>NC_091448.1:11517347-11845110 GCF_964237555.1 Oryctolagus cuniculus | reverse complement strand
GTGCGACCACTTGTTCGCCGTGCTGAGCCAGGGTCTGACCCCCATGGGAACGCGGACATGGGAGCTGGCAGCCTGTGGCTGGCATCAGTCCCCTTGGGTGGGAGATGGTTGCTGGTCACGCCAGCCACGCTCCTGAGAGTCCAGTTTTCTTGTCTGCCGCCGCGTGTGAGGGCGAGGATGCTGAGCACTGATAACGAAGCTTCCGCTGGCTCAGTGAGTTGCCAGGAACTCCACTTCCCACCTCGTCCTCAGGGGCCCATCCGCTGTCAGGCCCAGGGAGGAGGACGATGACTGGGAAGCTACTGGTGGTTTCTCAGGGGCACTGGTCAGACAGCTAACGTCGGGGCCCTGTGTCTGCTCCCTTCTCAACTCTCTTTGGGCCAAGACTTCCATTTGCAAGTTCTTGGTCCTCACCCCTCCTGCACACTCCTCACGGCAGTTAGCTACCGCCTTTGCGTTCCTTAGGCAGAGTTTGTGCTAATATGGATTGATTGGTTCATTGACCTGGGCCCGGTCTTCTGGCTTCGGTCAGCAAATGTCACTTAGAATTAATTCATTCTTTCTTTCTTTCTTTCTTTCTTTCTTTCTTTCTTTCTTTCTTTCTTTCTTTCTTTCTTTCTTTCTTTCTTTTTTTTTTTTAATGCTTATTTATTTGAGAGACAGAGACAGAGGTTTTCCATCTGCTGGTTCACTCCCCTGATGGTTGCAATGGCCAGAGATGCGCCAATCTGAAGCCAGGAGCCAGGGGCTTCCTCCAGGTCTCCCACGTGGGTGCCTAAGGACTTGGGCCATCTCCTACTGCTTTTCCAGGCCATAGCAGAGAGCTGAATTGGAAGTGGAGCAGCAGGGACTTGCACTGTTGCCCATATGGGATGCTGGCACTGAAGGTGGCGGCTTTGCCCGCTGTGCCACAGCACCTGCCCCGTCACTTAGAATTCTAGGCCATCACACGTAAGGAGCAATGGGTCTACCAGCTGTAAGATTTTATTTATTATTTATTTGAGAGGTAGAGTTATAGACTGAGAGAGAGAGAGAGAGAAAGTCTTCCATCTGCTGGTTCACTCCCCAGATGGCCACAATGGCTGGAGCTGGGCTGATCCAAAGCCAGGAGCCAGAAGCTTCTTCCGGGTCTCCCACGTGGGTGCAGGGGCCTGAGGACTTTGGCCATCTTCCGCTGCTTTCCCAGGCCATAGCAGGGAGCTGGACTGGAACAGGAGCAGTTGGGAATTGAATCAGCGCCCATATGGGGTGCTTGTGCCACAGGCAGAGGATTAAGCTGCTGCGTCACAGTGCCAGTCCCTGCCCTGGCCATTTTTAGGCATTTTTAATTTTAACCCACCACCAAAGGTGTTTTTCTTCCTTCTACCCCACGAGGAAGAAAACACCAAGGAAAAGCAAATAGCCAAGTGCCTGCTTTTGGTATTCACAGCTAGTATGATTCACTGTGGAAATGTTTGAACGGGCAGGCTTCTGTAAATAAGTCCATCAGTGCGAACTTGCACCTCGACCATCTGACTGGGTTTCCTTTCTTAATCATAGCAGTTCCAGGTCATATTTTTTAGTGAACCCGAGCTGGCGTGGCAGCTTTGTTCTTTTACTGCTGGACATTTGATTTTTTAACTATAATGAAGCACATAGGGGCTCCTATTTCCTTCGGTCACCTCAGTAAGTCCTGGTTGGCCCTGCTCCCCCTCCCCATTTTAAGATTGCAACTTCCCATTCCCCAGCAAGTCCCTCCTTTCCTGTTTGGTAGTACTTCCTACATTTCTGTAATTTTATTTATCTGAAAGGCAGAGAGAGAGAGAGAGACAGAGATCTTCCATCTGCTGGTTCACTCCTCAAATGGCCACAGCTGGCTGATCCGAAGCCAGGAGCTTCTTCCAGGTCTCCCACGTGGGTGCAGGGGTCCAAACACTTGGGTTTAACCCACGATGACACAGCACCAACCCCCGACCTGCCACCTACCAAAATGTTCTATGTTCTGCTTATTTTTTGCCCCACCCCATTTGAATAAACTTAAGGGAAGTTGTTTGACTTTTTTTTTTTTTTTTAATTATTTATTTGAAAGTCAGAGCTACACAGACAGAGAAGGAGAGGCAGAGAGAGAGAGGGGTCTTCCATATGCTGGTTCACTCCCCAGTTGGCTGCGCTGATCCAGAGCCAGGAGCCAGGAGCTTCCTCCGGGTCTCCCACACAGGTGCAGGGGCCCAAGCACTTGGGCCACCCTCCACTGCTTTCCCAGGCACATTAGCAGAGAGCTGGATCCGAAGTAGAGCAACCAGGACTCAAACTGACACCCATATGGGATGCCGGCACTGCAGGCGGTGGCTTTGCCTGCTATACCATAGTGCCAGCCCCAAGTTGTTTGACTTTTTAAATCATTTTATCTACTGCTGTCTCGCACAGGACCTAGAACAAGGTCAAACATAGATATCTTGCTGAATGCACAGAACACTACACAATGGGGGCTTTTCTCTTTATGCCGACATTGGTCATGTCTTTGAGAATTTTGGTTGGAGGTGGTGGGGTTTGGAGCCGAATGGAAGGAAGAAGCCAGACTGTTTGGAGATGACTCGGAGGTTGACAGTTGGGAAATTGTGCACACCGTCACTAATGCCTGGTTTACAGTTTGTGGGTTTGGGGTTGTGCTCCCGCAGCCTTCTGTCCAGTACTCTGTATAAGGCACTGGTGTCCTGATATGGGGCAGTATGCGGTAGTGTATGTAAGAGCTAGGAATCCTCTGTGTGCAGCACCTGTAGAATAGGGGCGCCCTCACTCTGGCTGGGCTGCCTGGGTGTAATGGGTTCTCAGACGGCAGCCGGAGAGGGGCGCTTATCAAGCTCTTTCCAAGCTCACACTCTTGTGTCTGAGAAGCAGCCAAGTTCCCAGAGATGACTGGCGGTCGGGAATTAGGTGGGTCTGGCAGTATGCACGGGGTGGCTCTTTCCCCATGGGAACGTGATGGTGTCTGCGGGCCCACCGCCCTGTCCATCGGCGGCGCTCAGGGTGGCCCGTGTGCTGAGCCCGTGTGCTGGACGCACCCTCACCGTCTTGTGGCTTCCTCCTTCCCTTCCCCTTAGAGATGGAATCCCTCCTTATCGCACGGGGAGCAAGAAACAGCTGCAGAGAGAGATGCATCGCAGCGTGAAGGCCAACGGCCAAGTGTCTCTACCTCATTTCCCGGTGAGTGCCCAGGGCGGCTGTCTGCTCTGTCCCAGCAGAGGGGTGGGAGATGGGCTGGGGAGCTACAGGGGAGGCAGCAGGAGCAGCAGCACCTGCAGACCCCCTCGGGCAGGAGACAGAGAGCTGGACGGCAGTAATACGTGGTTGTCTAGGGTGTGCTGTGGACTAGAGTGAGGTGGTTAGCAGAGTCAAGACCTGTTTCTGAACTTCTACATCTTCTTGAATTTAAGAAAATCAAGTTCCCATGAGAAGGAGACCAAAGCATTTCTCTCTCTGAAGCCAAGAATGATCCACGCACGAGTCACTGCATTCCCACCAGAGTCGGGGAGGGAGGGTCTTGTCTACTGTTACCTTCCCTATCCAGAGAGACTGGGTCAGCTCCTGACACATAAGTACTTGAATGAATGAGGGTAGGGGAAATCTGTCTCCTTTGGGAGGAAAAAGACACCCCCGGGACCCCCTGCTTCTCGTCTTGATGGCGCTTCCGCCTCAGCGTGTCGGTTTACCTGGCCTTGTCTGCTACAGCTCTCTGCAGCCCTGGAGGGCGGCTGCCCATCTTTTCTGTTTCCAGCCCCAGAACTTGGCTTGGCACTTGCTCTTGAGTCTGTGCCTGAAGCGAGGACCCCACCCCACAGGCGGCTTCTTCCTGTGACTGAGTTGGTAGACGAAGGGCTTCTGTGGGCCCTCCCCTTGTTTCCGTATTTCTGAAAGCAGCCAGCATGTGACACCCGGTACTCTAGGCACCTGGCAACCTCCTCTGCGGTTCCATGTCAGGGCTGTGCGGACTGTGCCTTTTTTTCTTTCTTTTTTTTTTTTTTAAGATTGATTGATTGATTTGCGAGGCAGAGTTAAAGAGGGAGAGACAGAGAGGTCTTCCATCTGCTGGTTCACTCCCCAGATGGCCAAGGCAGCCAGGAGCCAGGAGCTTCTTCCAGGTCTCCCTTTTGGTGCAGGGGCCCAAACCCCTGGACCATCTTCCACTGCTTTCCCAGGCCCTCAGCAGGGAGCTGGATAGGAAGTGGAGCAGCCCAGACTTGAACCGGTGTCCATATGGGATGCCGGTGCCCCAGGCGGAGGCTTAACCTACTCAGCCACAGCACCGGCCCCAAGGACTGTGCTTCTGACAGTAGCCGGGGGTCCGGGGTGCCAGGATGTTCTTCCCAGTTAGGGAGGGGTAGAGGGCCCCTGGCTGGCAGCAGGGCTCTGTTGAATGACCCCCCCCCCCCCCCCCGCCAGCTTCAGAGGAGCCCAGGGGTCTGCAGTGATGTTGGTTAGAAAGCCAGCATGCTGCACAGTGCAGGCCAGGTGTGGCTCTGTCGCTCTCACACCTGGGCAGCCTCTCCTTACCTTCTCACCAGCACGTTAAGATCGCTGGGGGGTGGGGGAGGGATTTCAGCCTCCTGCTCCCAAACACATTGGTGTTGGTGGTGTACGTGTTGGGGTTGCTGTATTTTTGGGGGGGGGGGTGGAAATGGTGTGTGTGTGTGTGTGTGTGTTATACCAAGAAACGCTATTATTTTCCAAGCTTGTAAATTCGAGGATTTTGTCCTGGGGTGTGCAAATTGACTTTCTCCCCATCAGCGCGCAAAGCCAGCCTGTGTGAGAACCGGCCACCTCCTGCTGGGGGTGGGGAGGGGGCTCTCTCTGCCCCCTCGGGCTGGTTCTGCAGCTAAGCGGTTGCCCGGGCGAGGCCCCTCTTCTGCTGGGGCTGGCGTTCTCTCCACCCCCCGGCCCCCAGAAAAGGGCGAAGCGGGCGGGAGATGAGGAGGAAGGAGGCGAGCCGCCGGGAGGGGGGCGGGGCGGGAGATGACAGAGAGGCGGCGGCGGGGGTCCGCCCCGCGTGCTGCAGTTGGCAGGCGATGCGATCGCGGGGCCTCTTTATATTCCGCACTTGATTTGGAGATGTTCCCTGTTCCCTTGATGGCTCAACTTCAGGCGGCCGAGCGCAGCAGTGGTCTGCTACTAGCCTGCAGCAGCTCTCTTCATTTTCCGTACAAAGAGATGGGGAGGAGGGGAGGAGGGGAGGAGGAAGGCGAGGGAGGCCGAGGCCAGTGTGGAGACAACAGCACCTCAGAGGTGCGCAGTGTGCGGCCAGGAACGAATTACCGCTGCTTCTCTGATCCGGGCCTGCCGACACTCTCTCTTTTTTTTTTTTTTTTCCTATTCCCCCCGCCCCCACCTCCTTTGCAATCTTACTTTCTTTAATTTCCAACTCCCCTTCTGTTTAGACGCTACTTTCTATTCCTTGAGTTGCTCTCGCTCCCCTCCCCATCTCAGAGGGCTGCTTTTTTTTTTTTTTTTTTTTTTTTTTTTTGATGTCTGACAACAGTCTTTGAAGATTGTCTACTTCAGAGTAGCTACTGATGGGCTGGTTGTACTACAGAGGGAACAAGCAGGGCCTCTCGGAGTGCGACCAACTGCTCCTGCCCAAGGCAAACGCTGGTGGGGACCATGGCTCTCCATGAGGCCGCGGCGCCGCCGCATAAAAACCCCGACAGCCCCGGCCGCCGCGCCAGCCGCTCTCCGCCCCGGCACGGGCGCGCGGGTTCCGGCAGCTCCGGCCTGCTAAGCGCGCCCCGTCCCTGTGCCTCCCCGCGCCCCGCAGAGAACCCACCGCCTGCCCAAGGAGATGACGCCCGTGGAACCCGCCGCCTTCGCGGCCGAGCTCATCGCCAGGCTGGAGAAGCTGAAGCTGGAGCTGGAGAGCCGCCACAGCCTGGAGGAGCGGCTGCAGCAGATGCGCGAGGTAGGCCCGCGCGGTGGCCCTCCAGCGCTGTGCGTGCGTGCGTGCGTCCATCCCGTGCGTGCGTGCGTCCATCCCGTGCGTGCCTGCCCACACGGCCCCTCTGCGCCATCCCGTTCCAGGACGAGGAGAAGGAAGGCTCCGAGCCGCCGCTGAGCGCGCGGGAAGGCGCGCCCGCCCAGCACCCCTTGTCCCTGCTGCCCTCCGGCGGCTACGAGGAGGACCCGCAGACGATCCTGGACGACCACCTGTCCAGGGTCCTCAAGACCCCCGGCTGCCAGTCGCCCGGCGTGGGCCGCGCCAGCCCCCGCTCCCGCTCGCCTGACCACCACCATCACCACCACCAGCCCTACCACCCCCTCCTCCCGCCGGGGGGCAAGCTGCCCCCCGCGGCCGCCGCCCCGGCCTGCCCACTGCTCGGGGGCAAGGGCTTTGTGAGCAAGCAGACCACGAAGCACGTCCACCACCACTACATCCACCACCACGCCGGCCCCAAGACCAAGGAGGAGCTCGAGGCCGAGGCCACGCAGAGGGTGCGCTGTTTGTGCTCCGAGTATTACTGCTACTGCAAGTGCAAGAGCCACCCCAAGGCTCCGGAGCCCGTGCCAGGAGAGCAGTTTGGGTAAGTGCCAGGCGGTCTGCGGCAGCCCGCGTGGAGCTGTTCTCCCGGCCAGAGGCCTGGGCAGGGGTGAGGCGGGGTCCGCGGCCACAGGCGTTTAGCGCCGGGGGAGGGGGTGCAGGTGCATGGGTCTGTCGCGTTCCCGGCCCCTGCTCGTGCGGTTGTCCCATTGGAGGAATCAGGGGAAGTAATGAGGGTCTCTGGGTTGGGTGTGGGTCTTGGTTTCCTGCAGTGGAAGCAGAGGCAGTACCTTGCCCAAACGAAGTGGGAAAGGCACGGAGCCTGGCCTGGCCCTGCCCGCTAGGGAAGGAGGGGCCCCCGGCGGCGCTGGGGCCCTGCAGCTGCCTGGAGAAGAAGGAGACAGGTCGCAGGATGTGTGGCAGTGGATGCTGGAGAGTGAGCGACAGAGCAAGCCCAAGCCCCACAGGTAGACGCTGCCGCCCCCGGTCACGGACACGCACGCGCGGGGGTCTCGGGGATGGCTGTTTTCACAGTTGGCTGAAAACAAGTGCGACTGTTTGCTCCTGCCATCTTAATATTAAACGTTGGACTTGGGCAGACCGCAAAAATGTCATGTTTTGGCAGCCACTCCCGTTCGTGTTATGGTAGAGTTATTTTTTTCTTCTGCCTCTCTCTCTCTCTCTGAGCAGAATAGACAAGTTTCTATTGAAGTCACATTTTCCAGTTTTTCTAACCCAATTTCTTCCCTTCTACTTTCTCTCTCTGCATCGTTTGTTCAGTGCCCAGAGCACAAAAAAGGCCTCGCCCATGGAGTCTGCTCGCGGGTCCCCGGGCGAACGGGTCAGCCGGCACCATCTGTGGGGGAGCAGCGGGCACCCCCGCACCGCCCCCCGTGCCCACCCCTTTACCCAAGACCCTGCAGTGCCCCCCCTGACCCCACCCAACACGCTGGCACAGCTGGAGGAGGCCTGCCGCAGGCTGGCTGAGGTGTCGAAGCCCCCCAAGCAGCGGTGAGTGGGAGAGAGGGGGTCCGCGCGGGATTGGAGGGGAAGGGGGCACCCTTCTTTCCTGCCTGGGTCTCAGGCCCTCCTGGAAGCAGGCGTTGCTTCTGGCCGACTAAGATTCGCCCTGCAGCCTCTGGGCGTGGGTCCCACTGCTGTGCCTGACTTGAACCCGGATTCAGGAGCATACACTTGAATAATTCCTTACACACCCCATTCCTTATAAAACCTCTCGGTCCCTGGGGGCTGCTTAGCTGAGCGTGTGGGAAACTGGCTGGGGAGATGCAGGAGTCTTTAGCCCTTGGCGTGGGCTGAGGATGTCCTGTGCAGGGTGCCCAGGGGGCTTGCAGCAGCTGTCCCCAAGTGTCATCCAGGCCTCCTGTAGCCCCAACGAACACAAGGCCTTACTGGGTCTTCACAGGGATGGAGGTTGGGTCCGTTTCTCTTCCTGAGGCCAAAGAGAGTGTGTGTGTGTGTGTGTGTGTGTGTGTGTGTCCGTGTCCCCTGTAACCCTGGGGGTGGCCACACCTCTAAAGCCCTCCCCCTGGCTGTGTCCTCAGGTGCTGTGTGGCCAATCAGCAGAGGGACAGGAACCACTTGGCCGCTGGTCAGGCAGGAGCCACGCCCTTCTCCAACCCCAGCCTGGCCCCCGAAGAGTGAGTGTCTCCACTGCCCGGTACTGCTGAGATCCGCTGAGTGGTTTGCGTTTCCGGGTGTGCCCTGTCTGGAGCTGCGTCTGCATGAAACGTTGTGGTGTCTAAAATCCCATCAGTTTGGCTGCCAGTGGTGAGGGCCAGTAAGTGCAGGTGTTGGTCCTCGGTGAGGAGCATGGAAACCCACGGGTACTGAGCACGGCCTCGCCGCACAGACTTCCCTGGGCGCGCGCACACACACAGCAAATCAAAAACCGGAACTCGAAGGCGCGTCCGCAGACGAGGAAGAGGGACCCCAGGTCCAGTGGCGGAGTTGCCCCCACTTAGCTTGGAAGTCGGCGGTACTCCAGGCCCCACCTTTGCAGAAGCTGAGAGCTTGGGAGAAAACAGAATCCTTTTTTTGCAAATTTACACTCTTGCCAAGTGCACTGAAGAGTCTGACCCAGCTTAATTAAGGCATGGTGCATTTACAAAGAGGTCTGTAGGGAGATCTAAAATGATCTCCCTGGAGTTTTCTCGGCCGCTGGCAGTGGGTGACATTTGAAGTCCAGAGAAGCCACCTTCCTCCTGAACCCTGTCATTGGTTTCATTGGCTGACCCTAAGTCTGCCAGCCGGCTGGGCCAGCAGCTTCTTAAGCCGTCCTGCGAAACTGCAGAAGGGAGCAGTTGAAAGGGCCGTGTGCCTTCCACGCCCCCCTCCCCCAAGCCGGGCTTGTCGTGTCACATTCTGAGTTCTTGGCACCCCCGGGGGAGGTTCCCTGTCTGGGTTTGCCTCTGCAGCACCCCCTGATGCAGGTGGGGCTCCAGCAGCTCTTTGGGGAACACCCGACTTGGGCTAACCTGAAAGAGGCCGCCATGCACCCCCATTTGGTTGCAGTGGAGGAAATGATAGCAGCTTGGACATCACGCGGGGGCCCTGCCTGCCCCAGGCTTCCCGATCCACGTGGCGGGGGCCCTGCCTGCCCCAGGCTTCCTGATCCATGTGGGGGGGCCCTGCCTGCCCCAGGCTTCCCGATCCACGTGGGGGGGGCCCTGCCTGCCCCAGGCTTCCCGATCCACGTGGGGGGGGCCCTGCCTGCCCCAGGCTTCCCGATCCACATGGGGGGGGCCCTGCCTGCCCCAGGCTTCCCGATCCACGTGGGGGGGGCCCTGCCTGCCCCAGGCTTCCCGATCCACGTCGGGGGGGCCCTGCCTGCCCCAGGCTTCCCGATCCACGTGGGGGGGGGCCTGCCTGCCCCAGGCTTCCCGATCCACATCGGGGGGGGGGGCCCTGCCTGCCCCAGGCTTCCCGATCTACGTGGGGGGGGCTTCCTGCCCCAGGCTTTCCCGTTGCTTTCTACTCAAGCCTCGTGTCTGGGGGTGTGCACGCACGTTTGCGTGGTGCGAGCGTCTGCTCCCAGCTGCTGAGCTTGTCGTGGTCCGTCTTATTTTCCAGTCACAAAGAGTCCAAGAAGCTGGCAGGTGTCCACGCGCTCCAGGGCAGCGAGTTGGTCGTCACTTACTTTTTCTGCGGAGAAGAAATTCCGTACAGGAGGCTGCTGAAGGCGCAGAGCTTGACCTTGGGCCATTTTAAGGAGCAGCTCAGCAAAAAGGGGAATTATAGGTAAGAGTGCTGCAGCTTTCTTTGCTCTGGAGTTTGTTTGCCCAGAACCAAAGCCAGAGCCTGGAGCGGCTTCCTTGGCCTGAGCAGATCTGGGAGGGGCTGGGGGGCTGGGGGGCTTAGGAAGACCCGAGGGGTGGGGTGGGGGCTGGGCTGGGCTGGGCTGGGCTGGGCTGGGCTGGGCCGGGCTGGGCTGGGCCGGGCCGGCCTTCCGGTTCCTTCTCATTTACCCTCTGCCCTCACCACGAATAGCCGCAGTGCTGCAGCAGCCACAAGGAGGAGGCCGCCTCCAGGTTCTCCCAGGACCTGGCGGGGCCTTTTCTGCCAGGTGGACCAGACTGGCGAGGCAGAGGGCTGTGGACTGGGGCCGCCCTGCAGAAACTCTGCCTGAAATGAGGGACTCTGGGCAGCGGGCGGCAGGAGACTGACTGAGTAGCGGGGAGGACCCAAAAGTGCCCTGGATTGGGTCCTGGGAGGCCCCCACACCGAAGGCGCAGAGGACGGCCCAGAGCATGGCAGCGCCTTCCTGCCTCAGACTTGGCACCCATAGCACTACTGCCCTGGCTTTCCTGGGGTGCTGGGGGCGGGGTTGCTCTGCTGGTCGGAAGAAAGCAGGATCCGCCCCCGTGGGTGGGCATGGGGGAGTGGCCTCTCTTCCCACCTGCCTGGGCCTCACTCACTGCCTTCTCCTCCCTGCCGGGACCTTGGGAAGGGGCTTTCACCTCTGGGCCTCCAGCCCTCATCTATGGAGTGCAGGTGCACTGGCCATGGAGTGCCCTGGTGGGGACACAGGAGCCCAGGAGGACAAGGGCCAGGGCTGGGCCATTTCTTGGTCACGTTCCTAGTTGTGAGGGGCAGGTGACAGCCTTCTCTCAGATCCTCCAGAGTCCTGCCTGCCCCATCTCCAGACTTTATCCCAAGGGAACCCATGGGTTCTCCTCCAGGGCACCCACTCCTCCGGGGCTAGGGTCAGGCCAACAAGGCACCCAGTGTGGGGAGGCATCCCGCAGCGGTCTAGCCACTCCCATCTCTCTAGAACTCAGGAGTGCTTAGCAGCTGGCCGGGTGGGCCCAGTGAGTCCACCTGCGGACCCCCCCCCCCCCCCCAGAGTGGGCTGGCCTAGCTTTGCCCGCCCCTTCAGCAGGGCGGCAGCTTGGGCAGAGCCCAGAGTGCATTCCTTTTATGGGAGAGTGGGTGGAGATGGGGCGGGTGTCCTGCAGGTGATTGACGGGCGTGGGCAGAGGCACTTCTGAAAAGTTACCCAAAGAGTGGGGAGCGGAGCCGGCTGCGGCCGCTGCCTTTGGTTTTATTCCAGTCTTGACATAAGGCAAAACTAATGACACAGTGTGCGTGCTCCCCCCTCCCCCCGATTCATTTTGATCTCAGCTTTGACTGGAGTGGAACCGCAGGTGACTTCAGGGAGAAGCACTATGGCGTACGGAGCAGGGGTGCGGGAAGGTGCCCCGCCTGGCCTTGCCGGCCACATCTGGCTCTGATTTTTTTTTTCTTACACACATTTAATAAGCCTGGCTTTGAAGCCCTGGCCTCCCCTTTAATGCACAAAGACTTGCACAAATGGTCGGCTCTCGAATTCTTTCCTGATTGGATCAGGCTGTGGGAAAGGCCTTACTTAGCGGCCTTATCTGCAGGGCCTGAGCTGGACTCGATGCCCTCTTGGTGGGGGGTGGGGGGGTGGACAGGGTGCTCTGCTCGTCTTCCCAGCAGGGCTGGCATCTCAGTCCATACCCACCTCCACCCTCCTCCCCTCCCCCCTGCCCCAGAACAAAAAAGCCCAGTAAGGTTGGGGCGGTGGACCGGGGGGACCTGGCCTGCATTGAGCAATCTCAACATGGCAGGGGTTCAAAAAGCAAACAGTCCCTCCAGACGTGCCAGACAGTATTGGTGCCAGATGTCGGAAGAAAGCGCAGTTTGCCACATAAAGCATGTTGCAGTGGAGAAAATGAGGCGATGCGAGGCGTTTGAAGTCCGGGGGTGGGGCGGGGCACTGCCTGCTCTGGAAAGAGCTTGCCATTATGTCAGAAGGCATCGCGGGCTGGGCTCGGGGAACCCCATGGTGGTTGGACAGGGGGCCGAGGGTGTGATCCAGGGTGGTAGTGGGATTTGCGCTTCCTCTTTGGAAAAGTGATTCCTTGCTGATGGTGGGGGTGGGGGCTCTCCCGGCTGTGGGCCCCCCCCCCGCAGCTTCTCCCCAGCCCCTTTCGGGCTCCCCCAGGAATGCTGACCCCCTTGACACGAGCTGTTTTCGCCGCTGGCCCAGCAGAGGCAGGCTGTTGTCCGCCCGTGGGTCAGCCCGGGAATGCGTGCAGCCCAGCAGCTGCTGCGCCTCACCAGCCTTATCTGCTGTGAAAGTATGCGCGGCCGGCCTCAAGGAGGAAAGAGACTTCGCTCTTAACCAAGGGAAGTCACTTTTTTTAGAAAAGACAAAAAACAAAAGCCACCCACAACCCTGAGACACAATTAAGTGTCTTAGAAGCTGTCCCCCTCCCCCAGGGACCATGACCTGCCCCCATAAAGGCGAGTGGCCGTTATGGGCTGGAGGACAGCTGAATCCATCTAAGGGGTCTTCCTCCGCTGGGGATGGGGAAGGAAGAGGCCCCTCCCCGAACTTCCTTGAGGGGCCTGGGGTGGGCCCAGCCCCAGGGACTGGCCTCTGGAGAGAACAGTCATTTGCATCAGTGGTACAATTAAACAGCCTTGGAGGAGAGAATGCTGGGGCCGGCAGGATAAAAGGAACCTTTAATCAACAGGCATAATAGAAGAGCCCTTAGTGTTTGACCCTGGAGGGCTCCGCGGAGGAGGGGCAGCTGTCAGTCACAGCGCCTGGAAGTGGCATGGGCTGGCCTGCCTTCCACCTGACAGTGCCAGGGACCATCACTTGGGTGAGGAGGGGGGGAGGACCTGAGGCCTGGGGGATGCCTTCTAGAGACTTCCATAGGTTCAGGTTCTATGGGTTATGGGTTCAGCTGAGTGAGGATCTCTTGGAGGGACGTCCCCGCCCCCAGCCTTGGCTGCCGCTGCAGATGAATTGCAGGCTTTTTGACTTTGCCTCTCCCTCCCCCACCCCCTGAAAACAGCCGAGAAAGAAGCAGCCCTGCTTCCTGCAGTGCGTCTGCTGGCGGGGGGGGGGGGGGGGGGGGCAGCAACAGCAGACGCTCTGGGCTGGGCCCTTGGTGGGAGGCCTGGCGCCGGCTGCTTCCCTGAGGGTTCCTTCCGGGCAGCCGCGGTCACCATCAAACATCACAAGCTGACCATGCACCTGCGGCTGCAGAGCCTCAAGCAGGCAGGCCCGGTCCTCCACACTGCTGCACTCGTTCGTTAGGACAACGTAGAAGACGCACACTTACCGAGGTTTTCTGCTTTCCCCTTCAAGGTATTACTTCAAAAAGGCGAGCGACGAGTTTGCCTGCGGAGCGGTGTTTGAGGAGGTCTGGGATGATGAGACCGTGCTCCCGATGTACGAAGGCAGGATTCTGGGCAAAGTGGAGAGGATAGAGTGAGCCCTCGGGTCGGGCCCCGGCGACCCGCGGGGCCGAAGCCGCGGCCGCGGGACACCTTGAGGGGAGAAGGAAACCAACGAAGACTGACCAAGTCTTGGGCAGGCGGGCGCTGGCCACCGGGCCCTCGGGCGGGGGCGGGGAGGCTGGCGTGCGTTCCTCAGGCGCTGGGGACTGAGACAGGAGAAGCCTGAACTATTTATTAAAACCGTGACCACTCGTGGCTGTTGAAGACATGACCGTTAGAGAGACTGCCGTAGGTAATATAGGACTCGGTAGGGATCTGAAATCCGTAAACTAAGCTCACCTGGACAGGACTCCTTCCTGCTATTTATTGTCCAGGGGCGTCCCCACCCCCAGTTTACGGATACGCTGCTTCACACGGGGAAGGGGAGGGGCGTGCTCCTTGCTCTGTCTACACGTAGGAGTTGAGCTCGGAGCGCATTAGGGATTTCTTCAGTGCAGGGGCGTTGCGCGGCGCCCCGCGTGTTCCTCCGGGTGAAGACAGACTGGCGGGAAGAGCGCCCTGCCGTGGACACGCGGAACGGGGTGCACCTGTTTCTTAACGCTGCTGTCTGTTATCGCGGTCTCGAGGGCCGACTGCGCAGTGCCATTGCCATTGTGGCGGGGGGAGGGGGGTTGCCATGCTGGGTGGGGTGGTCCATCTGGGGAGGTGTTGGGGCCCCGGTTTCATCCGGGGACCGGGGCGCCACGTCTCGGAGCCTCCATGCTGGTCCAGGGCCCGGTGGCTGGGACCTCTTGGGATCGCGTCCTTGGGGTTCAAGCTAGTGCTGTCACTGAAGTGGCCATTTCAGGGGGTTTCTCCCCCGCCCCCTCCCCCGTGGGCTTTCTTTTACATCAGTCCTTGGACCACAGCCATTCAGGAGAGCACCCCCTGCCCCACAGAGAAGTGAGCGGCGGTGGGAGACCCAGCCGCACCTTCCTGCAGGCCCCTTCGTGTTGACGTTCGGGTTTTTGTGTTTGCCATTGTTCCTTGTGCTATACGTGTGTAGATAGTGCACGGCAAAAGATACCAATCCACTATCTAGTGCTTGACTGATCAGTACAGTACCTGTACCTGCACGGGGGCCGCTCCGTGTGTCGCCCTGTGTTGAGGGCTCCAGCTTCCCTTGGTTTTTGAAAGGGGTTTATGTATAAATATATTTTATGCCTTTTTATTACAAGTCTTGTACTCAATGACTTTTGTCATGGCATTTTTGTTCTACTTATACTGTAAATTATGCATTATAAAGAGTTCATTTAAGAAAGATTACTTGGTACAATAATTATTGTAATTAAGAGATGTAGCCTTTATTAAAATTTTATATTTTTCAAAATGTTGGCCTCATCTGTGAACCTCCGGGGCAGGGGCGGGGGCGGGGGCGGAAGGGTGGGAGCGGAGCCCAGGGACCTTGCTCTCTGTGGTCACCGTGGTGATGGAGCCCCTCTCTGCGTGACCTTGAGCCCTTGGCTGCCCTGGGCCACCGCGAAGTTCACGGTAGAACATTCCCACAATCCCCCAGTGCTGGCTGGTGCCATCTTCCTCCAGTCTCACTGCGATGGTGCAGGTGACAAGGAGCTGAGCTGGGGTCTTCCCAGGAGTGGCATTTCACTCTGTCGGGGGGAAATGAGAGTGGGTTTGCAGCCCTGGAATGTTCAGGTGGGGCCGGTGAACCGAGGTCAGGGCTGACCCGCCAGCGTCCCCACCCTCGAGTCCTCCAGTCAGCGATCCTGACCGTGACCCCATCTGACTGTTTTTAGTTCTGGGCCGGCCGGAAGGCTGTGGGCCAGTCAGGTGAAGGAAAGGCACTGTCCAGTGGACACCTGTGTTTCCCGTCGCCGGGGATGTTAGCGACAGTTGTCACATGTTTCCCCCATGCGCCGAGCACCTATGTGAAGGAATCCCAGGATGAACACTTTTAGAAATAAAGGTGATGGCGCCTGGACCGCCTGTGTGCCGAGTTTCCAAGGAGTGGGGCCTGCAGGATCTGGGTGGCATAGGGCTGACCAGGTAGAATCCCGGTCATGTGCAGAGGAGTGGGCCTGAGCCCCAGGGTCTGAGTTGAGGCCACATGGGGGCTTCTGAGCTCCTCTCCATGAGAAGACCAGGGTGGGAGGGGCTCGGCTCCTTGCCCCTGCCCCTAGCAGTGTGGGTGCTGCACCCTTCCCCTCCTGGCCAGGGTGGGGGCTTCCAGCAGGAGTGTCCCACACTCTTGTGCATGGTGGTGGGGGGGTGGCTTTTCATGTTCACCTGCAGACCTTTTCGGACCTCTGCTGGTGAGAATGATGCGAAGGCTTGGGGCTCAGGCACACCTGGGCTCAGGCCCCAGGACCAGCACCTTCTGGGTGGCTGTGTGGGTGAGTACTTGGCATCCTAGCTGGGTCCCGAGAGGCACAGCTGGACTGGTGGGGCCTGGTGTTCCTACTGCTTCTGAGTTCACTGTATTGTGCTAAGAAGATAGCATGAGGGAGACCCTCTGGGAACGACACTGTGTCTAATACAGCATTGTCAGCTCGGGGCCCTGTCGCACAGAACGTCCTCATCCCGAGCCTTCGAGGCCTTAACCCAGTGATGAGCAGCTTGCCACCCTCCCACCCTCCCCAGACTTACTTCCCCTGCCTGGAGTAAGGGGAATCCTGCGGTGAGCTGTTCCGCAATGGGCTTATTTTGCTTAGCATAAAGTGCTCAAGATTTCGCCATGCGGGCACATGGTAGAATTTCCTGCCTTTGAAGGCGGAATAGTACTCCAGGGTAGGCACGGACCACATCCTCTTCATTCGCTGTTGAATGTTCAGGTGGCTTCCACATCTTGCTGGAGTGTTGTCACCGCCTCAAACTACTGATTTCAACTCATTTTGATAAACACCCAGAAGTGGGATTGCTGGATCACATGCTAGTCTATTTTTCTTAAGATTTATTTATTTGAAAGGCAGAGAGAGAGAGAGAGATCTACCATCCACTGATTCACTCCCCAAATGGCCACAACGGCCAGGGCTGAGCAGGAGCTCCATCCTGGTCTCCCACATGGGTGGCAGGGACCCAAGCACTTGGGCATCTTCCGCTGCTGCCTCCCAGGCGCATTAGCAGGGAGCTGGATTGGAAGTGCAGCAGCCGGCACTTCAGCACTCTGAAAAGCGATGCTGGTGATGCTGGTGGCTTAACCTGCCGTGTCACAACGCAGGCCCCTAAGTAACTTTTTAAAAGGCATCTTCATACTGTGTTCCATAGCAGATGTACCATTCTGCACTCACCAGCAGTGCACAAGAGTCAAATTTCTCCACATCATCACCAACGCTTGCTGTCTTTGGTTTTGTTGGTGACAGCCATCCTAAGAAGAAAGGGGTGGTAATCTCATTGTGGCTTTGAACTGCCTTCCCCCGATGTTAGTGGCGCAGGCATCTTTTCCTATGCTTGTTGGCCATTTGTGTGCCTTTAGATAATTGTCTGTTCGTGTCCTTAACTCATTTTTAAATTTTTGCTATGAAGTATATATTGGAAGTATATATCAGGAATATATATTGGACACACACACACACACACACTTCTACCTCCTATAAGAGGGAGCACCTCTCTACTTCTCTTTCATTTTAACCATCAGGGCCTGCGTCCTGGATCCATGAGACCTCTGCTTGCCTCCCTCTGAGGTCAGAGTCTTGCCTTTCAGTAGGTCTTTAAGGGGGTGTATGCCTCAAACGAAAACTCCGAAACACGTGGCTTGAGCCGTCAGCTTCTCTCCTCGTTCCCAAATCATTTAAGACTCGGCTCTGGGAGCAGGCATTTAGCAGAGTGGTTAAGATGCCCATGTCCACTGGAGTCCTGGGTTCGAGTCCTGGTTCTGGGTCCTCGCCTTGACTCCAGCTTTCTCCTAATGCAGACCCTGGGAGGCAGCAGCAGTGGTGGCCCGAGTAGTTGAGACCCTGCCACTCACACAGGAGACTTAGATTGAGTTCCTGGCTCCCCGCTCAGCTCTTGGGGAGTGAAGCAGCAGATGGGAGCTCACTCTCTCTCTCTGCCTTTGCAGGAGCACCTCCTTCCTCCAGCCCCTCGCTAGGGTGGTCTGAAGCCTTGTGGCAGGATCTGGGAGGAGGGCTGATGCCCATCCAGGCCCAATGCCCGGTGTTTGCTACCTCTCTAGTCAACGCGGGCATCCAGCCCCCCCGACTCCTCCAGCCGCCACCAGGGTCCATGCGGCCTTCACTTTTCGGCCCCTCTGCACACGTAGGCCTTACCTATCTGATACCTTCTCACCCAGGTCCTTGGGGATCAGAGCAGACTGTGGGTTGGGCAGCTCTGGCTTGCAGTCGGCCTGGAGCTGGGTTTCCTCATCTGCTCAGTGGAGGAATTAAAGGTGCCCTCTGTCTGGATGGCCGTGGGGGAGGCTCCCTGATGTCATTTGCTCCATGGTGCCCGAGCTGGAGCCAGCCTTGCGTCCACAGCATCTTTTCCCAGTACCTGGAGATCCTGGGTGCACTCTTACCAGGGTGACTGTGTGGAGGGGTCTGAAATGTAGGATTGTGGGAAAGAGATGCTGTCTTCGTCTCCCTGCCCCAGAAGGTATTGGGACCATAATCACGTTGTCAGAAGGAAATTGACCATTATCCCCAGGAAAATATTCTGGTCTGTTTGAATAATTAGGTCCAGTTGTTTTTGTTTATTGGTAAAGAAAAAAATTTTTTTTTACCTTCAGTGTATAATTTGGTTGAATGGAAATTCCCAAAACGACATAGAAAGTTTATCAGCAACTGACAGCCTCCTTAGCAATTAGCGCATTTCCTAGAGTAGCCCTACTGCACGCCGTGATCCATCCTAGGGAGTGAGTAGTAGCGACCTGATTTAAAAACAAAAGCACCAGAAAAAGAAAAAAGTTGGCTATTACTGGAATGTTCCAGGAAGCAGCCAGCCTGCTTGGTAGTCTGTGGCCCACGCGGAGGATTGGCACGGCACCTGTGATGGCAGCCCAGGAGATGTGTGTGGCTGGGGTGGTGGGCGTTAAGGGTTCCGCCCCAGGTGGCACAGCTGTCTCCACCTGGCCCAGCACTCAGTGCCACAATGAATCTGTGCTCCTCTACACCCTCCTGCGGCTCTGCAGCTCGGGGCTGTGCACACGGCCGCCCTCAGCCCTCCCTGAGGCTGTCCCCTGTCAGCCTCGGGATCTTAAATGTCCCAGGTCTTCTCTGACCTGGGATCCATGGATCCTCGTCACAGAGCGTTCATTGCTGCCTTCCTTGTATGTTTAAATTGGTGACTAGATTGTAATTGTTTAACTGCTTACTTACTCAAGTATGAAGCAGGGAATAATACAGACTTTCATTTTATCACCACTGTGTATATAAAACCCCAGTGTGGTGCTTGATACCTGTTAGGCACTCAATTAATACGTGTGGAATGGAATCAAAGAAGAAATTAAACTTAATTAGTCATAAGGTCAAGACAACCTCTATTAACACTTTGCAATAACCTTCCAGATTAAAATATGTGTATTTACTTATATTTATACCCACATAAATTGGACCACATAGTACAGTGTACTGAAAATCTGTACTTTTACTATCATAATATCATTGGTATATTTTCATATCAGTGAATCTTCCACAACATGATTTTCTCTGAACTGTATTTTTTTAAAGGTTTATTTATTTACTTAAGAGGCAGAGTTAGAAGGTGTGAGAGAGATCTGCCATCCGCTGGTTCACTCCCCAAATGGCCACAACAGCCAGGCAGGGCTGGGCCACACTGAAGCCAGGAGCCAGGAGCTTCTTCTGGGTCTCCCACATGGGTGCAGGGGCCCAAGCACTCAGACCATCTTCTGTTGCTTTCCCAGGCCATTAGCAGGGAGCTGGATCAGAAGTGGAGCAGCCAGGACTCGAACCAGCGCCCAGACGGGATGCCGGCACTGCAGGCTATGGCTTTAACTGGCCGCGCCACAGCGCCAGCCTCCCCTGAACTGTGTCTAACCAATTAGGATTGAGCATTTATACATGTTCCCAAAAGTCTGCAATGATAAGCAACATTGTAATGAAATCTATCTGAAACCCTTGCTAGCTCCCTCCACATTGACAGCGGGATAGTCTAGATGATGGGGATGAAGGCTTTTCCTGTAGGACTGCAGGACCTAAGCTCCTCTTGAAGGCTTTGCCCAGCTCCTGCCAGAGGTACTCGCTGGTTTGTCTCTTCGGAGCCTTGGTGTCTTGCCTGTGGGTGACTGCAAGTCATATCTGTGCCGCTGGTTTAAATCGCCAGCCTGGACCCTCAGTCTGGACCTAGGCTGCCTTTCTGATATTGCAAATGCTCCTCCACTTGCGATGGAGTGGTAGTCCTCCTGACTACCCTCTCGTCAGCTGAAAACATTGAAGTCAAAAATGCATTTCACTGCACCTGTCCTACCAAGCATCCCGGCTCACGGCGGCGCTGGCTGGGAGCTGTGCTCACTGCCACCGTCCAGCACAGCCAGAAAGGACCGAATTCAGAGCGCAGCCTCTACCCAGGGGGTGTCACCTCCACGCCATCAGAAAGTCGGGACATTGCAGGTGGAAACATCGTAAGTCAGGAGCCGCCTGTGTTTCTGATCATTAGCTGGATAGCCCTGAGCAGTGAACTTCTCTCTACTTTGATTTGCCTTCTTAGTACTGATGGAAGTCGATGAGGTGTTCACAGCTCTTAGGAGAGAGCCTGGCCCCTGATAAGGGCCGTGTACGTGTCAGCTGCTATTATAGCCTGCTGAGTGAGTCCCACCGCCTGGCCTCTGCCCTGCCCTTGTCCCTCCTGTCTCCCACCTGCAAAGCCTGGCCCCTCGCTGCCCACTTCCAGGCTTCCTGCTTGGACCCCTGGTGGACCCTGGCATTTCTCGGACACTCCGTGGGTGCTCACTTCTGCTGCTGTTTTCTTTCTCTCTCCTGAGTAGGAAGCCACATTGAGAGCAAGGCCTGTGAGTTGGACCTTCGTGTACAAGAACTTTGCAGTCACCCTGAGTGATAGAGAACGTGTGAGGTTTTTATGCATCCTGGCATCCCGACATCCTGGGACCATGCCTACCCTCCCTAACCAGGTATCTGCCTTGGCTGTATTTTCCCAGGGTCGACATTAGCTCAGATTCTACTGTGCGAAGCCCTTGTTTGAACACCTGTTACTGAGCATCTCAGCACAGGGGCACAGGGGCTGAGGCTGACCTTGCCTGCCCTCTCCCAGTGATCTTGACAATGACAGAGAACCAGAAATCAGTTACACATGGCGTTAGGGGGTCTGTCAGCAAATAAAAATAAGAGGGTGCCTCATTAATTGGGGTTTCAGATAAGCAGTGATGAATTGCTCAGTGTAAGTATATCCCATGCGATAGTTGGGACATACTTATCCTAACACGTTTGTTGTTTCTTTGGAAATCAGCCAAGTACTGGGAAATACCTACACATCCTTCTTCCCTTTTGGTTTCTAATGAGCTTTCTTGAACCGCAGAGAGGGGACCGCTCAAAACTGTTTTCCTGGCTCTCTCCAATCCAGAGGCAACCTGGGTCCCGCCAGTTAGGTTCCCTGAGCGGGATGCAGAGGCATCCTCCTGCCCTCTTGGCTCCGGTCTGCAGACAAGCGAAGTCATCGAGACGTGGACTCCACTGCGGCCACAGCGCGACCGCCCCCTGCTCCCTGCGTCCTGGGGCTGCAGCTGCTTCCCAGACGCTCGCAGAGCAGGGGAGTGCTGTAGGGCAGTAGAGGTCACGACCCCAGGCTCAGTGCCCTTGCCTGTTAACTAAGCAAAACTCTAAGCACCTGAGTCCCTGTCTTTACTTTCTGTTTAAAACACTGTGCTGGCTTCCGAGAGTTGCTGTAACAAACTGGTGGCTTGGTGGTGGCTCGGGACAACAGATCAGTGTTGTCTGACAGTTCCGCAAGTCCAAGTGCAAAGTGACAGCAGGGCCAGGCTCCCTCTGAAACCTGGTGGGGAGAGTCTTTTCCTTTTATGATAGTTTTTTTTTTTTTAATTTATTTGACAGATAGAGTTAGACAGTGAGAGAGAGAGAGAGACAGAGAGACAGAGAGACAGGTCTTCCTTCCGTTGGTTCACCCCCCAAATGGCTGCTACGGCTGGAGCTACGGCAATCTGAAGCCAGGAGCCAGGTGCCTCCTCCTGGTCTCCCATGGGGGTGCGGGGCCCAAGGACTTGGGCCATTCTCCACTGCCTTCCTGGGCCACAGCAGAGCTGGACTGGAAGAGGAGCAACCGGGACTAGAACCCGGTGCCCATATGGGATGCCGGCGCCACAGGCAGAGGATTAACCAAGTGAGCCACAGCGCCGGCCCCCCGGAGAGAATCTTTTCCCTCACCTCTTTTAGCTCCTAGTGGGCCCAGACAGTCCTTGGCTCGTGGCAGCATCACTCCCATCTCCCGTGGTCTCCTCCCTCTGTCTCTACACACAGTCCTCCCCTGTCTGATGTGTCTGGGTCTTGATCCAAATCTCCCAGTTTTTGTTCAGTTAAACTTTTTAAAAATAGGTCTTTATTGATTTTCATGTTATTTGAAAGAGTACACATGTGTGTGTGTGAAACAGAAACAGAAAGAAACAAAGGGAAATGGAAGAGAGAGAGAGAGAGAGAGAGAGAGAATCTTCCATCCACCAGTTCAACTCTCCACATGCCCACAGCAGCCAGGGCTGGGTCAGGCCAAACAAAGCCAGGAGCCAAGAACTCCATCTGAAATCACCCACATGAGTGCAGGGACCCAAGCACTCAGGCCATCTTCTGCTGCTTTCCTAGGCCATTAACAGGGAGCTGGATCAGAAGTGAAGTCTCTGGGATGTAAACTGGTGCCCATACAGGGTGTCAGCGCCTCAGGTGGCAGCATAACGCGCCGTGCCACAACACCAGCCCCTGATGACCTCGTCTTAACTTGTTCAAATCTGCAAAGACTGTATTTCCACTCAAGGTCACATCCAATGATACTGGGAGTTAGGGATCCACCCTGTCTTTCTGAGAGGACACAATTCAACCTGTAACAAATATTTAGGATGCCGTCTCTCTTTACTGATAAGAGGGTCACACCTGTCATCTTACCTGTAAAAAAGAAACACACAGATCTTTCCAGAAGAAAACCTTGAAGCCTGCCGTCGAGAATGAACTTAGTATTGCCACGTGTGTGCAAGACGTCACACCCTTCTATGCCCATGTCTTCAATGACTGCAAACTCCCTGCCTGCCTGCCTTCCCATGGCAGAGCAGCTGGTCTAGGGCTCGATCCATCCTGATCCTGACACACAGTCCTGTGTTCATTTCTACCCAGCCTGGGTCAAACTGGAAAATCTAGGGCAGGTGTTTGCCTGTAAAGTCGAGGTGCCCTTAAGCCCTATCAGAGTGCCTAGGTTAGAATCCCGACTCTGCTTCCAATCCAGCTTCCTGCTAATGCCAACGCTGGGAAGCAGTGGAGGATGGCGCACGTACCCGAGTCTCAGCCACCTCTGTGGGAGACCCGGATGGGATTTCTGGCTCCTGGCTTCAGTTTGGTTCAGTCCCAGCTGTGTGTGCATTTGGAGATGTGAGCCAGTAGATGAAATTACTCGCTTGCTCGCTCTCTCTCTGCCTTTCTCCCCATGCTCATGTAGACTCAAAGCAGGAGACAGCCCTGTCCCTCCAAGACCATATCAGTTGTCAGGGTTGGAAGCTCCCTGGAACAGGCCATGGGAGAAATTGGGAACTTTCTGTCCCCATGGATTTGCGGGTAGAGAACAGGGATCTGTGGAGAGCACTGTGACTTTTCAAGCCCCTCTGGCCCCGAGGTCGTGTCCCCGACCAGCTGACCCGGTCTGGAATCCCGAGGGTGAGTCTACCCTATTTTCCCCAGAGAAGGGATCACCACCTGGTTGCTGAGGAGGAGGGTCTTTGTGACTCGGGGTGGGGAAGGGCCTCTGTCTCTGCCAGGACCTGCAATGGTCAGGAGACCCCTGGCTCCCGTCCCCGGTCAGGCAGTGGGCACGCGAGGGGCTGTGTTCACCGGGTCGTTTGCAAACATCAGTTGTACGCGTGATTGGCAGGCTGAAGACAGCAAGAAGCAATGAGTCCTCTGGTCGAGAAGGTCTGTCCACATGAAAGGCTTGTCCTCCAGATGACGCCCGTATCTCGGTGTGGCTGAGATGGCCACAAACCCTTTGTTGTTGATTCATTCTGCCGGAAGCAGCCCAGGAGGTGGGGCTGGGGGGAGGCTCCAACTGGGGGAGGGTCACAGCTGCTGTACATCTGAGCCTATTCCCTCCTCAGCGGCCAGGCTCAGTGGGAGCCGGGGGCTGGGCTGCCAGACCCCCGCCTCAGCCTGGACAAGCAGACACCCCTCCCAACCTCGCTGTAGGGGGTAGAGCTGCCTCAGCCACCTGCTTCCAGTCGGCCAGCGGCCATTGTCTAAGAATGAGGGGTAGCCAGGTCCCCAGGGGGAGGGACAGAGAAATGGTGAGAAAATGAAATCAATGGAAAAGTGGATTATCATAGCAGAAGACTGGCACATAGAGCGTTCAACATGAGCAGCTTAAGGATTTTCCCCCCTTTTAATTTGTATTTTTCTTGGTCAGAAAATTAAACAGGCATGGTAGAAAATTTGAGAAAAGCACACAGAATTATTTTAAAAGACAAAGAAATCCACTTGTAAACTTACCATGTAGGGACACCAACTAATACCAATTTTTTTTTTTTATTTCCTTCCAACATGTGACAAGCACTCTTGCTTGACAAAGTGTGCTGAGCACCCCAGAACCGCTCCGATCCGTCTCCCTGTGTGTGGCGATTTTCATTGCTTCAAGCAGACTTCGTGGCCATTTCTCCATTGCAGTCCAGACCTGCCTGGATGCCTGGGCCTTTTCTAACAAGAGGGAGGAGGCGTGCTAAGGGTGTCCTGACTTCCCAGGAGTCATAGAACAGATTGATGGACTACAACAGAAACTGGCTTGGGGCTCCTGCCTGCCTCGCCCTGCACCTTACTGTCGGGAGATCCTGCTCCTCTGTCCCATGCTTGGCTGATCTGCGGCTTCCCAGTTCCATGGCTCCACACCTCCCCTTTTTGGATAAAATCTTATTTTTGGCCCTGGTTTATTTTTCCCCATTTGCCCCCGATCCGTTGTATCTTTCCACCACTCCCTCTGGGCACCTCTCAGAAATGACACCAGCGAGATTTGTTCCTGCAGTGGGCATCTGTCCTTTTAGCCAGCCCAACAACCGTGTTCTTGTCTCCTGGTAACAGCACCTTGGTTTTCCTAGGGGGCCCACCGTGTATCTACCTAGATGGCATACAATCTGCCCAATTAGTACGGTCCGTCACTTTGACTTCTGTGATTGGTTCAGGGAAGGGACACATGACTTCAGATGGTCCAATGAGAGCTCTAGGACATGACTGCTCCTATTGGACCAGGAATTCAGAGAATGAGAATTCTATTGGGCCTTCAAAGATGTTAGGACAAAATCCAGGAGCTAATGAGGGCAGTAGTTTGAAGAGTTCCTACCTGGGGTTGAAGCCAACAAAAAGGAAATGAGAATCACGAGAAGACGGGGTGGGGGCAGACGAAAATCTTGACCAAGTCCTGGTGACGTCATTCAGATGCTTAGATTCAGCTGCTCTGAAAGCCAGCCATGTGAGTCAATAGATCTTGTCATCTCTTTTTCTCTTAAATCAATTTGAGTTGAACCAAAATAATTCTGACTAATAGCATGGCTCCTGTCCCAGGGGGGTGGGGAAATCTAGTGTCAAGGCCAGTGTGGATGTCAGACAACCCCAGCTCCTGGAAGGTAAGGTGTGTGTGCCCGCCCCCTGGCCCAACACGGGGAGTAGGAGGGTCAAGAGGAGGAATGCCTGCCCCTAGGATGCCACATTCAGATGCCGGTAACCAAAGCGTGGAGCACATCATGGCTGTTATTTAAAGTGGTTCTTGAAACCTCAGACCACTTTCACTGTCTCCTGCCCCTGAGCCTCATCCCAGCATCACCAGCACCTGCTGAGAGCAGAGGTGCACCTGTGCAGGGTGTAGACGATGCCAACACAGCCCCCCACCGAGGAGAGCACCTGCTGGAGAGATTACGGTTCAGTGCAAGAAGTTGTTTGGATAAAACTTCTCTGCAGGCCTGAAAGAAAGGCCGCCTCTGCTTAGGTTCCCAGAGGAGACTTAAGGCATCCTAGGAAGTGGCCAAAAAAGCGGACGAGCGATTCCAGGAGAAAGAACAGGTGCGGCGAAGGCACGGAGGTGAGAAAGAGGAGGTGAGCGTTGAGGCCCGAAGGGTAGAGCAGGTGGGCAGGGGCCCTGGGCTTCCAAGGCTGGGTTCTGCCCCCACTGAAGGGTGGGGGTCCGCTTTTCTAGGGGGAGTGACTCTGGTGGGGGAGGAAGGTGTAGAGAGCAGGGGCTTCCTCTGCGCCCTGCCCTCCCCCTCCCCACTCCTGTCTCTCTTCCTGCTTCTCCATCTCTCTCTCATGGTCACATCTTCCCTTTCTCCTTTCTCCCTTTCGCCCTCTTCCCCCCCACCATGGTCCTCCTCCCAACCCCCTCTGCCTGTCTACCCACATCCTCTGCCTTCTTGGGGACACAATCCCTCTGGGCGAGTGGCAGGGCCCTGGTCCCTGCCCCTGCTACCTTCTTAGACAAGCTCATTTTGGCCAAGAGAGGCCCCAGCCCTCCCAGCCACCACCCTGCGCCCCTCCCCCCCCCAGCCCCAGCCCTAGGAAGGGAGGTCTTGGGTCTGCCCAGCTGAGCCCGGGCTGGGGGGGAGGGGCTAGGGGGAGAAGGGGAGTGAGGACGGGGCTGACTTGATTATTTTGCTCCCCTGGAAGCCACAGGCAAAGACTTCTGGGCTTGGAGTCTTCATAGAGTCTCGCTCCCTCGGCAACCCAGTGCTCCTGTCCAACGTGGAGTGTTTAATTACCAAGGAAAAGAATGATTTCCCCCCCCCCCCCTGAGAATCCATTTAATTATTTGATTGCACAGTAACCAAAGAGTGTGAGAGGCCTGTAGCCAGAAGGGACTTCAAAGCATTACCTTGATGTTGCTGAGTGGGGCATTAATGGGTTCTGAAGGCAGGAGATTGCTAAAGAGAGGGACTGGATTCAAAGCGCCTCGCGATCCTGCCAGCAATCTCCGCAAACGCACAAACACTGGAATGCTCCACCGAGGGGGAAGGCAGTTCAAAGGGGCTGGGAGAGTTTTCATGCAAAGTTTAGAGTTTAAGGCGTGACTGTTGGCGACGGGAGCCTCGGCGTTTGAACTCTTGTTTATGAAAAACAGTTTCCCAGCCATTCAGCGGCTTCCCAGAGACAACAGAGCAGCACGGGGCCCTTCGGTGGGGGGAGGGCGGGTGGGGGGTTAGAAGCCGGCAGAGATTTCTGTACCTGGGTTTTCCCCCTCCTGCCTTCTTTCTTTGGGGGGTTTTGCCCCCACCCCCACCCCTGGGCCACGCCTCTTTTCTACTTTTTTTTTTTTAAATCAAGTTTTAAAAATCCCGCTGTTAGAGGGAGCTGGCAGCAAAGAGAGAGATAGGTGGGTTGTCTCCTCCCCCAGCTCCACCTGATGGTGCCCCCCCAAAAACCTCCAGGTCCCATGGGAACCCCAAGGTGCCCAGGGTTCCTTTGGAGGAACTGTGGCTTGGCGTCTGGCTTCTGGGCCATGGGCTTCTTTATGCCTCCTCAGTTTGTGTAGCCCTCACCTCCCGTTAGCCCTCTGCTGGGGCTCCCACAGCCCTTAGCTCTCCAAGTCTGCTTTCCACGCCCAGGGTCAGGGGTCAGTATATTGGGGCGACCCAAGAAGACAGGGGAGGAAGGAAAAAAATCATATTTTATTTTTTAAAGGTTTATTTATTTATTTGAAAGAGTTACCCAGAGAGAGAAGGAGAGGCAGAGAGAGAGAGAGAGAGAGAGAGAGAGGGAGAAAGGTCTTGCGTCTGCTGGTTCACTCCCCAATTGTCCACAATGGCTGGAGCTGTGCCAATCTGAAGCCAGGAGCTTCTTCCAGATCTCCCACATGGGTACAGGGGCCCAAGGACTTGGGCCATCTTCTACTGCTTTCCCAGGCCATAGCAGAGAGCTGGATTGGAAGTGGAGCAGCCGGGACTCGAACTGGCGCCCATATGGGATACCCACACTGTAGGCAGCGGTTTTACCTGCTACGCCACAGCGCCTCCTCTCTCCCCACTGAAATAACATTTTTAAAGATGATCTAATTAGATGCTGAGAGCACTCGAGGCATGGAACCATCCATGGCTCCCACCTCCCAGGTCTCGGGTTTGCTGGTGGTAACTGAGCTGCACTTGGGATATCTGGCCGGGCCCCTGGTTGCCCGTGTCCTGGGGGGACTGAACTTCACCTCAGAGGCTAGGTCAGCCCCCAGAAAGCCAGAGACAGCTCTGGGCAGACCCACTCTGGGGAATGTCTTCCTCTCTTTGCCTTGGGCTCATTCGCTTGGAAAAACAGCCAGAGGGTGCAGTGCAAGACGCCCTGGACAGCTCAGGCCCTCACTGGGGCTCACCTTGGTGCTCTGGGGCCGACCAGCTGGCCCTCCCCGCGTGCTGGGCCTGCACCAGAAGTTAGGGCTTCTCTGTGCCTGCTTGGATGAGAGCGGGGCTACCCCTCCCCAGCAGCCTTACTCCAGGGCAGAGGACAGGCCATAAATGGGACATCGTGCTTGGTCTAACCAGAAACCCCCATGCTACCAGTTAGGATTTGCTTTGCAACCAGTCTGTGGGACGTCTCCAGTCTCCCCTCCTCCCCCTCCCCCCATCATCCCATCTCTGGGCTTTTTCTTTCTTTCTTTTTTTTTTTTTTTTTATGGAAACATGGATCTTCGGGGCAGTTTCAAGTGTCTTTATGACAAAAGGGGGGGGGGGATCATAAATTCCAAACCACAGCGGCTGTGCTCACACCCACATACGCTCTCTTTTCTCTAGCAGTTTCATTTCTTTTTTTTTTTTTTTTTTCTTTTTATTTGGCAGATAGAGTTAGTGAGAGGGAGACAAAGGTCTTCCTTCCGTTGGTTCACCCACCAGATGGCCACCACGGCTGGCGCGGCACTGATCCGAAGCCAGGTGCTTCCTCCTGGTTGGTCTTCCATGTGGGTGCAGGGCCCAAGCACTTGGGCCATCCTCCACTGCCTTCCCCGGGCCACAGCAGAGAGCTAGACCGGAAGAGGAGCAACCGGGACTAGAACCTGGCATCCCTATGGGATGCCAGCGCCACAGCGGAGGATTAACCAAATGAGCCACGGCACCGGCCCCAGCAGTTTCATTTCTTTCTGAGTCACAGGCAGTGGTGCCGGCAGGCTCAACAACCGGCTCTCTGGGGCAGCGGTCCCGACTCAGCGTTAGTGGATTCCTACGGTGCCAAGGCTCTCTCCAGCTTGGATTTCAGCGATGGTGAGCCGGGCACGGTCAGCTCTCGCGAGCTGCTGTGAGCTTGTCTGGGGACAGAAAAGGACTGGAGAAGCATGGAGCTGTGCTTTCCCGGAGGGTCCCCCGGAAGCTGCCTTCTCTTCACGACAGTGCCTTCCGGGCGCAGGTGTTTGGCAAAGTGGTTACGATGCCTGCAGCCGCATCGGAATACCTGGGTTCAGTTCCCAGCTCCGACTCCCGACTCCCGCTTCCTGCCGATGTCGGCCCTGGGAGGCAGCAGCGATGGCTCAAGTCATTGGGTTCCTGCCCCTCCTGTAGAAGATAAGGATTGAGTTCCTGGCTCCTGGCCATTGTGGGTATTTAGGGAATGACCCAGCAGATAGGAACTCCGCCTGTCCGTCTCTCGAATACACACACAAACAACAAAAAAGACTGTATCCTCACTAAAAGGTTAAAGACTCTTAACTTTTATTAATGTTACTCTATTAACATATTACTATAATAAGGCCGGCGCCACGGCTCACTAGGCTATTCCTCCGCCTTGCGGCGCCAGCACACCGGGTTCTAGTCCCGGTCAGGGCGCCGGATTCTGTCCCGGTTGCCCCTCTTCCAGGCCAGCTCTCTGCTGTGGCCAGGGAGTGCAGTGGAGGATGGCTCAAGTGCTTGGGCCCTGCACCCCATGGGAGACCAGGAGAAGTACCTGGCTCCTGCCATCGGATCAGTGCGCTGCGCCGGCCGCAGCGCATTGGCTGCAGCGGCCATTTGAGGGTGAACCAACGGCAAAGGAAGCCCTTTCTCTCTGTCTCTCTCTCTCACTGTCCACTTTGCCTGTCAAAAATAAAAAAATAAAATAAATACATGTTACTATAATGCATTACTATAGATTGACAGGGGATTTTTCTGTTCTTGCTCCCTTGCTGCCCCACCCTTCTGAAATTCTAATTAGGAAGCGTGGATTCAGTTTTGTGGGGCGACTCCTCCTTGCTCTATCTAAGGTCCCATCCAGTGAAGACAGTATCTGAAAGCCACTGAGACATTTGCTCAGGGTACTTGCATCGGGAACCGTGCCATTTCACTTGTGGGCTGGATGGGAAAGACAGAAACATGTATTTTGGGACACGTTCAGACTCATTTTTGTAGCAATCAATTTCATGGCGGTGTAACTTGCACACAGTCGGGATATACATTTCCTTCTCTCTGCTACCGCTTTGCAATCCAGCCTCACTTTTGCACCCCAGTCAGTGGCAATGGGCAGCCCGTTTTGGGTCACTGCCCGGGGTGGGGGGGTCAGCCAGGGTTTGGGTCAGATCATTCTTTGCTGTGCATTGTAGGGTGCTGAGCTGTCCCCTTGGCCTCCACTTGTCAGATGCCAGAAGCACATCCCAGTCCACGACAACCAAATATGTTCCTAGATATTTCCAAATATCATCCCCTGGGGGGCACAATTTTAGAGAATTTTAGAATGTTGGAATTGAAATGAATCACTTGACACATACTCTTCTGGGCCTGGCTTCTTTTTCTTAACATATTTTTGGGGAACTCCTTGCTACTCTTTAGGTAAATGGTTTCTTTCTATTGCCAATATGGTCCATTATCTGGATAGACCACAGGTGTTTATGTAGTCACCTGTTGTGGAATGACTGCGTTGTTTCCAATTTGGGGATGTTATGAATAAGTCTGTTGTCTCAACAAGACAGATTCATCTGTTAAGATTTTTTCCCCTTTTTTAATGTGTGGTAAGGGAACAGACTTCATGTTCCTCATATATACAGTTTTTTTATAAACAGTCTTAACAGCACAATAATACTTCCCATCCTACCCTCCCTGTCTCTCTCACTCCTGCACCCCTTCCTCCTCCCTTTCTTATTTTCCTTTTAATTTTTACAATGACATACTTTCAATTTACTTTGTAATCATAGGCTTGGCCCTCCACTAAATAAAGGCTTCAAAAAGTAGTAAGCAGAAAAACCACTGTTCCTCAGAGCATAGACAAGGACTATAAGCAATAATCAAATCTCAAAATGTCAATTTTGCTCATATAGGTTATTTTTTTGTACTCTGTATTAGTTATCACAGAGCAGGGAAAACATATGGTATTTGTCTCTTGGGACTGGCTTATTTCACTAAGCATAATGGTCTCCAATTGCATTCATTTTGTTGCAGAAGACAGGATTTCATTCTTTTTAATGGCTGAGTAGTATTCCATTGTGTATATGTACCACAGTTTGTTTATCCCATCATCAGCTGATGGACATCTGGATTGATTCTATATCTCGTTGATGAATTGAACTGCTATAAACGTGGGGGTTCAGAGAACTCTTTCAAATGCTGATTTCATTTCTTTTGGGTAAATTCCCAGGAGTGGAATGGCTGAGTCATGTGGTGGATCTATTTTCAGATTCCCGAGGAATCTCCATACTGTCTCCCATAATGGTCATATGAGTTTACATTCCCACCAACAGTGTGTTAGGGTACACATCCCCCACGTCCTCACCAGCATTTGTTACTTGTTGGCTTTTGGATGCTACCATCCTCACGGGGTGAGGGGACAGCTCGCTGTGGTTTTCATTTGCATTTCCCTGATGGGTAGTGTTCCTGAGCATCTTCTCTCTCACTAAGGTGTTTAATGTGCATCTATTTACAAGTCTGGCTGGCCATGCGTTTCACTTTTCTGTAGAGTGAAATCATGGGTTTGTAGGGAAATCTAGATTAGCTTTATAAGGAAGGGCCCAGCTGTTTTCCAGTGTGGTTGTATCATTTTAGATTCTCGCTAACAATGGATGAAAATATATGAGGTTCCATCTGTTGTACATCCTCTCTGACATGAGCTGATTCATCCTTTGAACTTGAAGCATGGTAATACCTATGCAGCCTGTCTCCTTGGCAGTTCTCCCATGCCCAATGGTGTTGATCATCCTTTTGTTGCTATTGGTTAGTAATATATCTTCTTTTGAGAAATGATCGGCCGCGTATTTTATCTACTTTAAGAATTGGATCACTTTTTAAAAATTGTTAGTTATGAGAACTCTTTGTATATTCTGGATACAATTTTTTGGTCAGGTATTCATATTTCAAAGTTTTCTGCCAGGCAGTGGCTTTCTTGTTCAGTTCTTGAATGGTATCTTCAAAGCGTGGGTAGTTTTAATTTTGGTGAAGTCCAATTTATCCATCTACTCTTTTTTTTTGACAGTGCTTTCTGTGTCTTCTCTAAAAAAATCTTTGCCTATGCCAAAGCAAAAAATATTTTTCCTATTTTCTCTCCAATTTTTTTTGTAGTGTTTGGCTTTTATAAAGCTTAGCTCAATGCTTGATGTTGGTGATTTTTGTGTATAATGTAAGATTCAAGGTTCATTTTTTTTCTCCCACATGGATGCCTCTTTTTTCCAGAACCATTTTTGAAAAGGTTATCCTTTCTCTGTTGAATTATTTCAGCACTCTGAAATTCTTCAGCATTCTAATTAAAAATTATTAACCATTTATATGTGAACCTTTTTCTTGACCCTCATTTATGAATGTGTCTGCCAATATTATACAATCTTGATTATTGTAGCATTATAAGTGTTTTTTTTTTTTTTTAAGATTTGCTTATTTATTTGAAAGTCAGAGTTACAGAGAGAGAGGCAGAGACAGGCAGAGAGAGATCTTTCATCTTCTGGTTCACTTCCCAAATGGCCACAACAGCCAGCGCAGGGGCCAGGCTGAAGCCAGGAGCCAAGAAGTTCCTCCAGGTCCCTCATGAGGGTATCAGGGACCCAAGCACTTGGGCAATCCTCCCTGCCTCTCCTAGGCCACTAGCAGGGAGTTGGATTGCAAGTGGAGCATCCGGAACACAAACCAGTACCTATATGGGATGCTGGCATGGCAAGTGGTAGCCTCATCCACTAGGCCACAATGCCAGCCCCACTTTATAAGTCTTGAAATCAGATAACCCAAGTTATTCAATTTTACTTTTTTGTATTTATTTTGGCTAGGGGGGAGTATTTGGCACAGTAGTTAAACCACCACTTGGGGTGCCCTAGATCCCATATCAGAATGCCAGGTGCTAGTCCCCGCTTTCTGCTAACGTGCACCCTGGGATGCAGCAGATAACGGCCCAATTACTTCAGTCCTACCACCCAAATGGGAGACCTGGATTGGATTCTGGGCTTCTGGCGTTAGCTTGGCCCAACCCTAGATGTTCTGGGCATTTGGGTAGTGAAGCAGCAGGTGGAAGACTGTCTCTTCCCTTCACACAGGATGATAATAAACATTAAAAATTTTTTTGACTGGTGTAGGTCCTTTGTATTTCTATATAAATTTTATAATCAGCTTGTTAATTTCAACCAATAAGAATTCTGAATTGAATTAAATTCATAGATGAATTTTGGTGAAACTAACATATTAACAAACTGAGTTTGTTATCCATGAGCGCAGCAGTATCTTCCCATTAGTTAGGCCTCACTTAATTTCTTTCAACAATGTTTTATCATTTTCAGTGTCCGTATTTTGGATGAATTTTGTTAAATTTATCCCTAAGTATTTCATGGACTTTTTTTGGATGCTGCTATAAGTGACGTTTTAACATGTTGCTTTCTATTTATTATTTGCCTGTATGGAGGTGAATAATTGATTCTTTTTAAATTATTTTATTTATTTTATTTTTTTTTACAGGCAGAGTGGACAGTGAGAGAGAGAGACAGAGAGAAAGGTCCTCCTTTGCCGTTGGTTCACCCTCCAATGGCCGCCGCGGCCAGCGCACCGCACTGATCCGATGGCAGGAGCCAGGTGCTTCTCCTGGTCTCCCATGGGGTGCAGGGCCCAAGCACCTGGGCCATCCTCCACTGCACTCCCTGGCCACAGCAGAGAGCTGGCCTGGAAGAGGGGCAACCGGGACAGAATCCGGCACCCCGACCGGGACTAGAACCCGGTGTGCTGGCGCCGCAAGGTGGAGGATTAGCCTAGTGAGCCGCGGTGCCAGCTGTGAATAATTGATTAATCTGATCTTGTATTTGACCTTGCTGAATTCACTTAGGATTTCTATTAGGGTCTTAAAACAATTTCATTAAGAGTTATTATTTTTTTTTAAAGCATGAGTGCAAGTTGTCCTTTGTCAAATTCTTTTTCTGCAGGGGTCAAGTTAATGAAATCATTTCCATTTGTTGAATTTTAAATGCAAACCATCCGGGTACTCCTGGGTGAATTCCACTCAGTGATGATGTGTTAGTGTTATCTTTTTAGTTATCGCAAGGTTCAAATTGCTAATATTTTATTATGGAAGTTTACATTCATATCAGTGAGAAACATTGGCCTGTGGTTTTTGTTTTCTTATGATAGCTGATCTTGGCATAAACTTATGTTGGTCTCCTAGAGTGAACTGGGAAGTGGTCTTGCCTCTGTTTTCTGAAGTAATGCACGACAGAGTGGCCTTGCATCTCCTTCAGTGTTGGAGTAAACTTACCAGTGAAGCCACCTGGCTGCAGTTTTCTTTTGCAGAAAAATTGTAATTGCAAATTCTATTTCTTTAAGACATTAGGGCAATTTTGACTGCCCACTGCTTCTTGGGTAAGTCTTGGTTATTTTTACCCTTCAGATAACTTTTCCATTTTATTCGTAGTACCGATTCTCTGACAAATGCTGTTCATGATATTACTTTATCTGTTCCCTATTTATGAACTTATAAAGATGTCCCTTTTTCATTCTTGATAATGATGATCTGTATATTCTTCCTCCTTTTTCCCCTTCATTACACTCACTAGATGCATATAATTTTATTGATGCTAAGAATTAACTTTTAGTTTCACTGAGTTTTTCTACTATGTTTTATTTCTTTGATTTCTACATTTTTTTCTTTTTTAAAGATTTATTTTATTTATTATTTGAAAGTCAGAGTTACACAGAGAGAGGAAAGGCGGAGAGAGAGAGAGCAAGCGAGAGAGAGATCTTCCATCTGTTGGTTCACTCCCTAATTGGCAAAAATGGCTGGTACTGCGCTGATCCGAAGCCAGGAGACAGGAGCTTATTCCAGGTCTCCCACGCGGGTGCAGGAGCCCAAGGACTTGGGCCATCTTCTACTGCTTTCCCAGGCCATAGCAGAGAGCTGGATTGGAAGTGGAGCAGCCGAGTCTCAAACCGGTGCCCATATGGGATGCTGGTGCTTCAGGCCAGGGCATTAACCCACTGTGCCAGAGTGCCGGCTCCTGATTTCTACATTTTTTAAAAAAAGATTTATGTATTTGAAAAGCAGTATTATAGAGAAAGAGGAAGAGAGAAAGAGAGAGAGAGAGAGAGACATCTTCCAGGGCTGGTGCTGTGGTTTAACAGGTTAAGCCGTCTGCAGTGCTGGCATCCCATATGGGTGCTAGTTCAAGTCCTGGCTGCTCCACTTCAGATCCAGCTCTCTGCTATGTCCTGGGAAAGCAGTAGAAGATGGCCCAAGTCCTTGGGCCCCTGCACCCATGTGGGAGACCCAGAGGAAGCTCCTGATTCTTGGCTTCGGATTGGCGCAGCTCTGGCCATTGCAGCCAACTGGGGAGTGAACCAGTGGATGGAAGACTCTCAATCTCTCTCTCTCTCTCTCTCTCTCTCTCTCTCTCTCTGCCTCTCCTTCTCTCTCTGTGTAACTCTGACTTTCAAATAAATAAATAAATCTTAAAAAAAGAAGGAAAAAGAAAGACATCTTCCATGTTTGGTTCACTTTCTAAATAGGCCCAATGGCTGGGACTGGGCCAGGCTGAAGCCAGGAGCCAGAAGCTTCATACGGGTCTCTCATGTGGGTGCAGGGACCAACCTCTTGGGCCATCCTCCACTGCTTTCCCAGGTACATTAGAAGGGAGCTGGATCAGAAATGGAGCAGCCAGGAATTGAACTGGTGTCCATATGGGATGCCGGCACTGCAGGTGGCAGCTTTACCCGCTATGCCACAGTGTTGGCCCCACGATTATATTCTTAACTTCTATGAGTCCATCTATTTTTTAGCCCCCACATATGAGTGAGATCGTGTGATATTTGCCTGTCTGTGTGTGGCTTATTTCACTTAGCATAAGGGCTTCCATTTCTACACACGTGGTTGTCAACGACAGGGTTCCATCCTTGTTTATGGCTGGTGAACAGTCCGTTGTGGTTACGTGCGTTGTGCATACGTGCATTTTCGTTATCCACTCATTAGTGAGCACTTAGGTTGCTTCCATTTGTTGCGAATCGTGAATAGTGCTGCAGTATATAGGGAAGAGCAGACGTCGCTTCAACAGATGGATTTCATTTCCCTTGGATGAATACCCAGGAGTGGGCTTGCTGGATCACATGTGGGTTCTCATTTTAGTTTTTTGATTTTTTTTTAAATTAAAGGTGTACTTATTTATTTGAAAGGCATAGTTGCAGAATGAGACAGACAGAGATCTTCCATCTGCTGATTCACTCCCCAAATGGCTGCAACAGCCACGGCTGGGCCAGACCGAAGTCAAGAGCCAGGAGCTCCTTCTGGGTCTGCCATGGTGGGGGTTAGGGGCCCAGACACTTAGGCTATCTTCTACTGCTTTCCCAGGCACATTAGCAGAGAGCTGGATCAGAAGTAGAGCAGCCAGGACTCGAACAGGTGCCCATATGGGATGCCGGCACTGCAGGCTGCGGCTTTAAACCCCTGAGCCACAGCACCAGCCCCACTATTATACATCTTTAAGGCCATATATTTCCTCCTAAGGATGCCTTAGATGCATCCCCCAAATTCTGATATGTTGTATTTTCATTATCATTCAGTTCAAAACGTTTTCTAATTTCTCTTGTGATTTCTTTTATCATCTGTATTCTATTTAAAAATCTATTGTTTAGTGCCCCACGATTTCAGGATTTTCAGGCATTTTTCTCGTGTTCATTTTTTAAATTTAATTCTTCTGCATCTGTGGCTCTAATCGGTGATCGCAACCCTTTTATGTGTGCTGACGGTGGTTTCTGATCTAGCTTGATGGATGGTCCACGTGCTTTTGAGAAGGAAGCGTGTTTGACTGTGCTGAGTGCGGTTCTATCAATGTCAGTGTGGTTGACAGTGATGCTCAGCTCTTCCGAGTCTTTCCTGATTTTACGTCTATTTGCTCTATCAGTTCTGAGGCAAGAGGCTTAACAGCTGTAGACATAATTGTGGATTTCTTTATTTCTCCCTCAAATTCTGTCAGTTATACCTTATGCATTTTGAAGTGCTGTCTTTAGGGGAATATGTGTTTTGATTGACTATCCTTTTGGTTAATTGACCCTGCAATCATTAAAAACCATTCCCCTTCATCTTAGATAGCATTCCTTGTCCTGAAAGTGGCTTTGTCCCGTGTATAGACACCCATGTTTCTTATGCATGCTGTAGCTTTTTCCTCCCTCTGACTTTTGTCCTATCGTAGGTGTGTTTCCTACAGACAGCATGAAGTTGGGCTCGCTCTTTTTACATTGTTTGATAATAATCTCTGCCTTCAAAAATTAGTCATTTATTTGAAAGGCAGAGTGACAGAGAGAGATCTTCCACCACTCCCCAAATGACTGGACCAGCCAAGGTTGGGCCAGACCAAAGCCAGAAGCCAGGAACTCCATCGGGGTCTCTCAAGTACTTGTTCTGCCATCTGCTGCCTCCCAGGTGCATCGACAGAAAGCTGGATCAGCAGTGGAGGAGCCGGGACTCGAACCTGGCACCTGGCTGTGACATGTGGGTGTCCCAAGCGGGGGCTTAACCAGCTACGCCATAAGACCGGCCGCCATCGCTGCCCTTTGGTTTTAATGTTTGCGGTATTTGCCGTTTCAGACAATTATCAACATGATTGGACGGAGGGCCCTGTCATCTTGCCACGTTCTTTCTACTTGTCATGTATGCTTTGTTTAACTTACCACAGTCAAAGCGTGTTGAGGCCTTGTTTTAAAGTCACCACATTTGTGCGTTACCTGGATGTGAATGGGAGAGGAGTGCAGGGGCAGAGCCCAGAGGTGACCACAGCCCCTGCGGGGGTCAGGCAGTGCTGTGCTGGCGCTGGCTCCTTCCAGCTCTGGCCAGCTGGATCGTGCATCGTTCCCAGCTCTGTGTGCAGTAGTATCAAGGAGAGGTGATCGGGACGAGCCGGGGCAGAAACTGCACACTCAAGTGCGTGAGGTTTGCGCGCCAGCATGTCGACCACATACGACACGAGGTCTCGTTTGTTCCACTGACGGCCACGAAGCAGCAGAAGATCAAGGAGGGGGAGGATTAAGAAAAGACCCCATAAAGACAGTGGTGAGGAAGTGGTTGGTGATTTTTGAAAAATCTGTTCAGGAGAGAAGAGAGGGAGAGAGAGAGCCCAGAGGCTAAAAGCTAATTGCTAGGGCTGTGTGGGAGGGAGAAGCGGGGAAAGGAGGCAGTGGGCACCATGCACCTTTTGACAATCTGTCAGTGAAAGCTGATGGCTGGGAGGCAGAGAGAGGTGAATCAGGTATATATGTCCTGGAATACCGGCGGTGCTTAATAAATGCTGACTTCTTCCCATCTCTTAGCTTTGGAGTCTCCATGCTCTGACCCTGTGAACAAGACGAATTCCAACCCCATAGGGTGCTGTGTTGTTTTTCTAAGCTCGGATGTCTGCACGTAGACTGGGTCCCCGTGGAAGATGCGTCTCCATCAGAGGGTGTCCCAGCTGGGGGGGGGGGGGGCCTGGCCCGTGGAGGAGGGTCCGGGGAATGTTCTCAGAGCTTCCTGCAACTGCTGTGCCCGGCTGCAGAGCGCGGGAGGGGCCCGGCGCCCCGCACCTGTGGGCTGCTGGCATCTCCCGAGGCTGCCGCTTGTTTGAAGGCTTAAGTGCAACCTGCTGTGCGGGGGTGCTTGCTGAGCGCAGAGCAGTTTGGACGGGGTGGGGGCAGGCATATGGACTCTCTGCCTAATTAAAACAGGGCGAGCTTGACACGAGGGACTCTCAGTGCTGTTTGATCTCCCTCACTCCCTCGCTCTCTGCCTGCGTTCTAACTTGAGGGGGCAGGAAAGCTCTTTCCCACTCTCTATTCCTCAGCCTCTTCAGACCAGGCAGGTGCGGCCGGCTGTTCTGTCCTCCCCATCTCAGGAGGGCTGGATTCTGGATGCAGCTGGGGCTCAGCCTGTTGTCTGTTGGGGGTGGGAGGAGTGGCAGGGATCAGCCCATCACCTAGTTAAATGCCTGTAGTATTGCCCTTCCAAAGGGCAGGTACAAAACACATCTGGTTTTTCTACAAAGCAACATGAAAACATCTCATTGCAAATTTGGAAAATCTCAGTGATGCCTGGCAAAAATGGAAGACACGTGGGTGTTGGAACAAGAAGGTCCAAGTTCAAGTCCTGGCCCCATCATCTATTACCTGTGCGGCCAAGAGAATTAAACTTCCTTGAGCCCTCTCTTTCCTCACCTGTGAAATGGGTTGTTCTGAGGACGTGTGAGAGAAAAGGCCCAGGTGGGCTCTGCAGGATTAATCAGACCCCCTGGTGTGTGTCTCTCAGCAGCCAGGAAGTCAAGCACCCATGCAAACCCCTTGTTTAGCAGATGGGAAAACTGACGTCTGAGCCACTTGCCAGCACCTTATGAGGAGGCGGTCATATCAAATGCGCCTGCACATAGGCCTCTTCGGCGAATACGTGCAGCTTTGAGACCGTCAGAAGGGTGCCTTCTTCCCCCTACTTCCACCCTCAGGCACACACCGTGTGCACACCGTGTGCTGTCTGGCCGTCAGGTGGATCAGAGGATGTCTGGGAGCAAGAGGTTGACACAGAGCCTGAGTGTTCCCCAATCCCTTCCATCTCTGTACCTCTTATCTCATCCCAGCAAATTAGCAGACACAGGGCAGCCTGTTCAGCACTACCCCTATTTTGCAGGAAGAAAAACAGGCTCAGAGGCTTCACTGACAAGTACAAGTTCATATGGCTAATAAGTAGTAGTTATGTGGGTTCCACTCCAGTGCCCCTGGGTACCACTGATGGAGCTGGTACCATCACACAAGGAAGGCAGCAGCCATCCGTTAAATACTGTATCAGCGCCCAGTCATCCCAGGAAGCTGCTTGCTGGCGGTGGGCATCAAAGTATCCAATGAGAAGCACTGACTAGTGTTGCAGGTCATTCATAAACCCCAGCACAGGGCCCCTCAGCAAGCAATCCCAGCAAGGCACCAACTTGGATGGATGGAGTGAGGCCAGCAGCGTGCGTGAATGCTCAAAGGCTCCCTCCTCCCTGGAGCTGGATTCGCTCCCTTCCTCAGGCGCAGAGGACAACGGCTTGAGCCAGTCCTTTACGCTTGTGTGAGCCACAGCACAGCAAGGACCTAAGAAAGTGGGTCCTCCGGTGAATGGGGCCTGGGTGCCCTGGGCACACGAGGCCTGTCTGCTCCTTGGTTTCCTGCAGTCTTCCGAGGCGACTACTTAGTATGTGTTAGAGAATTCCTCAGGCAACCTCCTTGGTCTGGGCGATCAGAAATTGCCCTGCCATTTTAGATGAAGCATCACAGTCCACTGGAGAGTGAGAGCCGATTCCAGCCACGTGTTGGAGGTGGAGAGCAATGGGAAGGGGGTGTGCGTGTGAGGAGGCAGTGGGGACCCGAGGAGACAGGACAAAGCCCGTCTGGGAGGCAGGTGTCCCGTGGAAAGTTCTGAGTTCTAATCCTGACTCAGCCTCGGACAGGCGCTGCTTGCTTGAGAAAATTACACCTGTATGAGTCTGAGTTTCTGGCATATGAGTGAACCAGCAGACAGGAGCTCTTTCTCTCTCTGTGACTGCCTCTCAAATCCATAAATACGTATTTTTAAAAACCATAACAATTTTTCATCTTTTTAGTATCGTATAGTTTTGTTTTTTTCCAGAAAGTCCCATGGACAGTTGGAATCCTTTAGGCTGCAGCCCTTCGGGATGAGGTCTTTCATTTAGGAATGCACATCTACGTTTCCTCCATGTCCTTTCATGGATTAACTTTTTATGTGGAAACAATTTAGATCCAGAGGAAGTTCCAAAAAAATCTACAGAAGGTTCTGCGTGCCCTTCATCCGGTTCTCTCAATGTCAACATCTTGCATAACTACAATCCAGTATCAAAATCAGGAGACTGGCTGGCGGGTGATTCATAAAGCTTGTTCAGATTTCATCAGCTTTACATGACTCACTCATGCGCATGTACGGCTGTTTTTTTTTTTTTTTTTAAGATTTATTTATTTATTTGCAAGTCAGAGTTACACAGAGAGAGAAGGAGAGGCAGAGAGACAGAGAGAGGTCTTCCATCCGCTGGTTCACTCTCCAGTTGGCCACAAAGGCCGGAGCTGCGCCGATCTGAAGCCAGGAGCCAGGAGCTTCTTCTGGGTCTCCCATGCAGGTGTTTGGACTTGGCCAGAACTTGGGCCACCCTCTACTGCTTTCCCAGGCCATAGCAGAGAGCTGGATCCGAAGTGGAGCAGCCGGGACTTGAAACAGCACCCATATGGGACGCCAGCACTGCAGGCAGCGGCTCTACCCGCTATGCCACAGCGCCGGCCTGCGCATGTATAGTTTTGTGCACTGGTGTCACTTGTGTAGATCTGTGTAACCGCTAGTGCAATCAGGATAAGTCAGGAGAATCTCAGGTAGCATCCCTTAGAACCATACCACCCTTTCCCACCTAGTTCCTGATCACTACTAACTTATTCTCCTTCTCTACAATTTTGTTGTACCAAGAATGCTACAGAAATGGAATCCAATGGCATGCAATCGAAGGCTCTTTGGAGAGTGCCTTTTACTCTGCATTTCCCTTGAGATCCATGCAAGAGGTTGAGGGCACCAACAGTTTGCTCCTCTTGTCCCTGATGATGTTCCATGGCATGAATGGACCACGGTTTGTTTAGTTGTTCACCATGTTTTTGGCCATTATGAATAAGGCTGCTATGAACATTTATGAATTGAATTTAAGTGAATGTCAAGTTCCATTCCTCTGGGGTAAATGCCCTAAGAGTATAATTTTTGAGTCAAATGTTTCCATCTATTTATGTATTTAGGTATTTGAAAGACACACACACACACACAGATCGTCCTTCCACTAGTTCCCTCCTCAAATGTCTGCAATAGTTAGGGCAAGGCCAGACTGAACTAGGATCCAGGAACTCTGAGTCTCCCACATGGGTGGCAGGAGCTCAAGTGCCTGGCCATCCTCTACTGCTCCCAGGAACATTAGCAGGAAGATGGATTGGAAGCAGGTAGTAGCAGAGACTCGAACCAGACACTCCCATGTGGGATGTGGGCATCCCAGGCTGTGGCTTACTCCACTGCTTCACAATGCCTACTCTCGTAGTTTCTATCTTACTAGTAAATAAATGCTTCTGAAATGTTAGGGGGTGAATTCCTATAGCAAGAGCAAGATCAGACAGAACGGGGTGGGGAAGATATTTCTGAGTACTGGGTCCACTGGACTTCTCAGATCACATCATGTACTGTAGAGTTTGTGAAGATGGTGAGAGAAGCCCAGAATGTTCTAGAACCAGGTTTCGGGAATGACTTCCCCTAGATCTTTTTTTTTTTTTTTTAATTTTTTTTGACAGGCAGAGTGGACAGTGAGAGAGAGAGACAGAAAGGTCTTCCTTTGCCGTTGGTTCACCCTCCAATGGCCACCGCGGCCAGCATGCTGCGGCCAGCGCACTGCGCCTATCCGAAGCCAGGAGCCAGGTACTTCTCCTGGTCTCCCATGGGGTGCAGGGCCCAACCACTTGGGCCATCCTCCACTGCACTCCCAGGCGCCTGCAGAGAGCTGGCCTGGAAGAGGGGCAACCGGGACAGAATCCGGTGTCCTGACCGGGACTAGAACCCGGTGTGCCGGCACCACAAGGCGGAGGATTAGCCTACTGAGCCACGGCGCTGGCCTCCCCTAGATCTTAAAACCTGGGCTTACCCAGGGGATGTCACACATGAGACCAGGGGCAGCTTCAGGAGAAGCTAAAGTCCACCCCCTAAACCCTCTCTCACTCCATCCCCACTCGTGCCCAGCCCTCCATTTCCCTGTTTGTCAACACACTTCTTGTTCTTACCAGGGAGGCAGCGGGTGTCCCATGGGCTCAAGGCTCATGCTCATTCCACTCCCATTGTTGGCTTCCCCCAAAGCCTCTTCCCTTCCCTTGGCCGACTCCTAACCGTCCCTCCCGGAAGCCTGTCCCGTCTTTTCCAGCCATTCCTGATTCCTCCCCGCCTTGATCTTGTTCGGGAAATGGTAAATGGCTTTTCAAGCATTGTTTTAGTCACAGATCCCTTTGTTCAAAGGAAACTGTACCCAGAAATATACACAAAAAATCCCGTAAAGGCAGCGCTGCTCAAGTTAGGGTGGGGAAGAGGGTCCCTGGGGCCTCCTTCCCCATACACCCTCCTGTCGCCCTCCCTGCCCCCACTGCCTTTTGGAAACCTAGGGGCTTCAAAACTCCCAGCCTAGACAGTGGCAGTTGGAGTTTAACAAGCTACAAATGCTTCCTTCTCACGCAAGATGCCCTGGGTTCTCCAGAATTCCCGCTTCCCCCGCTCTCCTGCCCAATGACAATGACGCTTTTCCCAGCGGGCTTTTGTCTGCTAACAGTAAACCCCGCCCCCCTCTCCTCCCTGAGGCACAAGGTTCTCGGGGTGCCAGATGCCGGGGCATATGAACAGCAACTCACTCAACAGTTGGGGTTTTCCATGTGTGATGTCATGTCCATACTCAAAGGTTTTGGATTCGGGAGCATTATGGGTTCGGGATTGTTGGGTTGGGGACACTCTGCTGTACCAGGATCCGAAGGTGGAGCTTCCTTTAAGTCCAGGGGACAGAGCCCATCCTCTCCACCATTCCCAAGCACTTCAAAGAGTTCATGGAAATGGAATTGAAGGTAACTTTATCTTGGTGCAAAACATTTGGAATCTGCGCCTGGTTTTTCATAGCATATGCTTTCCAGGAACAGTTTGAAGACCCCTCGTGTTGTAAACCCATGGATGGCAGAGAATCAAGTGCTCACTTTGCTTCCATCGCTAGCGTTAAACTGTACTTTTGAATAGCAAACATGAGTAAGATCTAGTGAGTGCCTATTATAATTATGTCTGTGCTAAGCAATTGACTGGTATTTCTTTTATTTAAGGCTTTTATTTATTTCTTTTATTTGAGAGACAGAAAAAGGCAGAGACAGATTGAGCTACTGGTTCACTCCCTAAAAGCCCACAACAACTGGGGCTGGGCCAGGTTGAAGCCAGGAGCCAACAATTCGATCCAGGGCTCCCATGGTGTGGCAGAAACCCAGCTACTTGGGACATCATCTGTCACTCCCAGGGTGTTTCCTAACAGGAAGCTGGAATCGGGAGCAGAGCCAGTGCTCAAACCTGGGGCCTCCAAACGGGATACAGGCATCCCAAAGATTTATTTATTTATTTCAAAGGTAGAGTTACAGAGAGGCAAAGGCAGAGAGAGAGAGAGAGAGAGAGAGAGAGAGGTTTTCACCCACTGGTTCACTCCCTAGATAGCCACAAAAGCCAGAGCTGCACCAATCTGAAGCCAGGAGCCAGGAACTTCCTCCGGGTCTCCCACGCGGGTGCAGGGGCCCAAGGACTTGGGCCATCTTCTATTGCTTTCCCAGGCCATAGAAGAGAGCTAGATCGGGAGTGGAGCAGCCGGGACTCGAACCAGGGCCCAAATGGGATGCCAGCTCTGCAGGCGGTAGCTTCATCCGCTACGCCACAGCGCCGTCCCCGAGAATCCCTTTACCAACCACCATTCATTTCTGATGAAGCCTGGGCCTCGTGGGCTCTTCTGCCCCTCAGAGGAAGGTGAATGAGCTGCACGGGGCGTCGTCAGCAGCTGCTGTGTGTGACTCAGAGCGTGTGTTCCCGCTGTGGGGGAGACTGGTATTGACAACTTTCCTGCGATCAGTCAGACCGTCAGCGTTGGTCCCCATGCTCAGTAGCCTGATGATGACTTAGTATCGCTTTGTAATCCTAAGGCACTCGGCCAGGCTCACAGCCAGCGGGAGGCAGAGGCCCAGCACAGGTGAGTGAGGGGTGCCCACGCCAAAAGCAGCCAGCATGGAGGGGCAGTGGCCCTGACCCTGACCTCCCTCTGGGGAGCCATTCCCCCCACAGCTCAGACCCTACCTTCCATTGCCCTGGGCACCCCAGCCAGCCCAGTCCACACAACTCTCAGTCTGTCCGCACAGGCCCTTATCTCATGCCCTTTGTGTCGGAGACTCTAATCACACTGGACGGTGCTGTTTCTTCACATTTCCTGCTGAGTCAGACCCTCCAGGTTTCTAATCCGCCTCCCCACCCCCGCCCTGCCCAGGACACACGGCAAGGAGCAAGGCCCAGCTCTCTGCCTGGAGGCATAGATACTTTCAGCCCTCAGACTTGGGCTGGGACCAGATGCCCCCCACCTCTTCCAGAGGGTGGGGTGCCTTGGGGAGCTGGGCTAGGGGCACCTGCTAGGTTCGGAGCCTCCCGTCCAGGCCCACCCAGCTTCCTTCTTGAGGCTTGTGTAGCTTCTGGTCACTTCCCATCATGCCCCACCTCCCAACACCACTGCATCGGGGGTGAATTTGTAGCACAAGAGTTTTGGCAGGGACAAAGCCTTCAAGCCCTAACAGTTTCCTAGGCCTGCTGTGGCAAATGGCCCTGAACGTGGTGCCTTAAACAGCAGCAATGTCTGCCCTCACAGCTCTCAGGCATCAAGTCTGACATCAAGGTGTTGGCTGGGCTCTGCTCCTCTGGGGGCTCGAGGGCAGGAGACTTCCTGGTCTTTCCCAGGTTCTGACAACCCTGGGGAATCCTGGTGTTCCTTGCATCCCTACAGATTCTCTCTCTGCCTCCGTCCTCGCATGGTTTCCCCTTGCTTTTGTCCTCATTCTTCCGTGTTTTCTAATAAGAACACAAGACAGGGCGTTTGGCACAGCGATAAAGATACTGCTTAAGATGCCCACATCCCATATTGGATGCATGGCTTTGAGTCCTGGTTCTGCCTCCCATTCCAACTTCCTGTTAATGTGCACCCTGGGAAGCAACAGGTAGGTGATAGCTCAAGTAGCTGGATCCCTCACACCCATGCTGGAGACTTGAATGGCGTTCTGGGCTCCTGGCTTTGACTTTGCTAAGCCCTGACTGTTGCAGACATTTGAGGAGTAGACCAGTGAATGGAAGATCTCTGTCTGTCTGTGGGTCTGTCTCTTTCACTGCTTTTCAAATGAAGATAAGTAAATGAAAAGAAAAAAGACCAAAAAAAAAAAAATCCCCCAAAAGCCAACCCTACTCATCATTGGATTTAGAGCCACCTGGTTAAACCCAGGATGCTCTCATCTTGAGATCTTTAACTTAATTAAAGTTACAAAGACCCCTTTTTACAAATAAAGTCACATTCCTAGATACCAGGGGTGAGAACCCGAGCAAATCTCTTTGGGGGCCAAAGTTCAAACGACTAGAAAGCCCTAAGCCCAGCAGTACGCAGTATGCAGGAAGACAGCGGGCTCTGGGGCTGGTGGGGGTGGCTTGGGGCTAGGCTTGCCTTTGTGAGGGATCCACTCCACAGAACCCCCTCAGGGGCTGCCTCTCCCTTGGTACCTGCCTTGGCCTGTCCAGGCTGCTGTTGGCAAACACCAGGGGCTGGGTGGCTTATGAGCAATGCACACTTACTGCTCATGGTTCTGGAGACTAGGAAGTCAAGGACGAGCACCAGCAGATTCAGTATCTGGTGAGGGTCCATTTCCAGGCTCATAGGGGTTGGGAGTCCTTGGTTGCCCCTAAGGGACAGCTGAATTCCAAGGCCAAGACGAGCAAAGTGAATTCTTTCACTGCGGCCACTCTTGGGTAATATGATCAGAGAAACTCATCTTCTGTTGGGAAAGTTGCCAGCCGTCCAGAGGGGAGCAGTCCGGAGACCCAGCATTAGAACATGCTGAAGTTAAGACACGTAAGACCCTGAGGGCTGACCGCAGCCCATGTGACACACGCGTCGCCATGGTGGCCTCAGGACACTAAACTTCCAGAAGGAACAGGCTTGCAGGTCAGTGTTCCCCAGGGATTGGCAGTTGGATACATTTGTGTGTCACAAGTACATGTTGCTGACTAATGTCTACAAGAGGTCAAGGACAAAGTCTCAGCGATGGGACAAATGGCCCCGGAGGCCAGGCTTAGCATGTCAGCACCAAAGCCAACTTAGTAACTGCTGAATAAAGAAACAACAGAGCAGATGATCTCTGATACACTCAGTCCCACCTACACTGCTGGCTGGGGAGAGCCTAGAACCTTCTTCTGAAGTCCAGCGTTGTAATGGTGTCCTGTTTGCACAAGATCCCCACCCACGGGTTATGGTGATGGCTCAGTACACAACACTTGACACTGGGCAGGCAAAATCAAAAGTAGATTATTAGTCACGTGCACACTCAGCCAGGGGCAGGAAGACGATGCCGCACAGGGTGCAGGGTCACATGAGGTTGCCCTCAGGAAAGGACAGAGTGGAAAAACCCGGCTGTGGAAGGCAGGCTGTGTAGCATCCAAAGGGCGAAGTGCCCCCTTGTGCCCCCTGGGAGGATGTGCTTGTCCTGGTTGAATAATCCCATGGGCTGGCGGGGAACTAAAGCCCACTACTCAGGGTAAGCAGGAGCTCTGCTTGGCCCCATCACTCAGAAGGGTCATTTGACTGGGGGTAGGGGCTTTATCTATCCGAGCAGCATGGGGAGGGAAACTCGTGGTTAGGTCACTCCACACCCTCCTGGTCTCCCCAGACACCAAGACCACACGTGACATTGACCCTGATTTGGTCCTTATTCCACAGCCGAGTGAGAGCAGGTACCCAGCAGCGGCTTTTTCTCCTGCCCTCTCTCTGTTGCCAACACATCCTCGTCCCTGGAGACCATACTGGGTCAAGTCTCATTGCCACGTCTGCATGGCCCTGTTGAAATTCACTGATTGCGTGGAATTCAGTCTGTTGGCTCTTGCCAGGGCTTGGAAATCCTTGCATGACCTAGAGAATTCGCTGTAATGAAGTTTGTGGGCCTCATGTGTGATGGGTGCATCCTCATTGACAGAAACTTCTTGGATGGGCTGCAATGGTTTCCAGTCCCTTCTTCCCTCTCTTGATGGTGGATCCTTGGTAGCTCTGGCTGAAATACCCAGCTCAGCCACGCGACACCAAGAGTCCTGAATGTCCTGGCAGCAGTTCTACCTCTAACCTTTGAGAGTGGAGGCAGCCAGGTCACCCAGAACTTACATCTCCTCTGTCTCTTCTGCGGAATTTGATGGGTGGCTAAGGTGGGTGCATCTGCAGTGTTACGGAGGGCAGCTGGGGAAAGCAGCCCAGGCCACAAGGATCGTGGCTTGCAGTTGAAGTGGTCTTGATTTTGTGAACATGGTGTGGCTGGTGGCTATCTTTGGGGTTGAGTATTCATTTGCATTCAGAGCCTCATTACTAGTCCCTTGAGGAGAGGAAAGTTCTAGATTCCTACACACACCAGGAAAAGACTCGGAACTTTTTTTTTTTTAAAGATTTATTTTATTTCTTTGAAAGCAGAGTGACAGAGAGAGAGTCAGACACACCCACACACACACACGCAAAAAGAGAGACAGAGACAGAGAGAGTGAGAGAGACAGAGAGGGAGGTCTTCCATCCACTGGTTCACTCCCCAAGTGGCTGCAATGGCTGCGGCTGGGCCAGGCCAAAGAGATGGAACACCGTCTGGGTCTCTCATTGGGGTGGCAGAAGCCTAAGTACTTGGGCTTCCTTCTGCTGCTCTCCCAGGTGCATCACCAGAACGTGCTCTAGCCAGACTCAAACTGGCGTCTGATATGGAATGCTGTCCTCACAGGTGGTGGCTGAACCTGCTGTGCCCGATGCTGGCTCTAAGCCTTAGAACTCTTAGTGAACGCATGTGCAAGGGTACAGATCCGAAAGACAGCCCTAATTTATTCCCCTTCCTTACTTTTCTGTTTAAATGGCAAAAGAGGTCTTCAGTAGTTGTCATTCTTTAGTTTTGGCCAAATGAATGAGTTTATGCCAGGCTGGGGGCTTTCTCTAAGGACCTAGGACTGTCTATTGTAAATCAAAGACAGAGACTCATTGATCCAAGGACCTTTGCTGCATCACCAACCACCCCCAAACTTGATGGCTTTAAATAGCAATACCTTGTTGCTCCCAAGTCTGTAATCTATTGTTTTTCATAAAGCTTTTTTTTTTTTTTTTTTGACAGGCAGAGTTAGACAGTGAGAGAGAGACAGAGAGAAAGGTCTTCCTTCCGTTGGTTCACCCCCCAAATGGCCGCTACAGCTGGTGCTGTGCTGATCCGAAGCCAGGAGCCAGGTGCTTCCTCCTGGTCTCCCATGCGGGTGCAGGGGCCCAAGCACTTGGGCCATCCTCCACTGCCCTCCCGGGCCACAGCAGAGAGCTGGACTGGAAGAGGAGCAGCCGGGACTAGAACCTGGGGTACCAGCGCCGCAGTTGGAGGATTAGCCTAGTGAGCCATGGCGCCGGCCCTGTAATCTATTTTTAAAATTTATTTATTTATTTGAAAGTCAGAGTTACGCAGAGAGAGAAGGAGAGGCAGAGAGAGAGAGAGGTCCTCCATCCGCTGGTTCACTCCCCAATTGGCCACAATGACCAGAGGTGAGCCCATTTGAAGCCAGGAGCCAGGAGCTTCTTCCAGGTCTTCCATGTGGGTGCAGGGGCCCAAGGACTTGGGACATTTTCTACTGCTTTCCCAGGCCATAGCAGAGAGCTGGATCAGAAGTGGAGCAGCCGGGTCTTGAACCAGCATCCATATGGGATGCAGGCACTGCATGTGGCAGCTTTACCCACTATGCCACAGCACTGGGCCCCCAAGTCTGTAATCCAGACGGGGCTTAGTGGGGAAGTTTCATCTTTGCTCCTTGTGGTGTCACCAGAGTTGGTTTTCCTGGGGCTGTAGGATCTGCTCCCCGGATGGCACCGTCACGGGGCTGCCAGGTCGGGCCAGTGTTGCTCAGCTGGAGCTGAGAGCTGAGGGTCTCTGTTCCTCTCCACATGGGCCGCTCCGTGCGTCCTGCTTATCTTCCAAGGTGAGAGCCCAAGTGACAGAGTCACGGGGATGCAGCCAGCCCCGCCTTCTCTGAGCCAGCCTCAGAGATCGCAGGGTCACTTCCGCCACAGCCTAGTAGCAGAGGCAGTAGTCCCAAAGGCTCCCGTGATTTTGAGAGGAAGGGATACACATTCTTTCTTGAGAGAGTGGCAGGATTCCGGAAGAGGGAGTGGGATGGGAAACTGTAACCATTCTGGACAATAAAACGTGCCGCACTTGTCATTGCCTGAGAAAGGGCCTGGAAGCGTCTCATTCTCTCTTTCTCTGGTCTCCTGCTTCCGGTTTCCCTGGACATCAGTTCCTTTCTCTTCTCGCTTTGCAGACTGGCCTTTTCTGGTCAAGTTCAGGCTCTGCTGAGAGGAGCTCTCTCTTGGTTGCGATTCCCAGGAGGAGGAGCCAGGTTGGGTCAGGTGTCTGTTTCTGGACCAGTTGGCTGTGGTCAGGGTCATTATCATGACACAGAAAGAAGGCATGCCAGGAGCATTTCTGTGGCCTTGGGTGGACAGCTTTGATGAATGCTGGACCCTGTAACAGGGACCTGTGAGCAGGACATGGTAGCGGGCCCTTTGGATGGTGTCTTGGCCTTATTAGGACAACCAGTGAAGGGGTGGTTTGACGTGGCTGGAGCAGGGATGATGGCTTTTAGCAGGAGAGCTGATGCAAAGCTCCTGGGAAATCAGGCAGGAGGAATTCATTAATTACAGTGGGAGCATTTTTGACTAAACTTTGATGGATCAGGGTGAGGCCATCTGGTCTACCTCTTCTGTCATTAGGCAAAATAGTTTTCTTCTCAGATGACAAGACGGGAACTATAATTAGCAAGGGACTGTGAAGGGGAACAGAAAACAAGCTATCTTGCTTCTCAGTGTTACTGTTTCCCTCTGTGGCCAACATCCTCGGTACCTTGAACAGGCTAACAATGTAACACAAGAAATAAAAATAGCTGTCAGACTGTGTGTCTCCTTCTATCCCTTGGATATTTTCTGACTATGCATTTAAACTGGCTGTCCTAGCTACAGTCTCTGCTGGTGTTACTGTTCTGATGTCACAGGACCCCTTCCAGCACAGCTGATTGGACTAGAATAAAGCACCACGACCCGAAAACAGCCAATCCCAGGGACTGGGGAGGTCAGGCCTTGGAACTTTTCCCATAGGGATCATGGTAAGTGACTGAGTTCAACAGATTCTCTTTTTGGAGGTTGAGGTGGAGATACAGAAACTGAGGGCCAAGCTGTTAGTAGTGGGATAAAGCCACGGGAATACTGACTTGGGGGCTTACCCTATGGTGGGTCCTGCCCCTTCTGTCTTTTTGTGCTTCGCAGTCAGCTCTGCAAAGCCTGGGTTTGGCTGTTGCAGGGGTCTTGTGGGAGTTCTCTGTCCCTCACCAAGTTTCTTAAAGCTAGTCTCTCTCATCCGAGGTTGAGCCTCACAGCCTGGCCAGTGTGCCTAGAGAAGGCAGTCCGAGTTTTGAGGTGTAAATGGGACAATTTGATTTTTGGATAAGAATAAAGACAATTAAGCAAAGAAAGGTGTAAAAATCAGTGTTCCCGGTGAGTCTATCTATCTACCTATAATCTTTTATCTACTCTGTAATCTATCTTTTAGCTGTCATCTATCACTAGCATTGTATTATCATCGCTGATCCATCTCTGCAGTAGAAGAAAGGGTGAGACATTTGCCCGGTTCTGGTGGGTCCCGTTAGATCTGGTGTCCCGTGATCCACAGAGGAGAGCTTCTCTGGGCACAGAATGATGCTATAGACACACAGCCTACCTCACGTGGGCGAACTTCAGCTCCCCGGAGTGCTGAGGAAAGATAGCCAATCCTGTATACGCTGGTTAAGACTTCAGACTCATATGATAGAAACTCAGCTCAGCCTTTAGAAAAAAGGGAAAGCAAAGAAACATGCTGGTGTCTGGATCAGGCGTGGCAGTGTCTAGATGAATGGGGACCAAGAGAACGTTCTATGATAATAGAACTCTTAGGTGCCTGTGCTGTCCAGTGCGTTAGCCACCAGCCACCGGGCCATTGAGCACTTGAAATGGGACCAGTGTGACTGATGAACGGAATTTTAAGTTTTACTTAGTTTCAATTAATTTAAAGTTAGATTTAAGTAGCCCCTCATGGCTAGTGGCTGTATTCTTAGCCGGCTTAGACCTGGATGTCTCTCACTGCCTAGGGGGAGCTCGGACTGGCTCTTCTTAGCTCGTGGTTCATGCTTCAGCCGACTAGGTTCACATCAGCTGGGAACTCCGCCCAGGTCTAGGTCACATGTTTGAACCCCCTTGCAAAGTTCACCTTGGCTGAACCACATGAACCGGCTCCTGGTGGAAAGAGGGCCCCTGTATCAAAGGAAGAGGGAAGAAAGAGTAAGGACTGGCACAACTCTCCTCCTGTGGTCCACCCCCACCCCCCTGTACTGTGTGCCTTGCAGACAGGAAAGGCGGAGGGAGAATGGGAAGAAAGAACACTGACCTGACAAATCATCATGCAGCTCTCCAGGGCCAGGCACTGTTAGATGCTGGGCACACTAATAAAGACACGGTGACCACGGTGAGAGAGACCTAGCTCACTCCTGGTGTAACGGGGAGAGCCAACTCCTGAAGATACGATCACAAAATAGTAAAAAGTGCCGAAGTGGAGGTGGATTAATACATTGTTCTCAGGGTAACTAACTGTATTAATTTAGCAAGAAGGAAGAAGGTCCAGCCCAACTGTTCATAGCTGAGAAGCTCCTGATGGGATGGGTTCCATGCTTTGCTTCCCGAAGAAAGCATCAAGAAGTTGTTCCAGTGGCTTGTGTTCAGCGGCGTCCAGAGCCTGCGTTTGAGTCCTGGTTCCCATCCAGATCTCTGGTAATGCACCTGGGAAAGCAGCAGAAGATGGCCCAAGTGCTTGGGCCTCTGCCTCCCACGTGGAAGACCCAGAAGGAGTTCAACCTCCTGCCTTTGGCCCCTGCTGTTGAAAACATTTGGGGTGTGAACCGGCAAATGGATGGTCTCTCTTTCTCTCTCTCTCTCTCTCAATCCTGTCCCCCAATCCTGTTACTTTGCCTTCCAAATAAATAAAAAAAACCTTAAAAAGAAGAGTAAAGAAAAGAAAAGAAAAAAAGAAATTTGCTTCGGTGCTCAATAAAAAAATAAAAAATAAAAGGCCTGCGTTTGGGCCAGAACTGCCATCTTCCAGTCATTCTCCAAGATGGCGAACCCAGAGAGAAAGAGGAGGGGAACCTGCTCCGAGTTCTCCAGGTCTTTCAGAAAGTGTGCAGGTGCTCCTGTGGCCACACGCTTGCCCGTCTGCAGGGCAGGTGACTGTGCACTTGCAGGGAGTGGACACTGTCCAAAGAGGAAGGCCCGCAAATGTCACATGGCAAAGCCGGAAGAGGCCCCGGGGCTGCACACAACCAAGGTAAGGGCAAGAGTCTTGCCAAGGGAGTTAAGGCGCACATGGAGCAGGTCAGGCACTATAAGCGCCGAGGCAGCTTCCCGGACGGGGTGAAGGAAATGAGCAAAAACCAAAGGAAGCCGAAGAGAAAGTCCCTGGGTTCATGGGAGGCAAGAGCCCACCGCACCCGGCGCAGCCCGGGGAAAGGATCCTGTGGCTGGAACCCACTGCCTAGAAAGTCCTGGCACAATAAGCATAAAGCATAAAAAAAGAGTAAAATATCTCTGGACCATAAAATATAATAACCAAAAAAAGCCTTAGAAAAACCTCAGGAACCCCAACGCAGTCTCGGAGAACAGCCAGAGTTCTGTGGGTGGCCAGGGATGAGCCGGTGACAACGACAAGTTTCACACAGATCAGGCCCCGAGGACAATGCGCTCCCCTTCACAGAACCACCCAGAACAGGCTTACCCAAGAGCATGGCCTCTGTGCCTGCCCGGCGCTCTGCTTAGCTGGCAGAGGTCACTCCGCCCGCTGAGCCCGCGGAAGGCGCCTGGGTGGGCGTCCAGCCCCAGCCCCACCTGAGCAGCCCCCACTGGTGCCTGTGCTCATCCCCCTCCAGGCCTGCGTGGGTCAAGACAGGAGACCTGTGTGGCGGCTCCTTCTGTCTTCAGGAAACCTGCGGGGGCCTGACTACTCCCGGCGCTGGGCGTGGGGGATCTTTATTGATATCACCCCATCAAGCCCACCATGCACATCCTTATTCCGTTTTGCAGACGGGAGAATGGAGGCACCTCAATGGTAATTGTTATATGGGGTCACGAAGCTCCTGGACAGAGAAGCGGGATTTGAACCCAGGCCTTTGGTCCCACACTGCTCCTGTTTGGCCCTGTGGGTACCCTACCAATGGATGCTGTCCTTACCTCTGTCTTATGGGTGGTGGTGGGGGAAGTCTAGCTGATAAGAGTCCTAGACAGCAGGCCGGCGCCGCGGCTTACTAGACTAATCCTCCACCTTGCAGCACCGGCACACCGGGTTCTAGTCCCGGTCGGGGCGCCAGATTCTGTCCCGGTTGCCCCTCTTCCAGGCCAGCTCTCTGCTGTGGCCAGGGAGTGCAGTGGAGGATGGCCCAAGTGCTTGGGCCCTGCACCCCATGGGAGACCAGGAGAAGCACCTGGCTCCTGCCATCGGATCAGTGCGGTGCGCCGGCCGCGGTGGCCATTGGAGGGTGAACCAACGGCAAAGGAAGACCTTTCTCTCTGTCTCTCTCTCACTGTCCCACTGTCCACTCTGCCTGTAAAAAAAAAAAAAAAAAAAAAAGAGTCCTAGACAGCAAGGGAGGGAGGGGTGGGGCTCCGGGGCCCTGGGTCCCGCGCCCTGTGACTTTGCACTTGTCATCTACCCTCTTTGGGCCTGTTTATTCACCTCTGGGAGTAGGGGTGTCCTTACCCTGCCTCACTATCGCCATTTTTTTTTGAGCTTCTAGAACATGCTGGGCTTTGCACTGGTCTCTACACACATCATTCTGCCCCCCCCCACAATTTTATTTATTTATTTAAGAGGTGGAGTTACAGACAGAGAGAGGGAGAGACAGAGAGAGAGGTCTGCTATCTGCTGGTTCATTCTCCAAATGGCTGCAATGGCCAGAGCTGTGCCAATCCGAAGCCAGGAGCCAGGAGCTTCTTCCAGGTCTCCCATGTGGGTGCAGGGGCCCAAGGACTTGGGTCATCTTCCACTGCCTTGCCAGGCCACAGCAGAGAGCTGGATCGGAAGAGGAGCAGCCGGGACATGAACTGGCGCCCACATGGGATGATGGTGCCTCAAGTGGAGGCTTAGCCTACTACACCACAGTGCCGGCCCCACACTTTATCCCCTTTGTTTCTCTAAGAGAAGTCAGAGGCTGGGGATGCCAGGAACACGTCCCAGGCCACCCGGAGGGTCCACACGCAAGTCTGTCTGGTCCCGTCTGTGTGACAACACGAGGCTCACATGCAGTGCCATGTGAAGGCTCTGGAGGTGCAAACCTGTGCCTCCCTCGGGCTGGGGGAGGGGCTGCACCCTGATGCCCGACCTTGGGATGTCTCTGGGGAGCCGTGGGGTGTGTGTGGTGTAGAAGCATGGCCCTGGGTCTTCTCCCCTCTACCGATGCCAAGGGCAGGTCCTGATGAGTGGGAGGCAGGGCGGGGAGGGGTGGGGATAAGAGACCACAGACTGCAGGAGGTAGGGCAGAGGCCCCACTGGGCTCTGCACGTCCCCTCCCCTCCCCCCACACCTGCCTCCCCGGAAGTCAGCCTCTCAGCCCCCAGGCCGCTTGCAGCCACCGCAGAGGCTGGCAGGTGCCCTCCCTGTCCTGGGTGACAGGTGATGGCTTTCTAGCTGTCACCACCCCTTGCTCTCCCATTTTCTGTTCTGAAGCTCCTTTAAGTGCGGAGAGAATTCTCTTCCTCTCTCAAGGACACTAACACCCCGTCCGCAGAGTTTCTGATGAAGGATGTCCCTGCTTTGTGCAAGGGCCCAAGTGCTCCCCAAGGCGCCTCTACAGCGGGGCTGGACTCCGGGCGGTGCTGTGCAGCCTGGAGTCCCCAGTGGCACAGGAGGAAGGGAGCTGCAGCGCTGGGGACGGGGTGGCCTCCAGGGCCTCCGGGCTGGGGTACAGTGCACTGCTGGGCACAGGGCAGCTGGGCACAGACCTTGAGGTTCACAGGTGGGAGGGGTCCCCTTGCTTACCCCACCCCACCCAAGCGGAGCTCCTAGAGGAGGCTGCTGAGAGCTGTGGGCAGCTCGGCCTGGCAGGCTGGGCCTCAGATGGGCACTTCCACAGGGAGTCGCTGCACCTGGGCAGTTCCCTGGCCTGGAGGAGGAATTCCGAATGCTGAGGATGGTCATGGCCATGGCCTTGAGTTTAAAGGCAGGGGGCATGCTTACCAACAGGATGACTACCCCCACGGTCCTCAGAAGATAAGGAGTGAGGGTCAGTGTTGCGGACAGTGGTTTAGGCTGCCGCCTGCCATGCCAGCAGTCTATATGAGCGCTGGTTCAAATCCCAGCCACTCCTCTTCTGATCCAGGTCCTTGCTAATGCACATGGGAAGGCAGCAGAAGATGGCTCAAGTGCTTGGGCCCCTGCACCCATCTGGGAGACACAGGTGGAGCTCCTGGCTCGTGGCTGCAGCTTGGCTTGGTCATGGACATTTGGGGAGAGATGGACGATTCTCTCTCTCTTTCTCTCCACCCCCGTCACTCTGCCTCTCAATTAAATAATAATAAATGCTTTTTACTAAGTAAGAAAGAAAATAAGGAGGAGGCAGCCAAGCAGCCTGTGGGCAGCCCTCCCATCTCCCCCTGAACCAGGTTGGTCTGGTCCTAGTGTCAGCACCACCCCGGCCAGCCAGCCTCTGCTTGCAAGGCTTAGTGGCAGGAAGCAACACACAGTCCTACCAGAATATTCTTCCCCTTCATGTCCACTTGGCAAGCATTCCTCAGCCACGATGTGCTTATGGGGGCTGGCTCTGGAGCCGGGCGCACCTGCGTAAGTCTTGCTATCCTTGCCAAATCGGGCATCCCGGTATGCATGATCACTTCCGGTGCACGGCTTCATAAAAATGACGATCTCACAGCTCCTGCAGATCAGGAGTCAGGCAGCTCTGCCTGCAGCTCTCTCATGAGGGTGTGGCCAAGAGGGCAGCTGGGGTCAGAGGTCATGCTACCGGAGTTTGCTCACTCATGTGTGGGCAAATCCCTGCTGGCCTGGCTCGAGAGCGAGATGGAAGCCACCGTGTCTTCTGGTCTTGACTCAGACGCCGTGTGCGTCTTTTCTGCATTGTTCTGTCGCTTCCATGGGTCAGCTCTGCTTGATGCGGGAGCGGGCTCTGCAGGGACCTGAGGACCGGGGGGAGAGGGGGACAGGGACGATCCTGGAGGCCAGGCCTCTGGAGGTTTCAGTCTCCTCGGTTGGGGACCATGACTGTCCCTGGTTGCGGCATTGTCATGAGAGGCAGACATCATATAAAGGAGACCATGGGGTACGGTCCCTGGTGCAGGACAGGAACTCGGCACATTATCATTGTCCTTTCGCAGTCGTATTAGGGAGAGCAGCATCACCCCTCACGGAGGGAGCTGTGCCTGCATTACTGTGTGGCCAACGCCGTTCTGCCTGCCCTTCCTTCATGACCTTATGTAATTTTCATAGCAGTCCCGAGAAGTGGGCACTATTATCACCTCCATCGCACAAGAGGAAAGCGAGGTTCTGAAGCCAGAGAGCGTGGGGATCCATCCAGCGCCTGCAGCCCGACTTCCAAGCTCCTGCGGAGCGGAGCCAAGTCCAAGGGGCGCCTCCTCTGGGAAGCCACTCTGGAAACCACGCTCCCCACCCCCCAACCCCAGGTGCAGTCAATCATTCCCGCCTCCCTGCTTTGTAAATCTGGCTCCTCACTTTGCCACTCCTAGACAAGGGTCTTCCAGGGTCCCACCCTGGAGTTTTTGAGGGAATGAAATAAGAATCTGGGAAATGAGGCCGGCGCCGTGGCTCACTAGGCTAATCCTCCGCCTTGCGGCGCCGGCACACCGGGTTCTAGTCCCGGTCGGGGCGCCGGATTCTGTCCCGGCTGCCCCTCTTCCAGGCCAGCTCTCTGCTGTGGCCAGGGAGTGCAGTGGAGGATGGCCCAGGTGCTTGGGCCCTGCACCCCATGGGAGACCAGGAGAAGCACCTGGCTCCTGCCATCAGATCAGCGCGGTGCGCCGGCCACAGCGCGCTGGCCGCGGCAGCCATTGGAGGGTGAACCAATGGCAAAGGAAGACCTTTCTCTCTGTCTCTCTCTCTCACTGTCCACTCTGCCTGTCAAAAAATAAAAAAATAAAAAAAAAAAGAATCTGGGAAATGAAGGAGTCCAAGAACTCGGTCCAGGTCATTTCTCTCATCTTGTCCTTTTCCATGTAACAAAGCCTGTGTTGACTGATTCAGGATTTTCAGTCATGGCATCCGATGATGAGGACTCTCAGTTACTCCTGTCCTAGACCTGCAACTTGACCTTGAGTCAAACTGGTTGGCCCGGATGAGTGGCTGGATACAGAAGACGGGACGGGAGGGAGACTTGGATCCCCAGGCTTCTAGAATTCCGCACGATTTGTGTGCATGGTGGCCACGAGCCTGAGAGCTGGGATCCTGTAAGCTCTGTGGATGGCCTCTTTGTGTTTAAGCCTTTGCCACTCCCTGATGGGAGCCAGGGTGTTGTCTATTGTCGGGGTTGCTTCTGTCTCCCCGGCCTGTCCTCGGGCGTGGTCTGATGTGCAGTGAGCGCTCACAAGCAGACGGCACACAGGGGACCAGCGGGCACTCTGGAGCCAGACACAGCAGCGCCTCCAACCCGAGTCGCGGGGTCATCAGCAGGGACTTGAAGGCCGTTCAACCTCCCACCGGTTGTAGCGAGGGTTCAAGCAGACAGTGCTCACTTAGCACAGTGCTGGGGGTCCTAGGCAGTGCTCAGTGGATGTTCGTTAATAACAGCCAGGGTCCACATCATTGAACGAGCTACCGCTCTCTGCTCCACGTCCAGCGGCCCGGTGAGGAAGCCAGGGAGGACAATCCGGCAGGCTCAGTCCTGCCCGCCCTCCTCCTTCTCTTTCTTCTTCCCCAGAATCGTGCAAACAAAGTATCCCTTTCTTTGGCTAGAGAGCCAGTTGCTCAGGGCCTCGGCCAGGGCAGCCAGGCCCCAGGCCGCCCAGCGGGAATCTCCCTGCAAGACAAGGCCTCGCTGTGACCTTTCACCTTTTGGCCCCTGGGTGAAGGACCATTAACCAAACTGCCCTCCCCAGTCCTTTGTGGAGGAGAGCGCTTTGTCCAGCTGTCCTCCGGAAAGAAAACACGCGGAGTGATGGCTTCTGTCTCCAGGCTGTGGCTCCGCGCCGTGCCGCCATCTTTGTTTGCCCAGCTCTTTATAATTTCTAAAATTCTTTCACGTGTGTGATCTCATTAGGTCTCCGAAGAGGTTATGTGTCCTGCCCAAGGTCACACAGCTGGCAAGTGGCTGAGACGGGGCCGGCTCCTGGGTCTTCCGATGGTCAGTTTTCTCTCTGTCTATTCTACCAGGCGGCCACACAAGAGGCAGGGAGGGCGTGGGGCCGCTTGGATCACTTACATTTGTCCCATATTTGTCTCTGTGCTCCTTAGTAGGCAGCATTTTTAGATAAAACCAAGGGAAAGAGGGTTCATCCTTATTGAGCTCCTTCTTTGGCCAGACAGCACCCAAGTGCCACATTTGTTCTTAGTCCTTATGGGATGCCCTTGACACAGGTGTCCTAATGCAGATGCAGGTAGGAGCACAGAGAGGCCTAGGAATGCACCTATGGTCACACAGCTGCTGAGTGAGGAGCAAGGGTTTGTACCCCAATCTCGTTCCTGAAAATCCCAAGTCCATCCTATTTGTGTCACTGCGTGTGCCCTGCTTGAACTTGAAGGAAAGTCTAGGATTGCACAGTTTTTCTAAACAGCACGGTGGGCATAGGGGCCTTGGGGGGTTGATTACGGGGCTGGGGGAGCTCAGGCCTTAAAACCCAGCTGACCCGGACTCAGATCCTGGCTCTGCGATTCCACAGCTGTGAGCCTTGAGCAAACTGTGCAGAATCGCTCACCGTCTATAAACCGTGTTCAGGAAATAGTAGCCCCAGAACTCCTGCGAGATTAGGGGGGAAAGCTCGTTCTCTACCCCCTCCCTTTGTACCTCTCACCCACCCTCGGGAGACTTTCGCTGAGGACAGATGACTCTGTGGGCCTTCAGCGACATGCTCTGTGCGCTCAGAGGCTGAGAGGTTTTCATTCTGCACAGAGGCCCGAGGCTACCTGCACAGGGCCTTGGTCCCAGGGAGGGGGGCCAGCTCCCCTGTTGTCCACCGCTGGAAAGCTCAGTCTGCAGACCAGCAAGAATCGCCCAACAGAGACACTTGTGAAAGTGGATCGTGGGGCCGGCGCTGTGGCGTAGCGAGTGAAGCTGCAGCCTGCAGTGCCGGCATCCTATATGGGTGCTGGTTCAAGTCCTGGCTACTCCACTTCCGATCTGCTCTCTCTGCTATGGCCTCGGAAAGCAGTAGAAGATGGCCCAAGTCCTTGGGCCCCTGCATCCACATGGGAGACCTGGAAAGAAGCTCCTGGCTTTGGACCGGCTAAGCACTGGCTGTTGGGGCAATTTGGGGAGTGAACAGTGGATGGAAGACCTCGCTCTCTGTCTCTCTCTGTAACTCTTTCTTTTTATTTATTTATTTTTAATTTATTTGACAGGTAGAGTTATACTCAGTGAGAGAGAGAAAGACGGAGAGAAAGGTCTTCCTTCTGTTGGTTCACCCCCCAAATGACTGCTACGGCCGGCGCACTGCTCCGATCTGAAGGCAGGAGCCAGGTGCTTCCTCCTGGTCTCCCATGCAGGTGCAGGGCCCAAGTACTTGGGCCATCCTCCACTGCCTTCCCAGGTTACAGCAGAGAGCTGGACTGGAAGAGGAGCAACTGGGACTAGAACCTGGCACCCATATGGGATGCCGGTGCTGCAGGCAGAAGACTAACCAAGTGAGCTACAGCGCTGGCCTGTAACTCTGTCTTTCAAATAAATAAAATAAATCTTAAAAAAAAAAAAAAAAGAAGGGTGTGGAGACGGATGCCGTCAGCTGAACCGCGGGAACTTGGTGGCCTGGCTTCGGAAGAGGCATCCGCACTTGCATCTCACGTTCTTCGTGTTGCCAGATGACAACTATTCCATCATTTACTGTAACTAACACTTTCCCTCAGACCTACCCTAGAGTTTCTGTCTTCTGGTTGCAATAAAATTACTGAGTTGCATCAACTGAAAAGAAAAAATAAATGGAGGCCATGGGACTCCCAGCAGTACCACAGGCCTGACCCCATCCAACAGGCACGTAATGAGCACTGTTCTGAGCCAAAGACGCCCAACCTTATCAGTGAGGATGAGTGCAGCTGCAAGTAACAGAGACCTCAGGAAACACCCCTTAAACAAGATGCCATTTAACTCTCCCTCCCATACAGGTCCAGAGGTAGGCGGCCCAGGGTGGCATGAGGGCTGTGCTCTCGGGAGTCCTGATGCACCTGTGCTTGTCCCTTCCATCTTCTTGTCCCCCCATGAGTGCTCTCCCCTCCCAGTGTCACCTCGTGGTCTAAGATGGCAGCTCCAGCTCCAGCCATCACACATCCAACACCCGCAGGAAAGTAGAAGAAAAAAAAGAAAGACAAAGAGTATGCACCACCAGCCTCCTCTTGGGGCAGGTTCCTGGGGGCTTCCACATGATGCTTACGTGTAGATGTTGTTGGCCAAACTTGACCACGTGACCGCACTTAACAGCAAGGGAGGTGGTGGCCACATAGGTACTTGAGAGCAGGGCTCTGTTCACACGGGAACATGTGGCAGTTTGCATTCTCCTACACCGCTGTGTTCGAGTTCCTATTCGGGATTAGGTAATATGTTCTGCCTTCCTGTCCCAGAATCCTGCAGTTTGCTTTCATCCCTGTTACAGACAGGAGAACACTCGTTACTGGCGGGCTTGCGCGGTACGTTCTCCTATCCCCAGCAAGCAAACGGTGAAGCTGAGTTTCAAGGGAAGGCTGGTCTCAGCCTGAAGCCTGTGCTGCCCTCGTCCTGTCAAGGCTGTGCCCAGGGAGGACGATGTCCTAGTTAACAGGACACCTCTCCCTGCCACCCCCACCCCGTGATTTGAAAAATGATTCAGCTGCTATGTAGCAGCTACGTTGTGCCTTTACAGGAGGAAAGGAGTTGACTTGTGTCGTTTCAGGGCTGTTCCGGATTGAATTGTGCACCTCTCTCCAAATGTGCATGTTGAGGCTTCGCCTCCAGAACTCAAGGACGTGACCTCGCCTGGAAACAGAATTGCAGATCAGGCTCCGTGGAGGCACAGTCATCGTGGAGCAGGATGGGCCCCTGGCCCCATGTGACAGGTGTTAATGGGAAAATGGCTGCGGGAAGACACACAGAGAGAATGTCGTGTGAACACGGAGCCAGAGATTGGAGTGTCGTAGCAGGAGCCAAGGAACATTCAAGACTCAGAGCCCCAGGAGTTGGGTGAGAGGCACAGGGTGGGACTCAGAGCCCCGGGAGTTGGGTGAGAGGCACAGGGTGGGACTCAGAGCCCCGGGAGTTGGGTGAGAGGCACAGGGTGGGACTCAGAGCCCTGGGAGTTGGGTGAGAGGCACAGGGTGGGACTCAGAGCCCTGGGAGTTGGGTGAGAGGCACAGGGTGGGACTCAGAGCCCCGGGAGTTGGGTGACAGGCACAGGGTAGACTTGTTCCTCACAGCCCCCAGAAGACCCCCCCAGCTCAGGCACCTTGATCTTGGATTTCTAACCTCCAGAACCATGGACAAGACAGTTCTGGTGTTTAAGTCAGCCTGTGGGGTTTGGCCATGGCAGGCCCAGCAAAGTAATCCAGAGGTGATGTGCTGTCCCCTGCTTTGCTTTGGGAACCCTCGGAAGGCTGTGAAAATGAGTTGGCTTCTCAGAACATGGCCCCCTGGTCCCCCTTAGGAAGGGAGAAGGTCCCTGCCTGTGGGCCCTTCCTGGGTTCACCCAAGGCCACCAAGTTCAATACCACATCCATGGCACCACGTCTAAAGTTCCAGGTGCCACACTTAACACCACAGAAAACCTTGATCTTGGCCTTGGGCCTCTCTATTTTAAGCTCAGACATTCTTCATCACCAGCTACCTCATGGCCTTGGCATTGAGGAGGGAGAGAAGAACAGGTCTCAGTTTGTTCAGCTTCTCTGCCAGATGAGCTCATCAAGTGCAAGGCAGAGACCAGTCCTCTCCCTGTGGGTAGGGTGCCAGATCGCTGCAGTGTCTGAGCTGCTTCGTCTGTGGCCTCTCGTCTGCCTGGGTTAGAACAAAGCCACTGGTGTCGTGCACCTGGGCTGGCTGGAACTCTTGCCTATGGGTCTGACCTGTCCGTAATGAGTTGAGAAGCTGATTCCCAGGCACGTCTGTGTGTGGGCTATGCACTTGCTTGCTTCCTGATTCAGGGATATGTCTCATCTCTGCAACTCTATGGCTACTGCGTGCAGTGTGTATACGTGTGTGCATGCGTGTCCGTGTGTGTGTGTGCGCGCGCGCGCGTGTGTGTGTGAAAGGGACAGATTGGCTTTCTTCTTAGAAGAAACAGTACTTCAGACGGTGCCGTGGCTCACTAGGCTAATCCTCCGCCTGTGGTGCCGGCACACCGGGTTCTAGTGCCGGTCGGGGCGCTGGATTCTGTCCCGGTTGCCCCTCTTCCAGGCCAGCTCTCTGCTGTGGCCAGGGAGTGCAGTGGAGGATGGCCCAAGTGCTTGGGCCCTGCACCCCATGGAAGACCAGGATAAGTACCTGGCTCCTGTCATCGGATCAGCACAGTGTGCCGGCCATAGCCCGCCGGCTGTGGTGGCCATTGGAGGGTGAACCAACAGCAAAAGGAAGACCTTTCTCTCTGTCTCTCTCACTGTCCACTCTGCCTGTCAAAAAAAAAAAAAAAAACAACAAAAAAAACAAAAAAAACACAACATGGGCAAAAGATTTGTGTAGACATTTCTCCAAAGCAGATAAGCATGCCCATATCACCAATCAGCAGGGAACTGTAAATAGAAACCATAATGGGAGATCAATTCGTAGACATGAGGATGGCTATTATGAAAAAGCAAAACAAAACAACACTAATAAGTGTTTATACGGAAGTGGAGAAATTGGAATTCTTGTGCATCATTAGCAGGTGCAGTATGTGTACAAAATGGTTTTGCAGCTCCCCAAAAATATTAAGCACAGAATTGCCATCTGATTCAGTAATTCCACGTAAGAGTCAAAAGCAGAGACTCCAACAGGTGTCCGCGCACCTGTGTTCGTTGCAGCATTAGTCACAACAGCTAACAGATGGAAACACCCGAAAGTCCGTTGTTGGAGGAGTAGATAAACAGAACCTGGTGGACACATACAATGGGGAGCTTTATTCGGCCTGGAAAGGAAGAAGTTCTAACACAGCCTCAGCGTGGATGAGACTGGAAGACACTTGCTAAGTGGAAGAAAGTAGACACAAAAGGACAAATGCATGATCCCTTTTACATGAAGCACCTAGGATAACCAAGCTCACACAGACAAAAGGTAGCACAGTAGTGCCCAAGGGCTGAAGAGAGAGGGGCGGGGGAGTTCGTGTGTCACGGACACGGTGATCCAGCTTGGGACAATGAAAAATTCTGGAGAAAAATTCTCCATTCTGGAGAATGGTGGTGATGGCTGTACTAGGTGAGGGTACTCGGTTCTACTGAGCGGAACACTTAAGGATAGTGAAAATGGTGGATTTTGTTATGTGTTTGATCACCATAAGAATGGTTAGTGACAACATCTTCCATTTATTGATTTATTATTATGTGGCAGTCCCTGAGCAAGGCACTTGAGCTGCATTCGCTCCTGAGGTCAACCGTGTTTGAAGGATGAAAAAACTGGGTGTGTGTAGGGGGAGTTTGGTGCAATGGTTACTAGACTGCTTGGGACACTTGCATCCCATATCAGAGTGCCCGGTTAGTCTCGGCTCTGCTCCCAATTCCAGCTTCCTGCTAATACACACCCTGAGAGGCAGCAGGGGAGGGCTCAAGGATTTGGGTCCCTGCCACCCACGTGGGAGACTTTGACTGAGTTCCCAGATACTGGCTTCAGTTTGGCCTAGTCCCATCTGTTGTGGGGACATGTGGGAAAGTGCACCAGTGGATGGAAGAGCGTGCGCTCTCTCTCTCCTATGTGTCTCTATATTTCAAATGTAATTAATTTTAAAAATCTGCCTTGCGGCGCCAGCACACCAGGTTCTATTCCGGTCAGGGCGCCGGATTCTGTCCCGGTTGCCCCTCTTCCAGGCCAGCTCTCTGCTGTGGCCCGGGAGTGCAGTGGAGGATGGCCCAAGTGCTTGGGTCCTGCACCCCATGGGAGACCAGGAGAAGCACCTGGCTCCTGCCATCGGATCAGCGCGGTGCGCCAGCTGCAGGGCGCCAGCCGTGGCAGCCATTGGAGGGTGAACCAACGGCAAAAGGAAGACCTTTCTCTCTGTCTCTCTCTCTCTCACTGTCCACTCTGCCTGTCAAAAAAAAAAAAAAAAAATTAAGGATGTGAACACTGAGGCTCAGAGAGTGTAACTTGCGTCTGTAGCGTACAAGGCTAACAGTCGGTAGTGGAATTCGGCCCCAGCTTTGCCTGGCCCTGGGGCCCAGCTCCTACGCCTCACTGCGCGGCCTCCCAGCTCCATGCCGTCTCGGATGCTGACCTGATGCCAGCAGGCCTGCCTCTGTGTGCTCATGGACGGAGGTGTAGAGCTTGCCAAAAATAACCAGGGCTCGCCAGAGTGCGGCTGACTCACTGCTGCTGGTGTAGGAGGCCCTCAGAGGTGTTCAAGTTTAAAAACACGACTTGGACAGACCTGGACATTGTGGGTCAGGGTCAGGGGCTGGGCCTGGGACAAGGCAAGGGTCAGGGGGTGTGACAGACTGGACTGCATGCCTTCGTCGCTGAAAGGAGGAATATTAGAAGGCCAAGGACCCAGACTTCACGGCGGGAACCCCTCGGGAGCTGAGTGTTGACAGGAGGCTTAGAGAGCTCACTGGGAGTTGCCTTAGAGAGAGAGGGAATGGCCTCCCCAGAGCCTGCACCCTCATTCCCCACCCCCTGGCTGGCCTACAGCAATTGACACGAAGCCTGAGTCTCTGACCTCTGTTTGGGACAACACTGGACTTTCTAGAACTTTCTAGAACTTTCTGTAGAATAAGCCACAGCCTCTGCCATAACCACTGTGGGTCAGCTTCTTCCTCACCTGGTCCTACCTTTCTTATCTCTGTCCAGGTGCCTCTCCTGAGAAGGCCCCCAGCAAAAACACTTCTGGGCGACTTCCCGTCTCTGAATCTCCATCCACAGAACCCAAACACAGGCAGCCTCATCAAACAGTAGCCCGAGGGTGACTCTGAGAGGACGCAAAGTCGTCTTCTGGCCTCATTTCCAAGTTCTTGGAGATTTTTCTTAACAGTGGAACTCCTCCCCTTCACTGGGTGAAGCTAGTGGGGCCCAGGGCAGGACAGGACAGGACTGGGCGCTGGGCATTCCAGCGGTTCCTGCCAGGCAGAGGTGAGAAATTCAGCCGCCCAAGATCAGATGAGCTCCTGCCCTCTAGGGAGGAGCTGGAGAAAGTGAGCATTAGCCTTGGGAGGCTTTTTTTGTTTGGATAAAACAGCCTGATTGACAAATGGGCCAGGCAGCAGGAGGGCAAGGCCAGCACCCCCTACAACTCGGGAACCCACCCCCGCCCCCACCCCCACCCAAAGCTAAGGTCAGCCCTTGGGGAGTCAGAAGATTTCTGCTTCTGCCCAGTCTCTTCCCTTCAGAGACAAAAATAAGGTTCTGGAGGGTGCGACTTAAAATAGACTTTCAGAAAAGATTCATTCCTGAGTGCGCATGGTGCGTCTCTGATACCGGAAATACCTGGCGGTCATTAAAAAAAAATACCCCCTCTCGTCCATGAAAGGGCGCTTTCCGGATCCAGGAGAGCAAGAATGGGAGGTCAGCAGGGCCAGAGCTGTTCTTCCTGGGGTAGGGGGTGGGGAGTTAGTTTCAAGTTTGGGGTACAGGTCGAGGCATTTTGGAGAACAAGCATTGAGTAGTAAATGGATTTAGTTGGAAAGTAAATACAAAGGCTGGAGCCCTTACAGAAGAATGCCTGGAAAGCAGTCTCCAGCGAGATGTAAATTAACCTCCAGGAACAACTTAATGAGCCATTATTAGTCCGCCAGACCTGGTTCAGGGTGCCAGCACCTAAGGTGGGCGTGTGTCCCTGGAAGGCGGGCTGGGGAGTCGAGGGCGGGGGTGGGGGTGGGGGGATGAGTGGGGGGTGGGTGGAGGGCGCCAGGGCTTTGCCTGCAGGTGGCTCTGCTTCTGGGGACAACCCGGAAGAGGGCTCTTTAGGGAAACACACTCGCAGCACCCCGCCTTCGCCTGCGAATGAATCCAAGCTCCCGGCAGCCTCTCCTCCTCCATAAGCTTTCCGGACCATTTTACCGCCTGCCTGGCCAGGGACAGGGGTGGGGTGTGCCTCTCTCTCCCTAACATTGGGGGCCTGGCATGGTCTCAGTGGCATAAGTTCAAGTCCTAGGCTCCCCACAGCCCTCTGCGGAGGGGTCTCCATCCCTTTCTTCTCTTTGCAGGGGGCTGATGGTGGTAGGGTGTCCTTCCGCCTGGCGTCCTGCCCCAGGCTGGTTCCCTGTGGCCAGTTGCAGTTGTAAAGTTACAAGATTCCCCAGTGGGTCCAAGTTCTCTTTCTAGAAAAAGGTCTGGAGCGATGGATTACAAAAGCGGCTCAACTGTATAAAACGGGGCCCCTCTGCACACCTGCTCTGTGACGGAGAAAATAAAACAACCCTCCCCTCAAACGCTTGAAGTGGTTATGGCCCTAACGATTCGCAACGGCCATTGGGTTTTCCTTCTGATCCTTTATGGCTGATAACGTTAATTGCTACTCCCATCACAGGTGTGCTCTCGGGAAGGCTTGGAGGAGGGGGTATGAGGGGAGAATGCTGATAAGTCACGGGGGGTTTGGGCCCCGCCATTCCTTTCGAGGTAGAGAGAGATCCAGTGTCGGCAGAGCCTAAGTGAACGGTGACACACAGGTGACCCCAGTGCAGGTGACCCTGGCACAGGACATGGCAGCATGGGCCTGGGGCAGTGGCTACGGCTGGGAATGGCGGCCTCCGGGTCTCCCTTCTCCAGACTGAGGCCAGCGCAGGTTTTCCGTGGCGCGGCTGCTGCTTGTCTTGGCCAGGTTCACCCTGGAGTTTCTGTCCACTTCCTAGTGCCCCAGCAAAGCAGCTGCGCTCCATCACCCTGCTTTGTTCTGCTTTGTGATGACGGTGAACTGGGTTTTATAGTTATTGCAGCCATCGGGGGCCTGGGGGCTGCCAGACCAGTGAGTTGAACTGTGCAGGGTGATGAGCATCCAAATGCCCTCTGGGCTTCGCCCAGCTGCTCAGCTGCCCTCATCTCTGCCAGGCTGTGAAACTGCTGGCGAAGCCAGGAGCGGAGCTGGGACTGCGTGAGAGGGTGCTCGGGGGGTCCCCTGGTGCTGGGCTGCTCGGCTCCTCTGCAGGCTGCTACCTGCCCTGAGTTGGTAGCGAACGGGGCAGCTCCGGGACCACAGGCGCCATCTTTCACCTCATTGTGTGCTGTTTTTAGCTGCAGGGGATTTGAACCGGCTGAGGTTTAAACCAGAACTTTCTCCACTAGGCTGTGGCTTCACTGTGTAGGCCTGGCGGGCGCCTTCTCCCTCGGCTCCACATCAGGAGTCTCACTGGTGCCCAAAACCTTTTGGGACTCTCAAGATGGTGGCGGCAAAGCACGAAGGCATTCGGCAGGTGCACCCGCGTAAAGGCAGCCTGGCTTCCAGGTCGTTGTGTGGCCTGGGACGCGATGTCCGGGTTTCCCACCGTGGTTCCAGCGCAATTACGGAGAGTTCCACTCTCTGTTCTGTCTTGGTTTGGACAACAAATGCTGTGAGCATCTTATCACGACACAGCTGCCTCCTGGGTAATTGTTCTCTCATCCCGTTTATGTTGTCAGGTTGCACAAGGTCTGGCCATTGCACAGTTTTGTTTTGGGGACAAAGTGGTGACGGTCCTTTTCCTTGGCCATCAGGTTTACTGAGCATGCGTTCAGGTGCTAACCTCACCTTATCCTCACACCTCGATTTGCAGAGGGAACCAAGTGCGGCTGAGAGAAGACACATTTCCTTCCGGCTGGCAAGTGGAAGAGGCGGGGTTCATGCCAAGGTAGTCCGATTTCCAGCCGGGGTGATCAGCTTGCCTGGGCGTCAGGGGGTTCTTTGACCATGGAACTTGTAATTTTAAAAGTGGGAGAGTCCTAGGCAAACCGGGACGGGGCAGTCACCCTGATCCCAGTCTACCAAATCATACAAGCTTCATGAGTAATTTTTGAATGAAGAATTTTATGGCAAACATTGGATGGCAGTCCCTTCTGGGATGGGCCTTCCCTTTAATACCGAAGAGGACTCCACCATGACTGGTGAGTGGGAGGTCAAGGCAAGATGTTCAAATCAGGAGCGATGCCTAGATAACGTTTTGCTGTCTCTCCTGGACTTTCATCTGTGAGTGTATACACCGTGTGCATGGAATACACTTCTAGCACTCTCCCTGGCCATAGTTTTTCATTTGTATCAGGGCACAGCAAACACTTCCTGTAAGGGGTCAGAGGGTGAAACATTTTTGCTTCACAGGCCACATGGTCTGTGTTGCAACTATGCAGCCTTGCGGTTGTAGTCTGAGAACAAAACAAATGGCTAGAGCTGTGTTCCAATAAAACTTTATTAACAAAATAGGCAATGGGCCACATTTGGCCAGAGACCCACACCTTGCCAGTCCTTGATCTTCCGTGCACCTTCCCATACCAACTGTTCAAGGATAATTTTCAAAACGATACAGTTGTGACCATAATGCAAATAAAAAATGGGCACCTGTCAAAGATTTCCTTCAACTCATGAATGAATGAGGGAATCCCAGATGATGTGGCAGCCTGTGCAAAGAGGAGCTGCAAGACACTTGGAAGAAAGTGCTAATGGATGCATGGTGGGTTAATATCTTTGTAGTAATAAAATGTTATGTTTGGAGTCATCTTTTCTGGAGGATGGGGACAATAATTCGGGAAAGATTCATGTGTGTGTATGGATGAGGCTGCCTCGCATCACTGTCACTTTTCTATCACTTAGAGCTGTTCCTGAGAGATGAAAACAGCTGGCACAACAGATGACTGCTGCCTGGCTTTGCTCAGGCTGCCACCACAGAGCACCGTACGCTGGCGAGCTGAAGCGACAAATGCTGAGTGCCCACAGTTCTGGAGCCTGGGAAGTGCAAGGTCAAGGTACAAATGTTTGTGGATGGGTAGATGGATGGGTGGATGGATGGGTGGATGGCTGCATGGATAGGTGGATAAATGGATGGGTGTGTGATAGGCAACTGGACAGATGACTAAAATGAGTAAAATTTCTCTTGTGTCCTCTCTTTGATACCTGAGTCTATGCCTCTTCACTACTTTCCGTTTTTGTCCAGTCCTTCAGCAATATTCAAAATGTTTTCTCTGTGTGGATGCAGTCTAGGCTCTGGGATGTAGCAAAGACCGAATTAGACAAAATCTATGCTTCTCTGGCATTTGGGCTATGGTTCCCTTGCTTCTGCATGTTCTTGTCTCTCTCTCCAGGAATCTTTTGCAGTAGGCGCAGCCTCTTTCTTCCTGGCCTTCTCCACCCACACGTGTTCTCTCTCCAGGACTGCTCTCTGCCTCCAGCTCTTTGCCCCAGAGGCAGACACCCCCAGCCCTGTGTCCTTATGAGAATCAGAGCCCTCTCTGCTGCTTTCTTCTACTCACAGCTCACTGCTGGCTTCTGACTGTATTTTCCTTTAACAACTACTTATGTCCCAGCCAGCCTCCAGTAGCCAGCAGTTTCTACAGAGCGCCGTGTTCTGTCCTGCCTGCTTTCCTAACCTAAGGTCACTTCTCAGTCCCCTGGGTGGCTCCTCCTGGGGAGCTTGTTTAATTTCCTCTTTCCTTCTGGGTTGGCCAGGGAGGTCTGCCTCCCGTGTGCTTGGACATGACCGTGGTCACTTAGCACAAATAGCTTCTCTGTCCCTGGAAGTGCTGCAGAACTCGCCTGCACCTTAGAAGGTAATTGCTTTCCTGCCTCCACGCCACCCATAGTGTCACAGACTGCAATGTTCCCACGTTTGCAACTCTCCTCCGTGCCAGAGAAAGAAAAGATGAGCTTGTATTTTCTGAACCCCAAATCAAGAAATATGAGTTGAAGGATGCCTACTTCTCACCATGTACAAAAACCAACTCAACATGGATCAAAGACCTAAATGTAAGACCTGAAACTATGAAATTGCTAGGAGAAAACACAGAGAAAACACTGCAAGGCTTTGGTGAAGGCAATGATTTTTTTGGATAAGTCCCAAAAGCACAGGCAACAAAGGCAAAACTAGACAAATGAGATTATGTCAAACGCAGAGGCTCCTGCACAGCAAAGACACAAGAGTGGAGAGACATCTGACAGAAAGGGAGAAAACATTTGCAAGCTGCTTATCCAACAAAGATTAATATCCAGAATACATCAGAAACTCAATAAATTCAACAACAAACAGCCCACCCAGCTAAGAAATGGGAATAGACGATTTTCAATAGAAGAAATATGAATGGCTAACAGCATATGAAAAAATGCTCAATATCACTGGTCATCAGGGAAACGCAATCAAAACCACAGTGAGATCTCACCTCACCCCTGTCAGAATGGCTGTCATCCACGAGTCAGGGAGAAACGGATGCTGGTGAGGGCACAGAGAAAGGGGAACTCTGATACACTGTTGGTGGGAATATAAATTAGTAAAGCCAGTATGGGAACAGTATGGAGACTTTGAAAAACATTTATTTATTGAATTGAAAAGCAGAAAAATAGAAAGGAAGGAGAGAGAGAGAGAGAGAGAGAGAGATCTTCCACCTGTTAGTTCACGTCTCAAATGTTTGCAATAGCCAGAGCTGGGCCAGGATGAAGCCAGGAGCCAGGAACTCCATCCATCCTGGTCTCCCACTTGGGTGACAGGGCCCCAAGTGCTTGGGCCATCTTCTGTTGCCTTCCTGGGTGTAATAGCAAGAAGCTGGATCAGAAACAAAGCAGCTGGGACTTGAATTGGCACTCCAGTATGGGATCCCAGCCTTGCAAGCAGTGTCTTAATCTGCTGCACTACAATGCCAGCCCCTAGAGATGTCTTAAAAAACTAGAAATAGGACCTCCATAGGATACCACAATTCCATTACTGGGTAGATACCCAAAAGACATGAACTCACCTTATCAAAGAGAGATACCTGCTCCACCACATTTATGGCAGTACTCTTCCCAATATCTAAGGTCTGAAATGAATCAAGGTGTCCGTCATCGGCTGAACAGCTAAGAAAGTGTGGTGTATATACACAATGGAATACAGTTCAGCCGTAAAGAACAAAATCCTGTTGTCTTCAGTGAGATGAATGGAACTCGAGGACATTATGCTAAGAGAAGTAAATCAGACATTCGAGACCTTCCTCAAATGGGGGAGCTAAGAACAATCTGGACACAGAATGGTGATTACTAGGGGTTGGGAGAGATGGGAGGGGTGGCGGCGTGTGAGTGGTGAGTACTGAATCAGAGTAGGGCGGAAGGAATAGCTTCCCAGTGCTACACAGCACAGTGGGAGACACGCCAAGGTTCATGCAACTAGCATGGAAGAAAGAAGCTGCAAGCCTCCAATCATAAGGTGTGTTAAAGAACGGATATTGCTCACCCGATTTGGATCAGTATACATTCTGTGCATGTATTAAAATATCACATTGTATCCAATAAACATAGGCAACTATTGGTGTTTTTTTTTTTTTTTTTTTTTTTTTTTGTTTTGGACAGGCAGAGTTAGACAGTGAGAGAGAGAGACAGAGAGACAGAGAGAAAGGTCTTCCTTTTCCGTTGGTTCACCCTCCAATGGCTGCTACGGCCAGCACTGCGCTGATCCGAAGCCAGGAGCCAGGTGCTTCTCCTGGTCTCCCATGGGGTGCAGGGCCCAAGCACTTGGGCCATCCTCCACTGCACTCCCGGGCCACAGCAGAGAGCTGGCCTGGAAGAGGGGCAACCGGGACAGAATCCGGTGCCCCGACCGGGACTAGAACCCGGTGTGCCGGCGCCGCAAGTGGAGGATTAGCTTAGTGAGCCGCGGTGCCGGCCCAGGCAACTATTGTTAATAATAATTTTTTTGAAAAAGAAAGATGGCTTGATTAAAATTTTTTCTGATTTATAGGTTTTTTTTATCATGATGAAAAAGACATCACGAGTATACAGATTATAACACAGCTGATGTTTTTTCCTGTATTTGTTGTATGTGGGAGGAACCTCTTAGTTAAAAATAGGAACAGCACACGGCATCTGCTAGGCAAGGCCTAGGAAGAGGGGTCGCCAGGAGGACAGACTGCTCTTTCCCTGAAGGGCGCGTGACAACAGTAGCCAGAGACGGCAGTGATCTGAGCAATGGGCATTTCTTATCTCAGAGTTTCGGGGGGTCTCAAGTGAGGCCAGCGGTTAGCTGGTCCCTCTGCTCGGGGTTTCCACGAGGCTACTGCCGAGCATCCGTGCAAGCTGCGCTCTCATCTGAGGCTCAGCCGGGGAGGGATCTGCTTCTAAGTCTCTCGGTTTCTTGGCAGCATTCCGTTCCCTGCAGGCTGCTGGCTGCAGGCCTCGGGGGTTTTTGTTGGCTGCTGGCTGAAGCCTGCTCCCAGCCCTGGCCCTCTCTGGATGGAAGCCCACAGCTGGTCATCGGCCACTTCAACGTTAGCAAGGAAGACAGGTCTCTTTGCAATCTTTTTTTTAAAGATTTTTGTTTATTTACTTGAAAGTCAGAGTTACAGAGAGACAGAGGCTGAGAGAGAGAGAGAGAGAGGGAGGGAGGGAGGGAGGGAGGGAGTCTTCCATCCACTGGTTCACTCCCCAATTAGCCGCAATGGCCAGAGCTGCACCAATCCGAAGCCAGGAGCCAGGAGCTTCTTCAGGGTCTCCCATGAGGGCACAGGGGCCCAAGCACTTGGGCTATCTTCCACTGCTTTCCCAGGCCATAGCAGAGAGCTGGATCGGAAGTGGAGCAGCCTGGACTCAAACTGGTGCCCAAATGGGATGCCAGCACTGCAGGTGGCAGCTTTACCCGCTGTGCCACAGCACCAGCTCCGAGGATAGCAATCTTAAGCAGCAGCACCACATCCACAGAGCCACGTGTGACACAGGCTCTGCCCACACTCAGGGAGGCCCACAAGTGTGAGAATTCCACAAGGTTCCCTTGGAGTCTTCCCTCCCAAACGCTCACTCCAGTTGGGTTGCTTGCTCCTCCTCTCCAGGGCTACACCTACAGCAGCTTTCCCAAGACACTGCCATGGGCACGCTGCATTGCAAGTGTGCCTTCCACGCTGTCTTCATCACTGGGCTGTGAGCGCCTCCAGGACAGGCACAGTGCCCCCCCCCCCCCATTGTCTAGGAAGGAATCGGGCACCTGGATAAGCACTGCGGAAAGAGGGGCCCAGCGATTTCCAACTCAGAGGTCAAGAATCATCCTTACCTCTTCCCCTCCTGCCAGAGTTGCTTCGACCTCGAGGCCTCCGGCATGCGCGCACATAGTCTCGTTGAATGTCCCTTCCCTAAATCTCACGTCATCCTGGCTGTGGGCGATGACACTTGGAACAGCGCAGCCACCTTTCTGCTGGAAGCTCCTGTCACCAAGGGACCCCCGCTCTATTGGGCTAAGGTGCGGGTTCAGAACTCGGTGTCTACTTCCAAGCTCACGGGCTTGGCTGCAGGTGCTTGGGACCCTGCGAGCACTGGAATGTGGACACTTGTGACTTCAGAAAGATCAGAAGCTAGAAAGCCCCGTGGTTCAAAACTCTGGTCCGGAGTCAGCTAAGTCCACGCTTCCATCCTGGCTTCACCCCTACTGGCCTGGCTGGGTCGCCTTGGACTGATCTCTGGGCTCCCGGTTCTGTGACTTCTAAAATGAAGATGATGATGATGACAGGGGCTGAGTAGGGCGTCGGCTGCTGTGTGTGTCACTTGAGACAGTCCAGGTAAAGCCATGAGCATGAAGTCAGCTCAGAGGGAGCCCTTGATAATGCTGGCTCTGGTTATCGTCAGCAACCGGGGCACAGCCGGTGCAGGACAGCGCCTCTCGGGGGTCTCCATCCAAACAGGAAGGTGGGGGTCTCTCCGCCCCCAACTCACCTCACAGACCGTGCTGGGAGGACAGGCCTTAGCTGACCCCTCCTGTCTCTCTCCCACCCTAGGTCCGTTTTGCAAGGACATGGACTCTTGCTCCACGTGGAAGACGCACATCCAGAGAGACTCCCTTCCATTTCCTGAACTTTCCAATATGCAGGCATTTCACTTCTTAGCGTTGATCTCTTTAAATGTAAAAGTCCGTTAAATTAAAAAAGACCTTTTTCCTCATTTCCATTGCCCAGACTGAATTATTGAAAAATATAACTAAGGGTCCATTTGGGAGGGTTTGCTCGTGTGGAGTGAGTGAGCATTCCTCTTCCATTTGGCTTTGCTGTCTTGGTTGGTGGAGCTCATGGATGTTTCAGCCCTGTGCCTGTCCACCTGGCCATGAATTCCAGATCAGATTGGCGGACAACCACGCAACTGGGTTGCTCTGGGCTCCTGAGAGCCTCAAGCTCCTTGGCTCTCGTCTTGCTCAGATTAGTGTTTTCCTGGAAGGCCAGTGCTCTGGACCTCACCGGAGCGTGGGTCTCCAGCCCAGCCCCGCCCAGCCCTGGGCGCCTGCCCCTGGCTGCTCTCCTTTGGCAGACACGCCTGCCTCCTCGTTCCTTGAGAAAAATGCAGGAGACCACCTGGCCTTCACCTTGACACCTTGGTCTGAGCTCTCCCTCCTCCTGTCCCCAGCCTCCCAGGCAGGGTCTCATCCTGCCCTCTGAACTCTGCATCAGCCCCTGTCCACCTGCTGAGGGTCCTCAGGTATCACATAAACATGCCCAAGCTATTCACTCTCTTAAAATAACAACAGCCTAACGCTTTAAGCCCCAATCCACTCCCCTACCCCCCATCCCAGGGTCCATCTCTCTCCCTGTCCCTTTCCTGCCAAGCTCCTTGAAAGAGTTGTCCCCAGCCGCTGGGGCCGTGTCATCACCTCCCATTCATCTGTCCGTCAAGTGCACGTTGGCCGCTGGTCCCACCGCTACACTGACGCGCTTGCCAAGGAGGCCAAGGACGACTTTGTTGCGAAATAAATCCTGCAAGCTCTGCGCAGCCCTCATCACCCCAGGTCTCGCCCCACGGCGCTGACTGTTCCTCTCTCCTCGGAAGGCTTCCCTTCCTTGGCCGCTGGGTCTCTGTTCTCTCCACTCCCCTTGGCTGCTGTCTTCTGGGACCTGCTGTCATCTGCTACTCTGTATCAGCCACCCCTGAGTGATGTCTTCAACTCTAGTGCTCCCGCGCCCTGCACTTTCACGCACAGCTGGTGAGCACTGCTTAGCCCCGCTTGCTCTCGTAGCCCCTTTCCCTGTCTCCCCCCAGCCCACCAGATCTCTCCTGTCCCATTCCCGAGGGTACTGCACCCTCACCCCCAGCTCAGAACATCTCAGCATCCCCCTCCCTCCCTCGGGCCGCTCACTGGACCATGAAGCCAGTGCCGGGACCCCAGGGGCCACTGCTGACCCCCCACTCTGCTGCGCCTCCCCCTGCAGCCCCCAACCCTGGTACCACTTCCACCTGAACCTATCTTTAGCTCTGGTGGCCCCTGGTGCTCACCTGGTTGACTCAGACAGCTGCTGCCGCTTGCCGTGCTGTAGCCAGAGCGGATGGGAAGTCCACTCTGGAGCCCCCGCGGTCTACAGACCCCAGGTGGCCCAGTCTCCTTCACTTCCACTGAGCCCTTCCAGAACCTCAGGTCTCGCCTCTGCGACCCCCACCCATCTCGGTTCTTGTGGATCTTCTTTCCCGTTGCCAGCTGCAGGGCCTGACACACCACACTCTCCCTCTTCCAGGAAGGCCTCCCGTCCAGGCAGGTGCCTTCCTCCTGGCTCTCTGGGCTGCCCGTGCCCCACCCAGCCGCTGCAGCTGTCACCTGGCCTTGTGGAGAGCCGTTCCCTTCCACCTCTTCAGAGAGCGTGTCCCTGGGTAACCACAAAGGTTCAAGTGCGGGTCCGGCTTTGAGTAGACCAGCCAAACACGCGACCAGTTCCGTAGCAGGAAGGCTTACAATGCTGTACGCGCGACCTGCATGGCGCAAATGTCACCAAGTGGGCTCCAGATGGCTTCTGGGCTCTTCTGTCTTAGCACAGCCTCTTGGTGGCCCTCTGGCCCCTCTGCCTGCAGCGTGAGTGCCAGAGCTTTGGACTTCTGGCGGATTCGGCTGACCTGCGATGGGGATGGAAGTTTGGGTATAGTCACCTGTCGGCCATGACACAACATGCTGCTCACCCGGCCCCTTGGGCTTTTCCTTTATCCATCCAGTGCCTGTGGAAAATCAGATCAACCTCCTAGAGATGCTGGGAGTCTTAAATAGAAAAATAAACACGAAAGTGTGTTGGGATCTGTCCAGCTGTTCATTAAAATATGGGGAATGGCACAGGGGCAATGTTCTTCTCAACAGACATAACTGAAGAACCAAGCAAGGCCGACGCGGTGGCTCAATAGGCTAATCCTCCGCCTTGTGGCGCCGGCACACTGGGTTCTAGTCCCGGTTAGGGCGCCGGATTCTGTCCCGGTTGTCCCCTCTTCCAGGCCAGCTCTCTGCTGTGGCCAGGGAGTGCAGTGGAGGATGGCCCAAGTGCTTGGGCCCTGCACCCCATGGGAGACCAGGATAAGTATCTGGCTCCTGGCTTCGGATCAGCGCGATGCGCCGGCCAAAGCGCTCGGGCCGTGGCGGCCATTGGGGGGTGAACCAACGGCAAAAGGAGAGTCTCCAGACTAGTGTCTCCCTGGAAAGCCTGGGCGCTCTGAACCTGATCGGAGTCTGGGTTTCCCAGTAAGAAGGACCGGATCGCGTGTCCCCTTATTTCCCCCGGGACCTAGGACACTGCATGGTTAAAAGTACGTGTGGTGTCCTGGGTGCTTCTTATGTGGATGATGGATGCTATGAATATATTTATTTATATTTTGGTGCATAAAAGAATATAAAATTCCAATACAGTGCATTTTGGAAAAGCAAAGGTAAAATGACTTGGGTTTTATCTTCTGAGTGACAAGTAAGAGTTGTATACGCCTTTGGTACTCAGGGACTTCCTTGGAAGCAGCAGGCATGGTGAGGGAGAGAGGGTCCCACTCAGGAGACAGAGCTGGGTGATGAGCGGAGCTCTTGCTTCTGCTCTCCAGCGCCCGGTCCTGCTCCCGGGGAGGCGGTCCCGCTCTTGCTCCGGGGAAGCACCTGTTCCCCATCAGGGCGTGCAGTGCCCACTCCACATACAAGCGTGTGACTCAGGCCCAGCTAACCAGAGCATCCCATTCCTGCCACCTGGGCTGGGAATGCAATCCTATGAGAGCCAGTGGGTCTTCCTGAATCAGGTGTGGGGTCTTTCCAGCGAGAGGCACACCCTCTTTCTGTTGGACTCAGACCTGGGAGGGTGCAAGCGTCAACGTTTCCACCTTGTCACTCCACGGAGCTTGAGAAACAAGCCAACAGGGAGCATAATGGGAATATAGAGTCCAAAGATGTTTGTGAGCTTCTGGATCAAACCATACCTGAAGTTAGAGGTCTCTTAACATTTCAGCGATCTCAGGCAACCCAGTCCCTCTCTGCCTCATCAGTTCTCCGTGACCTGAGCTAAGAACTGAGAGGGATCTGTTACCAGAGCCATGAGATTCTTCCAGGACTGTGGCCAGGGGGCTGTGCTGCCCTAGCTTCCATTCCTCTTACACCTTGCTGACCTTAGGAAAGAGCTGGGCACGACAGGGCCAGTGCAGATCCAGGCACCGAGTAGCTTCGGGATTAGTCGGCAGGTGGGCTGGGCCTCGGAGACTCCCAGGGAACTCTTCTCAAACCTGGAGTCCCAGAAATCCACAAAGCACTCCAGGATTGTAACCTCACCCTTCCAACAAGGCTGCAGAAACCCCATCTGGACGTGGGGCAACTGTCAGCAAAACCTGGCGCCCCGGCTCCACTTTGGTGTCAAATTGAAATTCGCCACTTTCATCTTCCCCTGCGGTTCCCTCTGTTCCTCATTCCTCCTGATTTCTTTCTCTGGGCTTTTGATCTGTTTTCTATTGTTATCCTTCAGGAACTGTCCAAGTCGGTGTAATCCAACCGTAACAACATCTGGGATCTGTGCTCGCGCATGAACGTGAGCCCCCATCACACCCCGGGGCAGAGAGCAGAGAGAGAAAGACAGACAGGTAGAGAGAGATTTCCACTTTGGTTCACTCCCCCAAATGCCTGTAGCAGCCAGGGCTAGGGCAGGCTGAAGCCAGGGGCCTGGAACTGGGTCTTGCATATCAGTGGCAGGGAGCCAAGCACTCGCGCCTTCGCCTGCTGCCCTCAGGGGGCTGGATCTGAAGAGGGACAGCCGGAATTCCAGCCAGGCGCTGTGGTAAGGGACGTCTGTGTCCCAGGCATCGACGTAGGCACTGCACCAAGTGCCCGCTCCCATCACGGGTTTATGAACATCATTTTTAAAAAAATTAGGTATTTATTTACTTATCTGAAAAATTAATGTGACAGAGGGAGTGGGAGAAACTGAACGCGAGAGAGAGAGAGAGAGAGAGAGAGAGAGAGAGAGAGGTCTTGCATCTGCTGGTGCATTTCCCTAAGTAGCCTCAACAGCTGGGGAGCCAGGAGCCAGGATCTCCATCTGGGTCTCCCACATGGGTGGCAGGGGCCCAGCCCTTGCTCATCTGCTGCACACCAGTAGGGAGCTGGGTGGGAAGCAGAGTGGTCAGGAGCTAACCAGCCCTCTGGTATGGCATGCGGGCGTCCTATAGCAGAGGTTTGATCCACGGCAACACAAGCCCAGGCCCCCTGTGAACACGGTTTTGGCCAACAGGTGTAGCTGACAAAGCCAGCTACAGAGAGACGGGCTCATCTCAAAGCAACACGCATCAGGATTTCGGAAATGCCTTCGTTTCTGCTTAATCTTCTAAGCTGCTCTACAGCCCACACCGTCTGTCGAGTTAATAACACCAAACACAACTGGCGATGTTTTGAGGGGGGTTCATTTCAAGGAACCACAGGGGAATCTTTTCTTTAAGAAAAAAACCCTCACCTTGTCTGTCGTGCAGGTGTGAAAGCACACTGGCCATACAAGGGTCATTTTAAAGGCAGGGGTGGGGCCGGCATTGGGCACAGCACTTACGACACTGCCTGGGGTGCCTACGTGCCGCCTCCGAGGGCCTGCTGTCCAGTCCTGGCTCCACTCTCCATCCCAGCTTCCTGCGGGCGCACCCCCTGGGAAGCAGCAGGTGGTGGCTTCTGCCGGTGAGTCCTCCACTCACGTGGGAGACCCGGATGCAGTTCTGGACTCCTGGCTTCGGCCCGGTCCAGCTTTGACTGGTGGAGGCATTCGGAGAGTGAAGCAATGCACGGAAGAGCTCTCTCTGTCTCTGTGACTCTCGGCTTCCTTGTCTTTCAAATAAATGAATAAAATCAGGGACATTCCACATGTGCTGTGGGATCAGGCACAGTGCCACCCTGCCCTTCCTGGGGAGGTCTTGTCTTTTTTTTTTTTTTTTTTGACAGGCAGAGTGGACAGTGAGAGAGACAGAGAGACAGAGAGAAAGGTCTTCCTTTGCCGTTGGTTCACCCTCCAATGCCTGCAGTGGCCAGCGCACTGCGGCCAGCGCACCACGCTGATCCAATGGCAGGAGCCAGGTGCTTCTCCTGGTCTCCCATGGGGTGCAGGGCCCAAGCACTTGGGCCATCCTCCACTGCACTCCCTGGCCACAGCAGAGAGCTAGCCTGGAAGAGGGGCAACCGGGACAGAATCCGGCGCCCCGACCGGGACTAGAACCCGGTGTGCCGGCGCTGCAAGGCGGAGGATTAGCCTAGTGAGCCGCGGCGCCGGCCCCTGGGGAGGTCTTCTCTCTAGGGCACCAGAGATGTTTTCCTGCTCAGCTTCAGCATGAACCACAGGAATGTCCCAGCCATACAGGGCTGCTTTTTATAGGAGGAAGTGATCATCTGAGGACTTTGAATTAGCAAGCATCCTCCTCCTCGGCTCCCCTTCCCTCTAAACCAGTGTTCTCCAAGTGAGCGGTGACATCTGACAACACCTAGAGCCGCCTTTGCTTGTCCCAGCAGAGGGACTGCTACGCTTGTCGACTGCATAGACGCCAAGAATGCCGCTATACATCCCATAAGGCACAGGACAACCCCATGACAAAGAATAACCCGGCCCCAGTTGTCAATAGTGCCCAAACCACAGAACCTGTCCTAAATTAACAGGTGCCACTGCACCAAAATGCTGCAAAGTCTACGAAGATCGCAAATGGAATATTTAGAAGCGCGTTTCCATTGCTAAACGCCGGGTGTCACGTGCTCCGAGCGACAGGCAGACACGCGTGGTTCCTCCGACATCCTTGGTGCAGATTCTCTCCTGGTTTATCCTGGATTCGCCTGATTTCATTAACTTTTCGGCTTGAAAGTAACGAGCACAGTTCTTGAGAAAATGCTGCTGCGAATGACATCTTCTGGCTAATTAATTCTGGTCTCTCTTCCATGAGCCTCTCTGTGAGTGAGATTTGTCTGTCTCCTCCTGGCCCTTACGCACACCTGCCAAGAGACGAAAGGCTAAGAGGAATCATTGTGATTTCGGAGCTGCTCCGTTTCAAACGCCTTTGAGTCCAGTGCCAGCCTTGGCAAAAACGACATCCCCTGAACAAATGCTGCTTAAAAACCCAAAGGCAGCTGCGTGGGAGCGAAGTCCAAGATGGCAGAAAGGACAATGGTCTCCTACTGGCTTCCTGCCCGCGCGTTTGCATCAGCCAGAGCCTCGATGCTCTCTCCTTTCTGTGCGGAGCCAGATGAAGGCCAGTGCCGGCAAGCATCCTGTCTGTGATGGAGGGTGTTTACTCACAGGATGGCACTGCGCAGGCCCTTGCCCAGGCCTCCAGCGAGCCGCCAGCTTTGCCAGTAGGGACAAGATGGACAAACCCAATGCGGCATCCATCCGCAAAGACCCAGTTAATGAGCCAGCTTTTGGTTAGCGTTGGCTACCGCTGAGAGGCTACCAGTGTCCTTGGGTGTGTGTTACTGACAGACCAGGGGTCAAGGGAGAGAGAAGAGAGGGGGATGAAGGGGAGTTGGGGCTGGCGTTCAGCATAGTAGCTGAGAGCCTACTTGGGATGCCCGTACCCCATTTCAGAGTGCCTGGGTTTAAGTCCTGGCTCTGCTCTGGGTCCAGCCTCTAGCTACTGTGTACCCTGGGAGGCAGCCACACTGGCTCAGTTAGTTGGATCCCTGCAGGTAAGAGGCCTGGATTGAGTTTGAAGCGCCTGGCTTGAGCCTAACCCAACCCCAGTTGTTGTGGGCTTTTGGAAGAGTGAACCAGTCAATGCAAGATCTCTGGGTCTCTCCGCCTTTCAACAAAAACAAACATAAATAAATAATTTCATAAAAATCATACTTTGAAAAATAGAGAAACAGGGCAGAGGCCGTGCAGGTGGCCAAGAGGGCTCAGCCGAAGCGCAGACTGTCTGGGCACCAACAGATGACTTTGCCACCATGTCAGCCACAGATAAAGGCAGTGGGCAGTGAGGCCAAGGTCAACCTTCTGGGTCTGAATCCCATCACAGGGAGTGTGGGTGGGTCTCCCTCCAGTGTTCTCTCCAGGATTCCTCACCCTGATCGGGAGGTCCAAGGTGCTCCTGTTTGCTGTTTGGACCTTGAACAAGCATTATCCCTAGGGAAGGATCAGCACCCAAGCCCTGCTCTTGAGCCGCTCTGAGACCCTGGAGGGCTACCTGCCTCAGGGGACAAGGAGTTGTTCCTGTAGCTCCTCTACCAAACATGACGCCAGTCCAGGATGGGGAGGCCTCCATGGCCTTGCTGGCTGCCCCGACTCGGGAGAGCTGGCCAACTTCCCTACGTGTAGAGCAGAAAGCAGGCTGGGGGCTGCTGTCCCTGCACATGGTCACAGCCCCTCCCTTCATTAGGAAGCTTCAAAGTAGCTTTCAAGCATTTTGGTCCAACTGTAAGGCATCAAAGAAGCCATGTCCATAATCCCACTAATCAATCATGCGCGTTATTTACATTCCTCTACGGCCTCCTCCCTCTTTCATCGGACAAATATATGTTTTCCTGCAGTCATAATTGTGGTGCATATAGACTTCATTCAACATTATTTCCTGTGTATTTTTCCAATGTTCTACCTACTGCCCATATTTATTATTTTTGCAACCACCCACTATACCATTGAGCTAATTATGCTGAAATTTACGTCACTATTCCACTGTAATTCAACATTCCTTTTGCTTTTAGATTCTTCTCATTACAAGACGTAATAAACATGAAGCTCTCATTGTTTTTCCTTCTTATTTTGAGTGATTTCCCTGGAATAAATTTCCCGGAATGGGATTATTGGGTCAAAGGGAATGAACATTTTTATGGCTCTTGATATATGTACTATGGTCAAGTTATTTTCCAAAAAACTTGTATCAATTTTCATAGCCATAAGAAATATAAGCGTATGTTTCGTTGGAGATGGAGGCAAGACTTGAACTTTTCAAAATAGGGTTTATTAGTTTTTTTTTTTTCCTCCTTCCCATAATGGGGAATTTTAAACTTCTAGCAATCTTTCAGCTGTTTCTAGGGATTTTCATGTACAAATGCTATTTTAATATCTCTAATGCTCTCAACACTGATTTCTTTCTACTCCTGCAGTCTATTATTAAGTGATACAAATCAAGGCATTGGTGGTGGCTGAGGAGGGACACACTGGAGTGAGAACAGAGCTGGAGTCGATCAGCCCTGGAGACTGAGTGGAGATGGGAGGAATCCCAGAGTGAGGAGGCCAGGGAGACTCAGGTTTCTGGGTAGGGTGCCTTACACAAGACTGAGCCCGCAGGAGGAACGGATGGGGGCAGCGGGAGTTGTCCCTGAATTGTGATGAAGAGGAAACTTTGGGGACTAAGCAGGTTCAAATCCAATTCTACCTCTGAGGAGCTGCATGAAATTGGCCAATGATTTCGCATCTCTGATTTTTCATTTCCTTATCTGAAAATGGAGTGAAAATACAAGGGTACTTCAAAAATTCACAGAAAAAATGGACTTGTAAGTTTATTTTGATGCAATTTTTTTTGAAATCCAGGACTAGCTTTTTGTTCATGATTATGTCTTTTCATAAACTTCTAAAAAGACCTCTCAAGTGCAAGGATTTCAAACAAAATTTTGTACCAAAATAAACTTAGCTTTGAATCCCATTCTGCACTAACTTTTGGAAGTCCCTCACACATTCATACATACACGAAGTCCCTCATGTAGCCATTGGAGAATTAGATGGGATGACACATGTCAAAAGCTTAGTTCAGTGCCTGCCCTTCAGGAAGGGACCATGATACAATGACTACTTTGTACTGTTTTTAATGGGTTGTATTCAATCACAATATATTTTATTATGATTGCTTTCCCAAGATGCGAAGAAGCAAGGATACACTGGGAGAGCAAACTTGTGTTTACACTTTGGGTGATCATTTGCTGCTCAGTTACAATATCACCTTCCTCATTGGTTCATTCCTCTGGCCTACAGCCCTACCACCCTGAACTGACTCATCCGATTCATTCCACTCAAAGCAGGTCAACCCAATATAAGAGAGGATGGTCATGCTGCTGCTGCCTTTTTTTTTTTTTTAAAGATTTATTGATTTGAAGAGTGACAGGGAGGGCAAGGAAGGGAGGGCAAGGAAGAGAGAGAGAGAGTTATCTTCCATCCACTCGTTCACTCTCCAGATGCCTGCAACAGCTGGAGCCGGGCCAGGAACACCATCTGGGTTTCCGACATGGGTGTCAAGGACCCAGTTCCTGGGGCCATCTTCTGCTGTTTCCCAGGTGCATTAGCGGGGAGCTGGATAGGAAGTGCAGAGTAGCCAGGACTCCAGTGGGCACTCTGATATGGGAAGTGGCCATCCCAGCCACCGACTTAGTCCGCTGTGCCTTAACACCCACCTTGGTTCTTATTCATAAGAGAAGTTTTCTTTTCAAGGCCTGAATGAGACCGTATGCTCTCTGCTGATCTGATCATTAGAATCTCTTTTTTGGAAATTTGATTCACTCCCTCCCTTGTGAGAGGCAGGGTGGGTAGCTGATTGGCGGTTATGAACTTGGGCTTGCAGGAACGGTGGCCGGATAGAATGGGGTTCACATCTCAACTCCGCCCCTCCCTGGCTATGCGATGATTAACCCACAGCTGTTTAGTCTCTGCAAGTCTCAATTTCCTCATTTGCCACATGAGGATGATAAAATCCCTTCCAGTTTGCAGGTTTAGATGAGGAAGTACACAGAAAGCTTGTAAGACAGTGCCTGACTTATTGGAAGCTATGCAGATTCTAACTCCTAACAATACTATTGTCAGCTCCATTAAAGAGGTGGTGAGGAAACAAGGGTATTATGCTTTCAAATGTGTGGCTGCCATCCTTTTGAAGTTAAATCACCTTTTTAATTACATTTGAATTAAGCTAATACTAAAATCGTTCGGTATTTATGGAATCCACTTTGTCCAAAGCGCATACATGAGAGAGTATTTTCATTTGCAATGATTACAGTGAACATGGTGGGCCACGTGTTTCAACTTCCTGCACTTTTGATAAGCATGGAATTAGGAGTAGAGGCTTAGGGGAGAAGCCTGGGAGGGCCCTGTTTCTGCGACTTCATGCAGTGAGTCACTTCTTAATATCAGCCCTAGATGTACGGGGCCATTTGTTGTGTTTACATCAACCACCCAGGTGGATTTTTCCCAAATATTTCCACCTCTTTCGCCACACCTGCCCCGCTGCCTAGTCACTGCCTCGCCAGGTGTCACCCAGGAGGCCCCACCTGGACTAGCAGGTGTAGGAAATCCACTGGAATACTCATTCTAAGAGAAACACAGTGAGAGATTACAATCAAAGCTTTAGATTCCATCATTCGCAGGAAAATGGTTGGACCTGCTCGTTGAGTGAAACAGGCCAGACACAGAAAGACGACTATTGCGTGCTCCTCCTTACATGTGGGAGCGAAAATCAACACAGACACCACACACACACACAAACAGAAATGCCCATGGGGATCAATTTTGGTGCAAATACAGTGTTTTGTCACACTTTGTCTTAAATCTTTCTCAAACACACTGAGGAATTGTGTACTACCATAGTTTTAATGACTTTGCAGTGACTTTACATTTAACTTTATACAAAAAAAATAAATGAAAAGAATGCTTAGATTCCCTTACCTACCACAATATCTTCAACTTTCTTTGCTTTCCCCGACCTCTCATCCCAGATTCCAATCACAGGTGTAACGGCCCTCGGCCAGTTAAACTTCCAGGCCTGGATGGAGAAGTCTCAGAAGCCAGTGCCCGCTCCCCCACGTCTCCTGTGGGTGCTGTGGAGTAACATTATTGGCCCTACTCCTAATTAATCCCTCAGAATCTCAGGCATTTGCCTTCTGTCCACAGCTCCCAGGAAGGTGCGTTAACAACTCCTAGCCTCCAACTTCCCAAATGAGCCGCACACCCTCTGCCAGTGCTGCTATAATTTTATTGCAATGGGCCCCGCTCCCTTTGATCTCCTCTGGTTCTTAAATCCAGCAGTTGTGTGTTCGAACATCAATAGAGATGAGGTTTCGAGCTTCCTCTTTCATTATCTTGCTCAAAGATAAAAAAAGAGCAAAAAGGGGCGAAAGAAAAGTCCTGAGCTTTGTAGATGAGGCAATATTTTTACAGTAATTTCTTTATCTGATTTCATCAGATGCACAAAGATGTTTAGAAATATATGTCCACTTGTGACTCCTCATTTTAAAGGAGGCTTGTTTTAAAAAATAAGTAAAAATAGAATGCACCCAGGACCACCCTGCCTCCCTCCCCCGTGGCCACGAGGGGCCTCCTGCATAGCCTGTGACTGTGCGTTTGGGTGTGGGGTGTGCACGCTCAAGCTTTGGAGGAAGTACCCTACTTTCAAAGAGGAACTCTCTGTTCTTGGCAGGGTGGGGAGAATGGACTTCTAGATCAGAATAATGAAGCCTCTGACCCACGACTCCCCACATGCCTGTGGCTTCTTGGGCTTTGATGTGGGCAGCTCACTGTGGAGCGGAAAAGTACAGCTCCTTCTCAAGGCCGTCTGGGAGTGCGGAGGGCTCACAGGGAGGAACTCCAGGGTCTTGGACTCGAAAATAAACAGACAGGACCCCGCTCGGAGTCCTGGGCAGTGGGAATGCGAGCCAGCAGGAATCTCGCAGACGCGACTCCCTCACTTGGCCAAGGCGAGGATCGCGCGGGCCAGCCTCCCACCTCTCAAGCTGTCCACCCTCACTGGCCATGTCCAGTGCTTCCTTCTTACTCTTCTCTCTCCCACCGCACAGCCCTGGCATAGGGCTGTTCTTCGTTTCACCTCCTCTTCCTTCGTGTGTGTAACCCTTGTTCATGCTCCAGCTCTCTGCTCCTCTGTGCGTTTGTCACAATAGGATGGACGAAGCGGCCATCACTCCGCTCCCCAGAACTCAACGGCTCAGTGCAACACACCTCTTTCCTGCTGCTGTGGAGTGGCTGCGTCTGCCCAGTGCTCCCTGGTTTCTCCTTGAAGTAGTCACTCTGGGGTCCAGGGTCTTCCCACAGCACAGCTCTGCCATCTGGGGACTGAGGGCGCGAGAATGCAGAGGATTGCACGAGGCATGGTTGACGGCCAGGCCTAGAAATGGCTTCCCTCATTTCTGCCTGGATCCCATTGGCCAAAGACTATCATAGGGGCCCAGCTAGGTGCAAGGAAGGCTGGGAAACGTAGTCTGCTTCTGTGCCCAAGGGGGAAAAAAGAAAGCTGGATGACCACGTAACATTGTTTCCATCCCAAGTATCATTCCCTTGAGTGCGCCTTTTGGTGTCACCTGCGGGGCCGCGTCTCTCCAGCGGGGCCGTGTCTCTCCAGCTCAGGCTCCATTCCTCTCCTTTTCTCTAGGAGCCCCGTCACAGCTATGGTTTGCATGTGTGTGCAGCTCTCGAGTGAACTCTGCCTTTCTGACTGCTCTGCGAGCCCCAGCGAGGGCAGGGACCGTGTGAGGCTGTTCACCATCAAGCCTTGGGAAGATGTCTTTCTCTTTGTTATAACCTGTCATGTAAGAGGAAGCACATTAGCAGAAAAAGGGAGATGGTAATAAAAATAATAGATAGCAATAAAAGCCAGCAAGGGTCAGGGACTCTGGCTTGGGGGCTGTGCAGTCTGATCTAATGTCCACAAGCCCCCAGGACTCTGGCCACCCCTCGAGATGAAGCCACTGCCGCCACACACCCTGCTTCCGGAAGCTCCAGTCTACACTGGAAGGCAGATGTGCACACAGGCAGACTTGGCCAAGTGGTTTCTGTACCACGCCCAGTGCTTGGAGTCAGTCCTGAATCTGTGTCCTATGAAGTTGCTTCTGATTGGCTGAGCCTAAGGCACATGACTGTGCCGTTGTTGCAAAGAAGGATGGGAACACACGTTTGTGGCTTCTCTCTGGGGGAGACGTGGGCCATGAAGGGGGCAATAACTGGAATATACGATTTGTGCTCAGAGAAGGTGGGCAGCTGAAGGAAAGGCTACTGTCCACGCAGGGAGCTTCGGTTCGGTCTGGAGCCCGGGGTGGGGTCTGGGTTGACATTAGGGGATGTTGGGGGCGGGGACTGAAGAGGGCCTCCTGGAGCCACCCCAAGTGCTCGAAAGGCTGCCATAATTTGCTGTTCTCTTTTCCAAAATTTGCTCAAAACAGAGGTTCACCAAGCCGGAGATGGTGAAAATGCCCTTTTTGGGGTGGGGGGCGGGGGATGTCGGACTGTAAGTATAAATGGCCTCAACCCTCCACGTTGTTTTCACAACTTTGCTTTGTTTTCCCCTTGAGCTTATTTTTAAAAGTCAGCACTAGAAACCCAGTGGAGCAGACGGCGGGGCAAGGTGGGGCGGCGGCGCTGGGGTAGCGCTGCCCCACGCCCTCCACCCAGGCTCACAGCCCGGCTGCTCGCGCCGGAGCTCAGGGCCTCCACTGCCCTCGGCAAGACCAGGGTCTGAGGCAGACGCCTTGGCCCATGGTGGGGAACCAATGCACGGCTTCTCCCTCATCCTGCCTGGCAGGAGAGACTCTGGAATGATGCGGATGCCGCTGCTCTCAGCCCTGGGTGCTCTGTAGGTGGGGGTGGGGCAAGACCACAGGCACTGAACTGATGAGGCCATCTGGGGAGTGAACCAGCGGATGGAAGACCCCTCTCTCTGTCTCCACCCCCCTCTCTCTGTAACTCTGCCTCTTAAATAAATAAATAAATAAATAAAATCTTTAAAAAATAAACGAAGAGGGTCAGGGAATGTAATTGTACACAGGTGGGAATTGGAAGGATCGCATATGGAGTACTTCAGGCTACTTCCTCTCCTCCTGCTTCCAGGATTTTTCTTCTCTTCTTCTGTCCCTAGGGTCCCATTTTCTGAAGGATCCCCATTTCTGAGGGTCCAGTCCATCAGGTTTTAGGCCTATCTCTCTCCTCCAACCTTTAACAGAATCTTGGTAAACGCCCCGCATGTTGACCTGAGAATTCAACCACATTGGCCAACGGCATCCAAGAGTGAAGGGCAGAAGTGGAAATACGGACAAAGGCAGAGCCTCCAGGCATTGGAGGTGGTAGAACCCAGAGGTCTGCAGCCCAGGACCGAGACCCAGCGGGTGCCCAGCTGCTGTTCAAAGGGTGGCTCCTTCTGGAGTTTTTCACAGGGCTCACCCCCAAGGTGAGGGGTTTGTGGGGCTCAGGATGAGAGTTCACACAGAGGCCAGCACTTCACATGTTTAAATAAACACAACAAATGAAGCCAAGAAACTGATAGATGCAATCCAGCCTCCTCGTGCGACTTACGTAAGTTCAGAACTACCTGGAAGGCCAGCTCAGAATTCCTTACAGGAAGGTGGTGACATGTGACAATCAGACCCCTGACCCCTCCCTGCCCCCAGCTCCGCTTCAGTCTGCATTTGGAAAACCAAGCTCCAGACACCACCTACTTCTCAGCACGTGATGGAGATGAAAAAGTGATAACCATGTGCTGGCATGTAGTAATTACTCAATAAACGGGAATAGCAATAATAGCGCCTTGACTTTAAATATTCCAAGTGCTATCATGTGAGAGAGGCCTTTGATCTACTTTGTATAGCTCCAGGACATACAATTAAGACCAGTGGATGGGAGTTACAGGAACGTGGATTTGGGTTCACCCCAGGCAGATTGCTTTATAAGAAGAATGCTCAGAAAATGAGTTGAAATCCTTTGGGAGGAAGAAATATTGCAGAGGAACTTTGTGTGTCGAATGGGGGCTTGATTAGGTGGGTCTGAAAGGCACACTTCCAATTCTGATTTTGTGTGACCTTACCTTTTTACTTGGGGTTTCTGCTTGGGCTTTATCTAATTGTCTGTCTTAGGGATGCACATCTTCTCAGGGATTGTGTGCCCATGACCTGTCTACACTGCACCACCATTTAGGTAAAAGCCTAGTAGAGCTTTTTGGAAGGACCCACTTAGCACCCCAGGACATAATAACAGGACAATTCCAGTTGAAGTTACTACAATCCAACTGCCTTAGTTACAAGCAGACTCTACTAGGAGGGTGCTGGCAACTCATAAGGAGTCCCAGCGAGAGCTGGACTCCCAGTGGCAAGAGGGACAGGAAAACACACGGGACTCAGGGAGCACCTGCAGCCAGGAACTAGTGCATCACGGGACGTCTCTTCCCCGAACCTTCCTGGCTGACCACCACGCTTCCTCCTCTTCCCTGGTGGGATGCAGCCTGGCCACCCAGCTCCACACTCCACTATTATTCACCCTCAGCTACCAGAAAGCCTGGCTCCTTCTCAGCCCCAGCCCCGCATTTCTCAGAAATGGATTGTCATTGGTCCTGCCTGGCCTGGACCTGTCTTTAGCCAATCCGATGTGGCCAGGAAGGCAGCAGGGTTATGTTCTATGAAGTGGTTGCTTCTATGATGGTCACGTGAGCGTGGGGGTGGCCAGATGGGAGCACTGGCAGACACCTGATCTGTGCAGGTCACAGACCTTGGGCTTCTCTGCTGGATGACCGGGCGGGGGACTGGGGGGTGGGCACACCTGGCTTTGGGCTCTGTGGGTGGGGATGGACTGGTAGGTGTTGCTTGGCCTCCCTCTCAACCAGGGAGCTCCTTGTTAAGAGTGAAGCCTTCTCCTACATTGACTCTAAGATGAAAGCCACTTCCAAGGGTACCTTGAGCCGCTATAATTACCGCTCTGACTGGCCTGCCTTCTGAGTGGCGCAAGTCAGGTAGACTTGGGTGGACTAAATTATCCATCAGCCCACTCTATGGTTGAGAGACTGGGCTGTCACCCAGACGTGTGGGCTCAGGAGTTCTGGCCAAGGCATCAGGAGGAGCCAGCTGGCGTGGGGGAGATCCGAGGTGCTGTTCACCCTCGTGAGTCAGAATCAGGTTAGGATTTTCCTGACATAAGAGGGGTTCGTTCCCATGGCAATGCCGAAATCCCACTCCCTCGATCGGAAGGCTCAACGCCCTCTGCGAAGTCTGGGGAAGGAAGTCTTGGCTGAGACCTCAGCTGAACTTGTGGGATATGAGGTTGTGCTCCTACTCTTGCGTCTGGACTCAAGGATGTTACAAAATATAGATGTACCTAATCACATGTCTGCATCTCACACACACTTGTACACAATACACTGGTGTGCATCCATGCACACGCACACACTCTACACACACATGCATGACTATATACTTACATGGGAATGTGCACGTGGCTCCGGGTGTTTGTTCCAGTCACAAAGACCTTTTCAAAAACCATGATGCTCTTCTCGCACTTCTGCTACCCTGCCCTGAACGTCTGCAGCGCCAGCATTGCCAGATGTGGGGCCTCTGCTTTCCTGATGAGGGATCCCGGCAAACCTGGGGCCCAAACAGGACTTGGAGGAAGGGCTGTGACGGGATAGGGGTGTTCCAGCTGTGGCCGGGCCAGGTGCTGTCTCCCTGCAGAGTGCGTCCCAGCCCCACATGATCAAGGCTGTCCTTGTTCTCTGGCTGGCCCTGCTGGGCCTGTGCCTCCTGTCCCTGCAAACTCACCACACCACCCCCTTGGGCCCTGAGACAGGACAGGAAATGCAGAACCAAGTTTCCTGGCCTCCTCCTCCTCCAGGGAGGTTGGGAGGAATAAATGAAGTGGGGTGAAAGAATGAAGGAGACACAGGAAACACTCTCTATTGCTCCATTTCACTGTGCTGTTTAGTTTCCACTTGTTAGGGACAGTTCTGGGGAAGCAGCATCCTCCCCAGGGCACCCACATAACACTTAGGTTTGCCCCACCAGGGACCTATCTGGTTTGTGAGACCGGAAGTTTATACAAATTGGGGCAGGGGTGGTCTTCTTTAAGGAAAAGCAGGTAGAGGGTAGTTGGGTAGAGGGAGTAACTTCTAGTGCTCTGTAGGCTAACTGTGGTCACGGCAGTCAGTAGTACATTTCCAAGTAACTAGTGGAGAGGATCTGGAATGTTCCCAACACGAAGACATGATGAATGTCTGAGGTGGTGGCTATGCCAGTGACACTGATGTGCTCATCATGCATTGTACACACGTGTTGAAATGTCACATGCGTGATTACTGTATGTCAATTAGCAATACAGGGAAGTGAGGTGGGCATTGTGGCAGAGCAGGCTAAGCCACCCCTGGGCACCCTCGTTCCATATCAAAGCATCAGTCTGGCTCTCGGCTCCTCTGCTTCTGATCCAGCTTCCTGCCAGTACAGGCAACAATGATGTTAAGTGTTTGGGCCCCTGCCACCCATGTGGGAGACTTGGATGGGGTTCTGGGCTCATGGCTTCTGTCTGCCCCAGCCCTGGTTGTTGTGGGCATTTTGGGGGTGAACCAGCAGATGGAAGACCTCTTGATCTCTCTTTCTTGTGGATGAAAATAGATAAACATTTTTTTCCAAAAGCCCAGGGGATGATTGTGAACTATATAGATACATTAGATACATCCCACAGAACACAAATTCAATGCATCCCCAATCCAAATTCTTGGCTGGACCCCCAGGATTTCAAGACCACTCCACAACTAGTAGATGTGAGGGTAGGATAACATGGGGTAGGTCAGAGAGGAAAGAGGCGTGGTCTTACGATGCTATTCCAACACTTACTTTGTACATTTTACAATTTGTATTCCTGTTGAGCCCAGTCCTAGGCCTCCTCCTGTGTGAGTGATGGGCCTTGAAGCTTAACCAAGTTTGATTATCTTCGCACTGAAAGTACTGGCTTGTCTGTCAACTTCCTTAGGAGGGCGAGTCTTCTGCCCTGCTCATCTGTGGGTCTTCCTGAAAAACCAAAGCTTATATAATCACAAGTTGTACTGATCTAAATGCTGTCTAGCAGGACTGGTGCTGTGGCACAGTGGATTAAGCCACCGCCTGTGATGCCAGTATCCTATATGAGCTGCAGTTCAAATCTTGGCTGTTCCACTTGCATTCCAACTTCCTTCTAATGTGCCTGGGGATGCAGTGGAAGATAACTCAAGTCCTTCAGCCCCAACTACCCACGCGGGAGACCCAAATGGAGCTCCAGGCTCCTGGCTTCGGCTTGGCCCAGCCCCAGGCCATTGCAGCCATTTGGGGAGTGAACCAGCCGAAGGAAGATTCTCTCTCTCTCTGCAACTCTTCTTTCCAAATAAATAAACAAACAAACAAATCTTTAAAAAGTTTGCATAGCACATGATTTACACAGAAAATATGAACGCTGCCAATTGGTTCTCACAGGCCACTTGCACTGATTTTTGTCAACTCTCGTACCTGTGGTTCCAACATGAATGTTGGCTTTTATTGTCACATATGCAAGAGTAAGAGGCAAGTGAAACAATGAAGGTGTACACAGGGGCTTCCCCATTTATCAGTGACAGCATGAGTGGCTTCTTTGCTGATTTGGATAATGGTTTTTGAATGCTGGAAGATTAACTCCTCAGTTCTGTATGTGTGCTAGTCACAGCGCAAGAAACAACATAGAGGAACCACTTCTTTTTCAAAAATGTTTATTTATTTGTTTGAAAGGTGGAGTTACAGAGAGACAGAGGCTGAGAGAAAGAGAGGTCTTCCATCCACTGGTTCACTCCCCAAAAGGCTGCAATGGCTGGAGCTGTACCAATCCGAAGCCAGAAGCCAGGAACTTCCTACAGGTTTCCCACGCGGGTGCAGGGGCCCAAGGATTTGGGCCATCTTCTACTGCTTTCCCAGGCCATAGCAGAGAGCTGGATTGGAAGTGGAGCAGCCAGGACTTGAACTGGTTCCCATATGGGATGCCAGCACTGCAGGCTTTACCCACTATGCCACAGCACATGCCCCATGAACCGCATTTTTTTTTTTTGACAGGCAGAGTGGACAGTGAGAGAGAGAGACAGAGAGAAATGTTTTCCTTTTGCCGTTGGTTCACCCTCCAATGGCTGTCATGCCGTGCTGATCCGAAGGCAGGAGCCAGGTGCTTCTCCTGGTCTCCCATGGGGTGCAGGGCCCAAGCACTTGGGCCATCCTCCACTGCACTCCCAGGCCACAGCAGAGAGCTGGCCTGGAAGAGGGGCAACCGGGACAGAATCTGGTGCCCCAACCGGGACTAGAACCCGGTGTGCCGGCGCCGCAAGGCGGAGGGTTAGCCTATTGAGCCGCGGCGCTGGCCTGAACCACTTTCAACATGAGCTCGCATCATTAATATTTTCCTCATCACTTCCTTAAGTCTAGAAGTCAGGTGAGTAATACAGCGCGTTGGTCTGTAGCACCTGCCTTTTTCTGTGGTGTAAATGCTCTCACCGCGGCTGACTTCCGGCGAGCCCTGAGCCATCACTGAACAGGGAGCTGGGAAGCAAGGAGCAGCAGCAACTGACCCTCATGCACTATGTCTGCCCCACAGGTGTTCTGGAGGCAAAGAACCTCAAGATGTGGATAGCAGTAAAACGTAGCCAAATAATTAGAGGTGATGCATTTTCAGTTTTTATTACCTTTGTTCTCAACATAACGCATCTAATGGTAAGTTTATATAATTTTAAATAATGGCTTTGTTTCACAACTGGTCTGCAACCTTCGCGAGGATTTAACAACTGGAGCTCGTGAGCTGATCCTGGCCAGCTCTGGCACGACACCAGGATTTCGCTCATGCTTTGCATGAGATCACGCGTGGAGGAGGCACCGAACGCACATGACCTTGATGAGTGAACGTCATCTGCCTGGCCTCTGACTCTGAGGACGTGGGCCCATCTCTTACCTCCTCGTTCTCTCCATCTCATGCAAGAGGCTGTTAATGCTTACTTCATAGAGATGCTGGGAGAGTTAATTAAGGTTTGCTAAGTGCTTTGAAATCCGCGGATGAAAGGCCCAGTGGGGGAGATCTTTATTATCATTCTCACGCATCATCTTAAGAAGCGTATGGTGATGATACCCACCTGGTACTTTTCATCTTCAAAGCGTTCTCCAGACATTAGCCAATTAAACGTCACCATCCGCTGACTAGTCGATCCGTGTCCTCCAGGGGGGACCGTGCAACCAGTGGGTGACTGCTTCTCCCCCTGCTCTCTGGGGAGGAGTGGTTGGGGCCGGGATCCCAGGACTTCCGGCTCCAGTCTTCCACCTGGGCTCTGTTCTGACCCTCCCAGCCCCTGGTCATCTCTCTGCAGGGCTGCCGGGGTTGACACCCGACAGTTTCTTTCATCTCGCACCTGGTGCCGCCCACTGAATGTCATCAGATTTAGGGGCATTTATTTTCACACATCCTGAAGCACCCTTGAGATCAGGATGCGGATTAAGCAGGTGAGGGCTCATGGCTGAGCTGGAAGTGTTTCCTTGTCGCAGTTGTGATATAACGACAGTTGGTGAGACATGGCATTAGCCCTCTTTCTATGACTCACAACTTTGTAGTTTATTTCCTGCTAATATCTTAGAATTATCTCTCCTCCTCCCTACTCCCATTGCAACAGTAACATGTGGCCCCTATTCTGTGTGGAAAATGCAGATAATTAAAATAGAGAAAAAAACAAAACAAAACAATAACCCTGAACATCACAACTCAGGTCCGTGCCAGGAGCTCATTTCTAAATTTCCTTTTGGGTTTTTCTCCTTTCTTGATTAAGAACATTTTCCTCCTTTGAATATAAAAATAGCTTATGCCTAAATGTGAAAATACAGAAGCTGGTGTGATATTAAATACCAATTACTGATAATACCATTGCCCACGGTGACCATTATTAAAATTGTAACATCTATTATATTTTTATGCTACCTAAGTGAGCCATATTATTTATGAAAAATAGATGAAAAAGAAGAAATCAACAGTTAATTTTCGGGTGAATTTTCTTTTATCATATATCTATATTTGTCTATTTTTATCTGGAAATATATGTATCTATATTTATATCTACATGTGCACATAAATTTGGAAACAAAAAGCATGCATAGTTCTCCTTGATTTAAAAAATTATTATTTGAGAGAGAGAGAGAGAGAGAGAGAGAGGTCCCATCCATTGGCTGACTCCCCCAAGCACCCGTGACAGTCAAGGCTGGGTCAGGCCAAACCTACAAGGTAGGAACTCAATCCAGGCCTCCCACATGAGTAGCAGGGACCCAAATACTTGAGCCATTACCTGCCTCCTCCCAGAGTGTGCAATAGCAAGAAGTTGGAATCAGAAGTGGAACTGGATATCAAACTCAGGCACTTCAAAATGGACACAGACACCCTAAACTCTTAACTGCCTGGCAGTTGCCCTCTCATAATTTCCCTGGTTTTAAATCTAACTGTGCCTGCTCTTCAGCAGCATCTACCGGAGCTAACCATCTACAGCTGTGGGCTCCATGACTCAGCAATTCCTTTCTTAGGTATCTGCCTATATTACTTTTCTGGGCTTGCCATAAGAACGTCCTACAGACGAGGTAACTTAAACAACAGAAACTTCACTCTCACAGTTCTGGGGGTTGGATAGCTGAGATCAAGGCATCAGTTGGGATGGTTCCTTCTGAGGGCTGTGAGGTAGGGATCTGCTCCAGGCTTCTCTCGTGGGTATTGTCACATTATCTCCTCTCTGAATATGTCTGTATACAAATGACCTCTTCTTATATGAACAATGGTCAGATTGGATTGGAAACTACTCTGTTAATCTCATTTTACCTTAAATTACCTCTATCTCCAAGTATAGTCCCATCCTGAAGTACCGGGGCTAAGATTTCAGCAGACACCAAATACCCATTTGCTAATGTTCACGGAAAGACATGTGCAAGAGTGCTCACAGCAGCTTTGCGCATCATCACCAAAAACTGGAAGCAACCCAACACCCTCAGCAGTAGAACGGATAAAAAATTGTGCTGCATTTGTAGAACAGAATAGCACACAGAAATAAAAAACAACCACCACAACACGTAACAGCCTAAGCGAATCTCACAGACATGAAGTTGTGCAAAAGATTTGATTCCACTTACATGAACCTCAGGAATTGGCAAAATAAACGTATCAAGGTCAGCAGTAGCTACTGGAGCTAAGCGTCTATTACCATAGCCTCCTCCATGACTCAGCAGTCCCATTCGCAGGTGAGTGCCTGTGTTCCCGTGCTGGGCTTGCCACAACAAAGTCCTAGAGGCCGGGCGACTTAAACACCAGAAACTCGGCCCTAGAGTTCTGGACGTTTGGTATCCACTAGCTCTGGGGTGGGTGTCGAGAGGGGATCCTACAGAGCTGAGCTGTGTACTTTATGTAGGTTGTAGCTCAGAGGAAAAAGCACGTACTTACCCGGCTTGCCCTGTAGCACTAAGCACTTTGCTGAAACATGCTGCTAAGTGACCACACAGTGCTCCGTTTTCATAAAATGGCCAACAACTAAATTTCTGATCATTTAGCACATGCCAGCAACCAAAGTCCTCACAAAACCCTATGAGGTGGGTTACGGGCAGCGTGCCCATTTTACAGATGAGGAAAACAACACACAAAAACGACCTTTTTTTTTTTTAAAGATTTATTTATTTACTTGAAAGTCAGAGTTACACAGAGAGAGAAGGAGAGGCAGAGAGAGAGAGAGAGAGAGAGAGAGAGGATCTTCCTTCTGCTGGTTCACTCCCCAATTGACCGCAACAGCTGGAGCTGTGCTGATCCGAAGCCAGGAGCCAGGAACTTGCTCTAGGTCTTCCACTCAGATGCAGGTGCCCAAGGACTCGGGCCATCCTCCACTGCTTCCCCAGACCATAGCAGAGAGCTGGATCAGAAGCGGAGCAGCTGGGACTTGAATCAGCGCCCATATGGGATGCCGGCACTGCAGGCAGCGGCTTTACCTGCTACTCCACAGCGCTGCTCGCCCCCCGCCCTGACCCTTTTAGGTAATACCGTGAGTAAATGGTAAAGTCAGGATTTGAATGCTAGCAAGTGGCTGCAGAGGTCACATTGCTCAATCACTCTGCCAGGCTGCATTTCTGCTCAGGGACCGACCAACTGCTCCTCATGCAAACGAACTGTGATTGACAGCATTTAGTTGGTTGTCTCTCTGTCATTGGACATCTTGCTTGGTACCCTTTTTCCTATTATAAATAAAGCAGCAACAGTCTTGTCTGTACATCTTTTTCTGCATTCTGCACGTGCTACTGAATTTAAGTCTTCAAACGCGTTACCAGCTCATGGTCAGTATTGCTAATTTGTTCTCCCGGTGGATGGAACTACTTCATATAGCACCAATTAGCTGCTACTTTATGTTTCTCTGGAACACTTCTTTTAGGCCACCCAGGAAAATCCCAGTCACTGTCATTTTTCTATCAGTTGACTTGTGCTCAGCAGAGTTACAGTGGAAATGCTACCCAGGAATACACAAGGCGAGCTCAGAAAGTTCTTGGACAACAGTTATGTTGGTACAGAAATTTTCCTGAAATCCATGCACAGTTTTTTCCAAAGTATGTATTTTCCATGAACTTTTTGAAGACTTCTTGTAGGCGTGGATTTCAAAATCTTTTACACCAAAAACTTATTTTTTTGCACCAAAAATCTTAATTACATTTTTTCATAAGTTTGTTGAATTACCCTCATACATGCGTATGCATATATTATATTACACAAACATAAACACACGCACACACACACACACACACACACATATCCTTCCGGATCAGCTTTTGGACTGTTTCATCCCAGTTCGTCCTAGACTGAAAAGCCAGAAGAACGAGCTCTAAACCACCCTCTCCCTGGGTCCATGAGCTCTGGTGGAGTTTTAAAGCCTTGGAGATGTGATTCCAGGAGAAGGGATGGTGTGATGTCCAAGGGACGTGTTCTTTGTTAAAGAGTAGTTCTCATTTGCTAGTCGGAGCTTTCACACCCGTCCTCTGAGTCAATGTGATCTGGCTTTTCGCTTGCTGGCACCTGAGAAACATCCCCTTGCTCCAAGGCTCTCATTTGCATCACTGTTTGGTGGAAGGACCTCAGGTCCTGCATCGGGTTCCAGGTCACATATAACAGGTGCCTGATACGTAATGGACTGAATTGGAGAGACCATAGTTGTACACATTGGTGTGTACTCTGCAGTGTACCAAGTTACTCTGTGATGCCTTGTCCAGTAATTTATTCAATGTGTTAGGCAACACTTACTAAGCACCCACTGTTGGGCGGATGATGAGCGTCTTGCGGGCTGGGCTTCTCCTGCGATTGAGGGCTGATGGCTCCCTCATCAGTGCTAAGCCAAGTGAGAAGAGGACTTGGCTAGATGTTTGAGTGTGGAATATCAAATCCCCAATTGTATGACGTTAGCCATAACAGATCATTCCCCTCCACCAAGCTCTACCTTCTGAACAATCGTTTCTAGTAACACGCCTTTCCCGTTCTAAGTTTCCGATCGAGAGAGGAGTGAGATGGTGGCTGCGTGAGGAAAGGCGTGGCTTAGACAGGAGGCCTCAGTGAGGTTTCTCCTGTTTCATCCCTGAACTGGACTGTCCTGTGCACCTGCCTCTGGCCGAGATGTGTGTCCCTGACCACCAGGGCCAGGGCCTCCGACGCGGCAGGGAAGGGGTGTGCATGCGCCACTGCTCTGCAGCCGACTGAGCCTGAGCTGAGCTGCCCGGTTCCCCCTGCCAGCCTCACCCACCAGAGCAGCAAGCCTTGCCCCGGGGAGCGTTGAAGAGCTGGGTGGGAAGAGAGGCCTGGACACCAGGCTGGTGGGAGCAAGAAGCCAGGAGAGTGGAGGTGGCCTGGAAGCGCCCCTTCGGTCTTGCTGAGACCTCTTTTCCTGCCCGGGGAAGGAGCCCCGGCTGAGTCCCACTGGATTTTAGGACCTTTCCATCGCATGGCCCCAGGCTCATACATTGGGTGCACAATTATTGTGCACCCTGAACCAGTCTCTGAAATGGCTTCACGAATAACATCTTGTTGCCTAAAGGGTGTGTGTGTGGTCAGCGCCGCGGCTCACTAGGCTAATCCTCTGCCTGCAGTGCTGGCATACTGGGTTCTAATCCCAGTAGGGGCGCCGGATTCTGTCCTGGTTGCCCCTCTTCCAGGCCAGCTCTCTACTGTGGCCTGGGAGTGCAGTGGAGGATGGCCCAAGTCCTTGGGCCCTGCACCTGCATGGGAGACCAGGAGGAAGCACCTGGCTCCTGCCTTCAGATCAGCGCGATGCGCCGGCCGCAGCACACTGGCCATTGGAGGGTGAACCAACGGCAAAGGAAGACCTTTCTCTCTGTCTCTTTGTCTCTCTCTCTCTCTTACTGTCCACTCTGCCTGTCAAAAATTAAAAAAAAAAAAAAAGTGTGTGTGTGTGTGTGTGTGTGTCCCGTCCATCGCCACTACCAGACTCTATTGACCTGAAACTTCTACTGACTTGTCGGCAGACTCACATTCTCTGGCATCTTAATTCTGCAGATGGAGTTCCCTTGGCCTTTCAGGCTACTCAGGGACTTTGTCGCTGTCGGCGGTGGTGGCTTTCCTTTGTCATCATCTGGTGGGAGTTACTCCCATCGGCTGAGATAAGCTTCCGCTGCTGGGATCAATGCCCAAGCTGCCCTGGGACCTGCGCTCCTGCCCTGCCACGCTGCACACGGGGTCAGATGTGTTAACTGAACAGCACTGCTCAGCCCCTGTGAGTTATCTCAGGAGTAGCTGGAACAAGAAATAGGACATCTGTAGATGTCCAGGATCTAGAGCAGGGTTCAACAAACATTTGCTGTGAAGGTCAGGTAGTAAATATTTTCAGCTTTGTAGCCATATGGTCTCCATCCTGATGACTCAATTCTGCTAATGTTTTGGGAACACAGCTGCAGACAAGATGTAAACAAATGCACATGGCGGTGTTCCAATAAAACTTTATTTACAAAACCAGACTGCGGGGCAGATTTGGCCCTGGGGTAGCAGTTTGACATTCCAACTTTGGGCGCTGGGTGGATCACTCCCAAGAGCGATCCCTGGGAGAGTGTCACAGACAGCAATGGCGAGATGGGGTTCCAGTCCCAGCTCTTCCATTGACCAGCTATGTGACTTTGGGTAAGTCACTGACCATCCCTGGAGTGGTTGGGTTTTCCCTTCTATAAAGTTATGGGGTGGATCTGCATCAGAGGTTGCAAACTGGCAATACGAGGTTGCGTCTGGCCCACAGATGTGTGTCATTTGGCCCATGCAGTATCCAAAACATTTTGAATTCATTTCCAACATTTCAGATGGGGAGAGTTCATATAAAAATCCAGATTTCTGGCGACTCTTGAAATATCAGAAAATCTGGCACCTCTGGGCCCGCATTCCCTTGTGGCAGCTCTTGGCCAGGGCTGACAACAGGGTCTGGTTGCTCTGGCTGGATGTGCAACCTTTGAACACAGCAGCCTCCAGCTGGCCTGCTCCCTCTCCCCCTGCCCCAATGCTGTTGCCCTCAAGCAGTTGGGGTTGGGACCCTTGTAGGGCCCCTCTGGCGCCTGTGGGGACCTCACACTTGCTAAGCAGTCTGGATTGTTCTGTCCTCACTGTGTGCTGGGTGCCTGCATCGTCTGTGTTCCCTCTCCCCTTCCCCGAAGTCCTTGGTTTTGGTTTGAGAGCCGTGTGGTTGTTGGAGGAAGACAGCAAGTGCCAGCCTGGGCCAAGACAATCAGCATGTTCTATCTTCTCGAGCCTACAGGTGGTCCGGGGCTGGGTGTGTGAGCATCACCAGTGCTATCAGGTGTGGGGTGCTGGGCACAGGTGCGCGCTTCCTCCACAGAGGCACTTCAGGCTGTGAACCTGAAGCCTCTGAGTGCCTTGAAATGTTCGTTCCCTACTTTCAACCAATGACTGCCGACAGGAGCAGGTGGGCGCATCCCCAGTCCCTTGGTCCCCAGGCAGGATAATCGGAACATGTATGCTCTCTACTCTTCCTTTGCGTCAGCTGTGTGTGGGATTAAAGCCCAGTTCCCTTAGCAGTCACGTGCTTGGTGACACACCCTCTACTAGCTGCCTTCCCTCCTCACTTCTTTATGGCGTCACTGCTCAAAGTAATCACTTGTACCAGAATTCCAGTCTCAGGGTCAGCTTCCAGGGGCACTCAAAGAGAGCAAAGAACAGAGAAAACCTGTTAGAGATCTAAGTGGTGGAGTCGTTATGATAGTTTGAATGTCTGGCTCAAACCATTCCTGAAGTCTATACCACCTTTGCACTTTTCTTTATAAGAACCAATAAATCCCCTTGATGCTTAGGCTGGCTTGATGGGAGTTTTCTGTTACTTATATCTAACAGCATCCTATCTGCTATATCGATATCTATTTATTATCGCTTCTCGGCCTTTTGACTAAGATCAAGTGTATTGCTATCTATTTATCTATGTGAAAGCAAAGTTTTAAAATTAAATTCCAGACTAGCGAACTAGTGATGCGTTGCCGACTCGCTGACCCGCAACCCCTTTATTAGATTAAGTTGCTTAACCACACTGAGCTTGGCCTGGTCCAGCCGAGATGCCGTGGATCTAGACAATTCCACACAGGGCGTCGTGGTGGGCACTGACAGCTTTCATCCATAGGCTCCTGGAAACAGAGGTGCACGCTTTTTCTCATCCTCTGGTGGCTAAAACAATATCTCGATTGTCACTTTTTGGTTTGGAAATAATGTTGCGAGAAACTCCGGCCCATCCAGTGGGGCTGGGAGGGGAGAAGCAGCCTCACTCTCCCGTCTTCACAATGCTGTGGGGAAGTCGGGCTCTTGGAGAGTCCGCTGCCTGGATCCCCCTGGCTCCAGGATCCACCTGGGCAGAGAACAGGGACTCAGCAATGCGAGCTGTGAGGACATCAGGGTAAGCCATTCCCTTAAAAACATAAAATAAAAAGATTGGTTTATTTGAAGGGGGATATGAGGGGGGGCAGCACTGTGGGTAGTGGGTAGAGTCATATGGGCGCCGGTTCAAGTCCCGGCTGCTCCACTTCTGATCCAACTTTCTGCCATGGCCTGGGAAAGCAGTGGAGGATGACCCAAGTCCTTGAGCCCCTGCACCCATGTGGGAGACCCGGAAGAAGCTCCTGGCTCCTGGCTCGGATCGGCACAGCTCTGGCCATTGTGGCCAATTGGAGTCTGAACCGATGGATGCAAGACCTCTCTCTGTCTCTGCCTTTCCTTCTCTCTCTGTGTAACTCTGACTTTCAAATAAATCTTTAAAGAGAGAGAGAGAGGCAGAGAGAGAGAGAGATTGATCTTCTATTTGCTGACTCACTCCCCAAATGGCCAGGACTGGGCTAGGCCAAAGCCAGCAGCCCAGAGCTCCATCCAGGTGTCCCATGGGAGTGTCAGGGCCCAAGGATGAGCCATCCTCTGCTGCTTTTCCAGGCTCATGAGCAGGGAGCTGGATCAGAAGTGGAGCAGTCAGGACTCCAGCTGGTGCTGTTGTGGGAGCCAGCCTTGCAGGCAGCATATTAACTCACTGAGCCACAACACTGATCCCACCACCCCATTTTAAAGATGGTGATCATCTGAGAGGCGCAGGGACTTGGCCACGCTTACCTAGCCCGTCTTTGGCAGGAGCTATGCTGGACCCTGCCTGTGTTGTGGTCCTGCCTTTCCCAAGGGCCAACTTTTGAAGATTCCTCTTGAAGAATACAGAACTTAAAAACTATTAGAAATGCTTGCAAACAGACACTTCTTGATCGCCTCCTGGCTTCTCCTTTCTAGAACATTCTAGAATGCCTGGCACCCACCAGCGCTTAGATGCGCCTAAGCCAGTGAGGGGTCCTGAAACCTAAGCTTCATTAGCATTGGGAAGCTCGCCTCTGGGCGAGGGTTGTTTGTGTTCTGAGCAGCCTGGCCCCACTTGAAAGATATTCACCACACAGCTCAGCTTCAGCCCAAGACGATTCAGAATGGGAGGCCGGCATCCCAGAGTCTCACTCACAGGTTGCCTTGGTTACCTGGAGTCTTTGATCTCATTCTTGAGAGCAGGGCTCTTTACCATGAAGCTTTCAGTTGATGCACAAAGGATTTTTGTGCAAGTGGCAAGAACACTGGGGACAGCGCATGACGCAGGATCCACCGCATGGAACACAAGGGCTGTCAGGAGACCCTCTCCAGCCCCCGAGGTTCTGTCTGTCTAAGATGACGTCACACCGGGGCAGGAGTAACCCAAGTGCTTCCTATCAGATCACTTGTAGCACTTGTAGCACTCATAGCTCCCCAAGCGAAGGGGGCTCCATCGGTTTTGTTAATGACAAGTCCTCCGTGCCCAGAGTGGTGTCCAACATAGTTTGGTGGCTGACAAATATTTGTTAAGTCACTGATTGCATTGTGCACATACTATGTGATGGGCACTGCTGTAAGAGTTTTGTATGCAGTATCTCAATTAATCCTCCACAAAGCAAGGGTTCTTAGGATCCTGGTCTACCAGGGACCAAGGCACAGCAATGGCAAGAACTGACCCTGCATCTTGTACTCCCTGGTTCTCAGATAGGGGACAGGGTGGGAATCCCAGGAGGAGGGAGACGATTTTAGGTCAGGAGGAATTGCAGCCTTGACTCACAAGGAGCCCATCCTCCTGCCCCACCCCCACCCCCACTCCTTGCTACTTTTCTTTTGTTTTTGGATCTCAGGCTAGCAGAAGATCTCAGTGACTCTAACACCCCTGTAAGCTGCTCATCTCCCCTGCCTTTACAAAGCAGAGAGCCAGATCCAATCCTCAGCCACAGCAGGACCCGGATGGAATCGAATCTAATGTTCCTCTTGCGCCTACCTGTCTTTGTGAGTTACCTTCTACACATGCAGTCCCACTTGTTTTCCACTATAGTGCGAACACAAACTTTCTGTTTAAAATAGGCATTTTTGATGATTTGAGGGGCTGGCGTTCCGGCACAGCCAGGGAACCTGCTGCTTGCAACACTGACACCCGTATTGGAGCACTGGTTCTAGTCCTGGCTGCTGTTTCCAATCCAGTTCCCTGCTAATGCACACAGGAAAGTAGCAGACAGTGGCCCAAGTACTTAGGCCCCTCTTACCCTTGTGGGAGACCCAGATGGAGCTCCAGGCTCTTGGCCTCAGCCTATCCTAGCCCCAGCCATTGCAGTCTTTTTGGGGGAGCAAACCAGTGGATGGAAGATTCTCTCTCTCTTTCTCTCTCTCTCTGTCACTCTGTCTTTCAGACACACTTCTACCTTTGCACTTTGGACAATTACTGCCTCCTAAGAATCATCTTCAACAAATTCCATCTCCTTCCCTAATCACGGGACTATTCTAGTGGATTATGTGGGAGTGGTTGGGGGGGGGGCGGTTCCCTACTCTTTGAATTCAATTTCAGTTACAAATCAGCAGGTCTACTCATGGGTGTTAGATACCAAATTGTACTGCATCAGAAGTCACCAGTGTATTGACGTGTTGTGTCTGGGCATCCATTTGAACTTCTTAACATTGTGTCATTGATGAAAAGGAATGAATGGTCTTTTTCTAAATTCGGGCTTTGCTTCTGGGCTCACAGAAAACCCTGCACTGCGGCAGCTGTATCCAGGTGCGACTATATCCAGGCAGGCAGGACTCAGCCACATCTGCCTGGCACGTGTTCTTAGCATTGTCTTATTGCCAGTTGTTAGAAAAACAAGAAAACCTACAGCATGCTGTGTCCTGATAATGCTATATCATAGTTGTTGGGGTTTTTTTGCCTTTACCCAAGTTAAAGATGCCTCTTTTACTTCCACATTTATGATCAAGAGTATAAGCTGCGGTGGGCATTTCGCCTGTCAGTGAAGACGTATGCATCCTACACTGGAGGACCTGGGTTTGATTCTCAGCTCTGGCTCTTGATTGCAGCTTCCTGCTCATGCAAACCCTGGGAGGCAGCAGTGATGCCTCAAGTACCTGGGTCCCTGCCACCCACATGGGAGACCTAAACTGAGTTGCCAGTTCCTAGCTTGGGTGCCAGCCCATCCCCTGCCGTTCCAGGCCTGTGGGGAGTAATCCAGCTGAATAGGAGTGCGCTCTCTCTGTTATCTCCTCTCTCTCTCTCTCTCTCTTTCTCTCTGCCTCTCTACCTTTCAAAGAAAAAATAAAATAAGCCACGGTTAGATATTGTACTTGTTTCAACTTGGAAGTAGCATTTCGGGCTGCCTCTCCTAGGAGTCTTCAGATCAGTTTAAGTACAGCGCATTGGCAGCTGCCACGGTGAGCTGCATGCAAAGGAGCTCTTGTCAGCCCCTCATCCGTGTGAATCCGGAGTCTCCTCAACCCAAAGGAAAACACAGCAACAACTTCTGCGTTGGACGCTGAGGCTGCTTGAGGAACACGTTGTCATGTAGGGGGCGGGGGCGGGGCACAGGGTTTTTTTGTTGTTGTTGTTAAGGAGCCAGATGGTGGATGCGTCCAGTTTTGTGCAATGTATCAGCTCTGTCGAGATGGCAGAACTCGGCCCTGGCAGCGCAAAAGCGGCTCCGGACAGTGTGTGGAGCAGTGACCATGCCTTTGTCTGAATGAAGTGGTATCTGTAGACCCTGAAATTTGAATGTAATATATTTCTTTTTTTTATTTTTTTATTTTTTTTATTTTTATTTTTTGACAGGCAGAGTGGACAGTGAGAGAGAGAGACAAAGGTCTTCCTTTGCCGTTGGTTCATCCTCCAATGGCCGCCGCGCGCTGCAGCCAGCGTACCGCACTGATCCGATGGCAGGAGCCAGGTGCTTCTCCTGGTCTCCCATGGGGTGCAGGGCCCAAGCACTTGGGCCACCACTGCCCTCCCGGGCCACAGCAGAGAGCTGGCCTGGAAGAGGGGCAACCGGGACAGAATCCGGTGCCCCAACTGGGACTAGAACCTGGTGTGCCGGCGCCGCAAGGCAGAGGATTAGCCTAGTGAGCCGCGGCGCCGGCCTTGAATGTAATATATTTCATGTGTCATAAAATACTGGGGTTTTTTTTGCCCAGTCATATAAAGGGAAGAACCCACCCTTACCTCATGAGCTATAGCTTGCTTTGTATCTATACTCCTGAATTTACATTATTTTCATCAGCTGCAGTAGTCTCATGCTGGGGGGATCTCCGCGAGTGGCCCGTGACTAGACAGGGACACAGGGACGGTGGGGGGGGTCTCCATGCCTGACGGTGTTCAGTTTCTTCACCCCGGGGTGGGGTGGGTTGCTAAGGGGTGTCCACTCTATCATTTTTCACGAAGCTATGCTTTTATGGTCTGCCCTTTCTCGTGCATCTGTGTGATGTTTCTCGACGAAAAGGTGTGAACACATGGCGGTACTCACTCATTGTGGAATTAGCAACTGTCATGAACTTGGCTTTAGAAAATAAATCAATACTAGTCGAAGTGGCCCTCCTGCCATCTGCTACACTGAGCTTTTGTAACCCCACTACTCGAAGGGCTTGAGCCTGCATTGCGAGCACCAGCACCGCTCACCTGGGAGAGCCTTCCGTGATGGCGCAAGTGTCCCACCCCTGCCATCCGTGTAGGGACAGTGTTAGATGTTTGAACTCGCCCATCCATGTCGTGGTTTCGTATCTGTGCGCGTTTGGGTTGAAATCTCAACTGCGCCCTTGGGTGGCTGTGGGACCTTGGGAAACTTCCTTGACCCTCTTAGTCCCTTCATCTGTAAAGTGTAACTAAGGACAGCACCTGCCGCCTGGTGACACTGAGGCGATAAATGCAGAAAGCCGGAGCTGCCAGCGCAGTACCTGGCCCACGCTGCCTGCTTGGAACTTTGCCATCGTAACTGTCGACCACTTCCTCCTGGTGGCAAGCCTGTGAGGTTTACAGAAGGGGACACAGAGGCCCCCACAGCTAAGAATGGCAGAGCTGGGCCCAAATCCAGGTCCATTCGGGGATCACCTTGACACCCCAAAGAAGGGACCATAGCAAGGCAGCCCTTGGAATGACCGACTGCTGGCCCCTGGAGGAGTGGGCTGTTAGTCACGGAAACCCAAGGGCGGTCTGAACTCCAAGAGCTGGTTGTTGTGATTGGAAAAGAAATCTCTCCAGGAATACTCTGTGTAGACGGCATTGAAGCTCGTAACAGGCAGTTCCCATAGCCTGGCTCTCCCAAACTTGTCCGTTAGCCAGGGACCCTCCCTACTGGATAAAAGTGAAGTTACAAGGCAGAGAAAAACCAAAACTAAAGTGAGTGCTTCCGCCAGTTCCTAGAGAGCCTTTAAAGACCCACTTGGACAGGCTTGTTTTCCCTTGAACTGGTCCCGTGGCCACTGTCACACGAGAGAGTGACACTTGTCCTCCACGTCGTCCCCCCAAGCTTGCAAACCACACTTGCACGTCTACGTTTGTCATGGGTGGGGTGGAGATGGAGGGATAAAGCTCTCGGGGGTTTGAGATTGATGTTTATGGCTCTGTCTGTCCTCGGCACCTTTGATCTGTATCCTGAATGGATGGTACGCCCGGCATTGTTTGTGGGAGCGATTGAGTTTTTGTTTTATCAGATTCCTACACACAGAGTATAAGGGTGGAGAGATTACAGTGCGGGTTTGGAATTCGGATGGGTTGGGTCGCTTGTGTTGTGGGAATTTGTCAAGCCTGAGTATTGCTGGTGGGGGCCGGATTCTGGGCCTGGGAGGGGGCTGGAAGGGGGTGTGGGCCATGGACTCAACTCTGCAACCCCAGCTCTATCGACATGGCTCTCACGTAGCCCTGGCCCACAGCCATGTGGGGAGCTTGGGCTGGGTATAGTCAGGCCTCTGTTGGGGGCCAGAGGACCAGGGAAGAGATGAAAAAGACGGACGATCTCTCAACAAAGCAGAAATGCCCCCGCCCCCCAGCTGCTCCAACAATGGGCGGGCAGATCTCGGTGGGCGACTGCCGGCTGCTTCAGCCCAAGCTGTGGGCCTTGGCATATGGCATTGCCCCAGCCCCTCGCTGACCCTCCCTGCCCAGGCCACCAGTGTCTGGACCCCGTGGAGCCCCACGGCTCAGAGGCCTGTCATGGCAACAGCTGGGGTGGTGGTGGGGAAGCGGGGGGTGGGGGCAGGGCTGGGGGAGACAGGGCCCCAGCCTTGCTTGCCTGATGGACTGAGATGGATGGACTGCAGGCCATGTGCGGGGGCCCCTCCCCGCCTTGCCCCGGGGTCTGTGGTTGTGCTGGGGCATAGGCTGGGAAGAGCAGGATAGCCCGAGTCTCTGGAGGCCTAGGAGTCGAGATATTGGGGTGGGGGGAAACACCCCAAACTGTGGGTAGCCTGAGCCAGAAACTCTTCCACACCCTGATTCCTCATGGAACAGAAGAAACCCAGAAACTCGCCACGGGGTATGAATTTTGCTGGAAATGCCTCCAAGGGGGGACTTAGCATAGCCAGGCCCAACTTCTGGGCAGGTGAGCTCCTTCCTCGCATGCCCGTCCCCCTCCCCTGGTGAGATGGGGGGGGACTGCTTGACAGGCGGCACCTCCTGGGTCATCAGCTGGGAGGAGCCCAGTGGTCGCGTTTGCCTTGCAACTGTTGGGAACATGCTGCCCAGTTGGGAAGGGGCAGGGTCAGGCATGGACTGCAGCGTGAGGGGGTGAGGGTGAGGTGTGGTGCTGAGTCTCCCAGGTCCCCGGATGGCCCGCAGCGCAGGCTGAGCCCCACGTGGGAGCATCTGCCTCTGCTCTCTGTCCAGCCCCAGGTTTAGCGCCCTCGAAGGTGTTTCTGCTCAGTACAAAACAGGAAAGACTGGATTCGTTTTCTTGGTCATTCTTCCCACAACAACAGCCATTTTGGGTATCCACATCAGAACCTCAAAGGTTGCACCACTTAATGATCAGGGAGTTCAAGGTCTGGTGAAAGCCACAAACAGATGCTGTCCCGGGCTGAGATCTAGCGCTCACTGCTGGATGTACCAAGATTGTCTTTGACTTGCAACTTGCCATTGCCTGGCTCTGGACCTCAAGCAATCGCTGGCTGCCTTTCCAGATGCCTCTTGGTGCTCAGATTCTCCTCCATTTTTTATCCCTTTGTTCATGCATACAGGAGACACTTCAAAAAGTACACGGAAAATGGAATTCAATGATGATTCTCTCGGTACAAAAAAAGTTTGAAATCCACACTTCCGTGGGATCTTCAACAAGTTTGTGGAAAACACATGTTCCCAAGAAACTGTGCGTGGATTTCACATTCTTTTGCGCCAACCTAGACTTATCTTTTCCTTTCATTTTTCCATGAACTTTTTGGGAAAACCCTCGTATGTTTGAAATCAAGGCCTGTGCACAAATGAGTCAGCTTGTGGGAAGTTGATCACCTAAAAACGAGGACGCCCGCGCCACCTTGCCACCGACGAAGGGAGTCGCTCTGGAAGGGAGATGTGGGGTTCAGCAGGAACCGCACAGATGGCTGGGCTCTCTTTCATAGGGCACCTTAAATGGAGATTATCAAATGGCTCTTTAAGACATGCACCCTTTTGTTTGATTAGCCTGCTGTAGATAACCTTTATTAAACCTCATCTGAAATTACAGCCATGGCCTGGCGCTTCTTTGATGCTGTGGCTGTTTCATTTCCTGTTTATAGCACCATCCGCGTTGCACTGGGAGATAAAGCACTTCTGAGGGATATTAAGACATAAAAGTCCCTTGGCTATTTGCTGGCACTGTTTTGATGTTTTCTTGCTCCCTAGAAATTAGCATATCCTTTTCAAAGGCTGCCTCTGATGAGAGTAATCCTTTGCCATGAAGTATTTGCTAAAAGTCATCAATGATAGTATATTGTGTAAAGAAATGACACATAAAAGGCATAATGCTAGATTATTGATAATGAGGCAACTTGTGTAACGGTTGCTTTTGGCTTTTCTAAAACATATTTTGACACCATAAATACACTGGGTTTATATTAATGAGGATTTAATGCTTCTGAGATTTTAAAGAAACTTGCACAGAACAACTTTTCAAAGCTCAGAACTAGTAGGGGGGCAAGTTTAACATTTTCACTAATTTTACTAAGCTATGTTCCATCAAAACACTTTATTGCCTTGGAAATGAGAAACGATTGTAAGCTTTTTGTTTTCTTTGTTTTCACAGCTTGATGTTCATGAATAAGTATTGCATAGAAACAGTTTGGGGAAGGAGTTTGGCCCACACACCGAGAATCCCACTTTAAAAACTCAATAAGGAGACAGGGAAAGAGAACGAAAGAAACACAAGAAGGAGGCGCGTGCATGGAAGGAAGCAAAGAGAAAAATAAAGGAAGGCGAGACAGGAAGAGAAAATAAGAGAGGCACATGGAGAGAGAGAAAAAGGAGAGAAAAAAGCCAAGAAGAAAGAAGGAAAGAAAGCGGTAGCGAGTTAGGAAGTTAAGGACAGGAAGAACAAGCCAGGAGGAAGGGAAGGAAGTTGAGAAAGAAAAAGTGAGAGAAAGAACGAAGGAAGAGGAATGAAGGAGAAGGAAGTAGGAAAGGGGTGGGGGCGGGGACAGGAAAGGAAAAGGTCGGGGCGGACAGGGAGCGAGGAGGGCCGAGGGGAAGGGACGTTCTGCCGCCTGCAAGCCTTGGCAAAACCGGAACTCAAGTTCAAAGGACATGGAGGAAAAGCGTTTTGAATTGAGTTTATCTGAACCCATCAGCAGTTTAAAGCAAGTTATCGCGCACGTTTAAAACGTGAAGGGAGCTGAGTTGCCATTCCTGGGTCATTCTCACTTGTGGGCAGAACTGTATCCAAACTTGCTCTTCTAAGAAAATTCTTGAATTGTGGCTCTTTCTGTCTTGATTAATACCAGGAGATACTTAGCTGTTCTTTGTGATTAGCGAGAAGGGTGGCAAGGCGAAGCAGGAGTGGGCTGGAGGAATGCTCTTCTCTCTCTGATGTGACTCTCAATTATTATGAAGCTAAAATTTAAGACACAGCAGGAATGTTTTCTTAGAAATTTTCAAATTAAAAAGAAATGTTTCAAGTATTCAACTTTCTTTTTTTTTTTTCCTCCATGCATTTAACACGTGTTGGATTGTCTGTCTAAGGATCAGAACTTCTTTCTTAATTACAGACACACTGTCCTTGGACTGTGGCTTAGAATATTTTCTCCTGGCTGCTGGATCCCAATTTGGCTAACTAGAAGACCCAGGGGTACGGAAAGGGGGTAAGCAGGTGGCGTGGAGATGGCATGGGTACCACACCTTTGCCATCCACAGGTTTGGGAGTCCCCTTCGTGGCAGGTCCCCAGATGACCATATTGGCATCACTTTGCCTTTCAAATTTTAAACCTTGGAAATGATCAATGGAGTCTACAGACCAAGAGGAGCAGTTCCTGTCTTCAGCCTCCCCATACCAGCATCATTACCGAGCACCCCTGGGCCCTGCCATTGATGAACACACCTGTTACAGATTTTCCTGAGCCCCGCAGTGACAAAGACGTGACTCTGTCTTCATCAAACAGGGATGCCTAAACAGGGATTTGGAGAGGGAGAGGGCTTACATTAACATTTCTGGCACTGGAAACTTGGGTTTGTGGATGAGACTGGGGAATTAGATTTGTTGGCCTTGGGCTCGAATCCATGAGAGGATTCCATTCATGTTCCATTTACTGGCCTGGCAGTCTCCAGGACAGAGTCACGCCCTTCGCCAAGCCAACTCTAGTGCTCTCCCACTTGCCTACTCTCTGCCTTGGAAGGAGTTGTTCATCCAAGGGGAATCTCTGATTAGGAACTCAAACCTCCACACTCCAGTAGAGAGAAGATACTTTTTTTTTTTTTTTTTTAGATTTATTTATTTGGAAGGCAGAGTTACAGAGAGGCAGAGGCAGAGAAAGAAAGAGAGAGAGAGAGAGAAGTCTTCCATCTGCTGTTTCACCCCCTACCCCAAATGGTTGCAATGGTGGGAGCTGTGCTGGGAGCCAGGAGCTTCCTCCAGGTCTCCCTTGAAGGTGCAGGGGCCCAGGGACTTGGGCCATCTTTTACTGCTTTCCCAGGCCACAGCAGAGAGCTGGATCGGAAGTAGAGCAGGCAGGACTCCAACTGGTGCTCATATGGGATGTTGGCACTGTAGGTGGTGGCTTTGTCTGCTTTGCCACAGAGCCGGCCCCAATGTTCTCTTCTACAGAGGAGGAAGGTCTCATGACTACAGTGGGCTACAGTGGTGTTTTTCAAGTTCTCCGTGGTGATTATCATTTGTCTTTTGATTATGGTCTATCTTGCGATGGGGGCAGGGGTTGTGTGTTCATTTCCAGTCCATCACAGACCAACACGTGATCCTATTTCCCAAGACTAGAGCACAATTGTTACCAGCATGGCTCCCCATGGCAGTTGGACAGCTCCAGACGTGAGCTATGTGTTGTTCAAGGAGACAAGTTCAGGGATCGTGGCTAATTGTCCAGGCTGTCATGGCAGAGTCAAAGCAGGTCATAGGCCAACATCAGTGTGTGGACCATACTCTGAGTGCCCTGGTCTAGAGCAGGCATTCTCAATAGGGCTAATTAGCACTTCAAGTGTTAGTTACTTCCATACTTTCAATAAAATGGATGCTTTGTGTTGTTGATGATGGAGTGGTAGTGCTGGGAACGGAGTTTATCATCTTGGTCCCTATATTATTCATGAACATATTGAAATGGATTCAAGTTCTCTCCATAAAAGTGGCGGGCTGGCCGTGAACTACAAACGCTGATGTATCATTGACGGTTGTGGCTATTAGGAGTAATTATAGTGCAATAAGCTGTGATTTTGGTAGTGACCATGTGTCTTATTTTGGCCACAAGCAAGTTTTTACTAAGAAGGAAGGCAAGAAGAGACAAACAAAGTGTGAACATTATTTTAGTTAATACATCAAAAGTGAGTAAATTATATATATTATTTTAAGCCTAATATTATGGTTATAGTTGCTCATTCTTCAATAAAACACACTCTTGCCTTACTGAAATTATTTGCAGAATAGAGGTATAAAAAACCCACTGATTTTAAAAATGTGTGTTATCCTGAGAAATTTTTAGCCGCCTTATTAATTTTCCCTTGCAGTATGACCAGTTTTGATATCTTTATCTTGACCCCTTCATTACTTATAGACTTATGAAAAGTCTTGGTGAATACCACACCCACCTCCCAAAAGGCTGTCCTATTTCTGTTTCTCCCTGCACTGAGAGTGGTCAATTGCTTGCAGGCATATGTTACATGTTCTAAGGATCAGGTCGCATTTTGCAGAGGGTGCAGCACTGCAATTTGGGGGCAGTCATTTTCCCAACCACCTACTAGAGGAACGTCAATCACTTGGAAGATCTTCCTTCTCCTCATCCGTTCCGGACCTACCGAGAGCCTGGAGGGGCCATTGAATGGTGTTGGTGACTCTCCAACAGGAAGCCAGAAGCTTGTCGGGGCTTTCGACAGCATTTCGTGGATCTGTACGCAAGACAAACCCTGGAGGAGATCGCGTCGGCGGATTCTACCCTGCACCTAACTGGTATCAGACGCTGAGAGAGGAGTGGGTGAAGAGGCTCCAAGCCAGGCATCCCCGTAATTTGGGCAACAGACTGATGCCAAGCAGTCTTGTCTTTTCTGGACCCGTAACTCAACCTCTTGTCCGTTCATTCCTTTTTTTTTTTTTTAAATTTTTTTTGACAGGCAGAGTGGACAGTGTGAGAGAGACAGAGAGAAAGGTCTTCCTTTGCCGTTGGTTCACCCTCCAATGCACCGCCCCTATCCGAAGGCAGGAGCCAGGTACTTCTCCTGGTCTCCCATGGGGTGCAGGGCCCAAGCACTTGGGCCATCCTCCACTGCACTCCCTGGCCACAGCAGAGCTGGCCTGGAAGAGGGGTAACCGGGACAGAATCCAGCGCCCCGACCGGGACTAGAACCTGGTGTACTGGCGCCGCAAGGTGGAGGATTAGCCTAGTGAGCCATGGCGCCGGCCTGTCCATTCCTTTTTAACTTGGAGGAGCCATTTCTCCTCCTCCACACACCTGCTCCTCTCTCTTCCACATTCATGGCAATCTTCAGGGGATGTAGCAAGACTGTTAATGAGTTGAGAGTTCACAAAGGATATACGGATGCTTGGATGTGAGTTCAAAGTCCACTCATCCATCTCATGGGCTTATAGAGTGGATGTGCTAATTAATGAACAAGGATGCTTTGAAAAAGCAAAGCGCTGGATTAAACTAATTGGCAAGCTCCTTCCGTTTATCTTCCTCATCTGCAGAATGGGAATAATCACTCTCATCTCCCTGGGATGTTGGGAAGGTTGATGTTCCCCTGGCCTGCTTTGTCATTTCATAGTCAGGAACAATTTTTATATCGTGAATTGCACATCAAGAGAATTCTGTGGTTCATCATTTATGGTTCTTTTACTGTATAGGTTAAAGTGAAGATGATATTTTAGCTTAAAAAGTGACTAAAGAAGTAGGCATTTAGTCTCACAGTTAAGATGCCCACATCCCATATTGAAGCACCTGGGTTTGATTCCTGGCTCTTGCTCCTAACTTCAGCTTCCTGCCAATACAGACCCTGATGGCTCAAATAATTGAGCCTCTGCCACTCATATTGGAAACCTGGACTGAGCTCCCAGCTCCTGGCTTCAGGCCTGGCTCAGCCCCAGCCATTGTGGCCATTTGGGAATAAATCAGTGTACGGGAGCTTGCTGTTTCTTTGTCTATCAGTTGCTCTCTGCCTCTGAAATAAAATAATAAAAATTTAAAAACCAACTAAAATTGAACTGGCACTGGGTCTCTGCCTTCAGCACTGGCATCCCGTACAGGCGCCAGTTGGAGTCCCGGCTGCTCCTCTTCCCATCCAGCTCTCTGCCATGGCCTGGGAAAACAGTGGAAGATGGCCCAAGTCCTTGGGCCCTTGCACCCACATGGGAGACCCAGAAGAACTCCTGGCTCCTTGGCTTCGGATCAGCACAGCTCCAGCCATTGCAGCCAAATGGGGAGTGAACCAGCGGATGGAAGGCCTCTCTATCTCTCTGTGCCTCTCCTTCTCTCTGTGTGTAACTCTTTCAAGTAAATAAACAAATCTTGAAAAAAAAAAATAGTCACAGTCCCTTGATGCATCCTGTTAACTCCAAGTAGTGATCTAGGACAAAGGGCCTCAAATAGCAGACTCCTCAGTGGAAGAGTTTAATTTCATTTTCTCACATTAAGAGCCTGGAGGTTCACTGTCTTTATCAGATACAGTGGTTAACTACTCCACTAACTCTGCCTAGACTCTGTCCTCATAACCCAATCACCTCCCAAATGCCCCACCTCCTAATAGTATCACCTTGGGGTGGAGGTGGTGGCATTTCGACACACAAACATTTGAATCACAGCAAGGGGTTCTGAAACCAAAAATGTTTGAGAGCCACTGACTCGTGTATGGCCCTTGTCCGCAGGCACCAAAAGTATTGCTTTAGGTCTGGCCATCATGTCTGCATTCCAGGCAGCAGGAAGGAGACAAGGGGGAAGATAAGGGTGCACTCCCTTCCTTTGAGGACACACAGCCTCCCAGGCCTTGCTGGCTAGTGCTTAGTCAACTGCAAGGCAGGGGGACCCCATTCAACTTTCAAGGGGTGGGGAAGAAAGTGAGAAAGACAATAGCAAGTTTTGCTACCGGTGAAAAATACAAAAGGGAGAAAAGCAAAAGTTCTTAAGAGGGGCCCCTGGCTCCCCTGCAGGGCACCTTTCCTTGCATGCTGGGCAGATGGCCCTGGAGACCCTCTTAGAAGTTCCAGGCCGGCGCCGCGGCTCACTAGACTAATCCTCCGCCTTGCGGCGCCGGTACACCAGGTTCTAGTCCCGGTTGGGGCGCTGGATTCTGTCCCGGTTGCCCCTCTTCCAGGCCAGCTCTCTGCTGTGGCCCGGGAGTGCAGCGGAGGATGGCCCAAGTGCTTGGGCCCTGCACCCCATGGGAGACCAGGAGAAGTACCTGGCTCCTGCCTTCGGATAGGGGCGGTGCATTGGAGGGTGAACCAACGGCAAAGGAAGACCTTTCTCTCTGTCTCTCTCTCTCACTGTCCACTCTGCCTGAAAAAAAAAAAAAAAAAAAAAGAAGTTCCAAAGCCCTCAGGGCCAAACACTCAAGCTGCCCAAGGGCTGATCAGCTTTTGCCCTCAAAACTTGGCTTGAGCTGTGAGATGGCCGTGGAAGCTGAGGCCGAGGGACCTTTTGGGACCCCGTATGATCTCCATGTCTCCCCAGCTAAGCTAGGGCTCAAGACAAGTCATCGTCTTCCAAAGCTTGGTGAGAAGGCGGTGGAGGTGAGAATTCTTCCACGTGGTGAAGAAACCCAGAAGAAGGCATCAGTGAGTTGAGTGGCAGAGGAGCTGGTGAGCAAGCGAGAACTGTGTTACTGAGGCCAGCACTGAGGGGTGGCCTTGGCCTAGAAGGACCAAAGTCTCACTCGGACTAAATCTTTAACCTTGATCATCCATCTTGCAAATCTGATGTTTATCATGAGACAAAGTGGGGAGAGAAGCACGGCGGAGGGGCAGCTCGATTTGACTGGACCCCCTCCCCACCCCCCTCCCGTGCTGCTCCCCATTCTGTTCACATCCTTGATCTTGACCTTGACTATTCCAGCTAACTGGAAAGTCTATTCCAGAGGTCATACAGGCTCTAGGGATGCTTGTCTCAACAGTCACGGAGTTTTGTGCACAGAATTCCCTTTCTCCTAACTAATCCCTTCCACAGGCTTTGCACCTCTGGCTTAGAAAGGGAACCCACTTTGCCCACTTGTTTTCTTTCCTTTTGGGGTTATTGCAAAAAAAAAAAAAAAAAAAAAGAGCTCTATGGCTTTGGTTCTTCACATCACTCAGCACACTTCCCAAAACTCCTGCACTGAAGGAGTATTTGTGAACGGGACCCGGTGCTTCTTACTTTGCAGCCTCACCATTTCCCTCTGCTTTCTCTTCACCCAAGATGAATGACCTCCCCTGAAAGACGGCAATGACCTCTGAAAGGGCGGCCACTATGCAGCAGCTCTTCCAAGAATGTTCCTTGGGAGTCCCAGAGCAGGCAGCTGTTGCCACAGTGCCACGAGATGTGGCTTATTTGCCATCAACCTGTTCTGGCGTGGCTAGACTCCCTCCGATGGTTTTTAGACAGCTCTTTCCAAGAGCGGAGGCTCGGTGCTGACAGTTGAGCGTGGCGCGTGTTGGGCTTGTCATTACAGCAGCGAAACCCTCAACGCTTTTAGAAAATGCACGCTCAAAGTCAGCCTTGCAGAACAGCGGGGACAGGCAGCAAGAAACGAAAAGGAAGACAAAAGCAAGTGGTTTCCTTCTGGCTTCTGGAAGGCATGGTAATTATGTGACCTCGCTCCCTCCCTCTTGACCACATCTAAACAACACCGGGCATCTCACTCAGGTGGCAGCCATTTCACACTACAAACCACCTGCCGGCTGGACTCTTCTAACCTGTTTCAATAATTTCCTTTCAACCTGGACTATTCAATTCTGCCTTTATTCTGCAGCTTTCATCCGTGTCACCATGGCAGTGCTCTCTGGAGAAGAGAGGAAAATCAATGACTCACCTGCCTACAAACCAGACTTGGTTAACCTGGCTTGAAAGGGGAGCGCGTGTTTCTCTCGGCCTCCCCTGGGCTGTCACTACCACTTTACTTCTCTCCCAAAGAAAACACGCCAGGACTTTCCAGTATGCAGGAAAGAAAAAAAAAAAAAAAACCTGGGCCCAACTGATAAAAGAAGATCCCCAAGGGTCCTGCTTACCGCAGGCAGCGCGCTCTCGACACTGTGGAAGGTGAGGCCTCATCACTTTTCTGGGTGGCTGAAGACTTCGGTCACATCTTGGCATCCTGATGGGTGAACGCAGCCGAGAGTTTCTGGCTGGGCCCAGCTAAAGCGAACTCAACGTCTGTTGTGTTGAAAGCAAGCGAAACCTCTCTTAGAAATCCTATCGTCTAGGGGTTCAGATGCCGGTTCTAAATCCCAACAGCCCAGCTCAGCCCCACCACTATGCTTCCCTAACCCCAGGTCTCTGTGCAAGCGGCAGGACTTGATGACGCTTCCCTCTCGTCTGTACGAGGGGCCGATCCAGCTCTCTGGTACTATGGCAAGTCCTGTAGCATAGGGCTAGCCTGATGGGAGTGCCATCTACACGGACGAGATGCAGGCGGATTAGCCAGGTTTGATTTAGCTTAGTGTCCATGTGGGCAGGGGAGTTCACAGACCTGGTGACCCCCCCCCCCCCCGCCTTTCCTCACTCGCTTTTCCAAAGACGTCCGATTGGGAAGTCACAATCTTCCCACCAGCCATTTTTCCCCCATTCACCATCATACATAAAATAAAAGAAAGGAAAAAGCAGCTAAAGTTTTCTTAAAGGGGAACCCTGCAGCCATTCCAAAGCCCCCTTGTCAGTCCTGGGCCAGCCTGTCGACCGTCAGCCGAGCTGCAATAATTTCCATCCCTTCCCACACCCCACCTCTACTTTGTTGGTCTCTATTAAGTCACACACTCCCTTCCAAAAGGAACTCTCGAATGCCCACTTCTCCAGGGAGCCCACCTAGATTCATCCCCGCTTTCCCGCACCTATTTGGAAACTCCCTTTGCCTCCTGTCTGCCTGGTTCTTTGTTTCTCTTTTGGTCTTGGACTGTGAACTCCCGGAGGGCAGGACGCTGGCTCTGTAATTTTCGGGACTAGCCTTTGATGATGGTGACGAGGCAGTGTGGCCTGAAGGGGCGCTTTGCTTTTGATGAGTGAAAATGAAAAGCCCATGCATGGGGACCAGCGGGGGATTCCACACCCGGGCTTCCCTCCAGCCCGGGCACATTGTTCCTCACTGACATCACGTGCCCTTTCTAATCCACTGTCGCGTTTCTTCCTGGACACCCTGAATCCCAGGCCGCCAGAATCCATCTGTTTCCTTTACCTGTTTAAATGGACCCATTTCCTGGAGCAAACACCCGTTTCAGATGCAGCCCAATTACTGTTAATCCCCAGGTTCACTGGCTGGGCTGGGTAAAGACCCACTCTACCCCACATCTTGGGCTCTCAAGTTCTGCCCTCCCTATTGTCCACTCATCTAGGCCAAAAGGTTGATTGGCTGGCTAGGAAAGCTGGGCTTAATGATCATCGTAAAGGGAGCCCAGCCAAGCAAGGGGACATCCACGACGTGTGGTTTGACACCTCTCCTGCCCCTTTGCCCATGGCAGGGACGATGTGGCAGTTCCAAGGCTGATCATCACTGTTCACCCTGGCCTTGGTCTTGGGATGGAAGCGTCGTACTTCCCACTTATTGATTTTGCACTCAGCACATCACCTGCTTTATCCCACGAGATGCTCGTGGACTGTGACCTAAGCAGAGGCTAAAACTCTGCTTGTGTGGCTTGGGCATGGCCCCTCGTGCCTTGACAGGAGAACGATGTCCTCTGGTTGATTGCTGGCCCTTCAGCATGAGCTCCGAGTGAACACTCGTTGAGCAGATCTGCATCCAGTCCAGCTGGGCCACAGCTTGGAGCAGAACACCACTAGTCTGGTTCACTCAAGATCAGCCAAACCCCAGCTGCTCCAAAGACGGGTCAGCAAGAGCAACTGCTCCTCGCTTTCGGCCACTGTGTCCTAGGGTAGTTTGTTCCGCAGCATGATGGAGGCGACAGCTAGCTGGGTGGCAGATGGCAGGTGGGTTTCCTCTTGTACACCAACTCTGTTCAATTGGTAGAGATTGAGCAGAGCACTTCACTGGGAGGAGAAGGGTTGTGAGGCCAGCTTGGGCTCAGTATGAAAGAATTCTAGGATTGATTAGTCATGTCTGCTATAGAACAGTCAGGGCACAAGTATCATGTAGCTACCATCCTGGCTCATAAGTCTTTCCTGAAGATTTACCTTGGGGCCTCAGGTGTGAGGCTCATTGAAAAGTTCCAATATGCACAGGTGGAAGCAGACAACACATTCTTTCGCGTTTGCCTGTTTATGTCTCAGGCTATATCGCCAGCATGCAAGGCATCATTAGCACACAATAGCATCATAGAAAAACATACTCTTCTTTTGGGAAATTGCAGTCCCAGGACTGCCAACTTGGTGAGCAGTGAGCAACTTGGTGAGCAACTTCAGTGCTCTTGTGGGGGAAAAAAAAAAGATATGTCTTTCTCCAAGCAGATGTACCCCATGCTGGGAACACCTGGTTTGAGACGTGTAGCAGGGGCACCAGCCTCCCTGACTGAGCGCTTTTGTATGGCACACAAACTGTACCCCGGTACATGGCAAGCCTACCAGCACAAGTTGGAGTAGAAATTTCAGAAATAAAAAGAGGAACTGAGATGAAAAGAGAGAGAAGTCTGCCCCTCTCAGATGTCAGTCCTGTTTATCTCTTTTGCGTTGGAGTTTTGAAGGAGTCACCTTAGCACTCCTGGACTTTGGGTTCCAGGTCCCAAGTGCTGGTATATTCTGAGCAGGTGGAAGAATGGTTTAATTAAAGGTGGGTAGGTGAACTGCTGGGCAGACACGTTCTGTTTCAAAAGATGAAACATCTACCCCGAGTGTCCAAGCCTGGAAACATTGGGAAGTGCCGAGAACCAATTCCCCAACATCTTTTGCCCTCCGCTGTTCATCACGTACCTCGGAAAAGCAAACACTGTGATGTAAAAGGATCCCCTTCTGCAAGGTAACTGAAAACCCCAGGCAAGACTGACCCTGGGAATTCGATTGCTTGAGTATGAAGAGCCAAATAAAAAGGAGTCACATCTGGTTCCATTTTTCTTGTGAAATTATCTCACACTGACCAAGTAGGTCCTTTCCTGAGTATATAAATACAGAAGACACACACATGGTTGTTATCAAACAGTGTTGTGCAAAATTAAGTTGGCTACTTTATGGTGAAATAGAGAAGAATGGCAGGCATCTCAAACATATGAGTTTCTCTTTGTTGGGTCTGGAAGCAATCACTCATCAAGGCTGCTACTTTATCTCCTAGAGTGAGGATCATTCTAGAAAGGGCACCATGTTGGGTTAACACCAGTGACGTAGTCCAACCTAATGAACCTGAGGGGACACATAGGCTTGACTGCCCAAGATTTGGGAGAAGGCAGTCTGTGTTAGTGACAAAAATCACCCCACTCCGTGTCCCAAGCTGATCTTTTGGACAAGTGTCTAATGTGCCAACCATATGTGAACTTGGGGCCAAAGGGACTTAAAGGGATTTTTCAATTATTTTTCGGTCTCAGAGACTCACTGTAACGTTGCTACCTGGCTCCCATCCCCAGACGATGCCGGAAGAAGGCACAATATGGGAGAAGCAGAAGTCAAGGGCACACCCCAAGTCTTAGCAGTGGCAAGGCTTGAAATTGTCCCCTGTGGAGCCAGCTGGAGGCAGTGTTGAAAGGAGCAGTGATATTCCCAGCTCGGCATTTGATTGTCATTCTCCTCGTCCAGCAGGCATTTTGAAGGAACCCAAATCCTTCTCTGGATTAAGTTTCCCACAGGAACCGTGTGAGCAAAAGGATGGTGGTGGGAGGCGGAGGAGAGAGTGGGACGATAAACTGTGAAGTCATAAAAGGTTACGAGGTTGGGAAAAGGATGGGGGGCCAGGAGATCAGTTCCCCTACCACCCTGCCTTGGAACTCCCAGATGGCCTCATTTTTACAGGCGGGGTTAAAGAATATAAGATGTTTGGACTAAACTGGGACTCACGAAAGGGGGTGTAAGTGGGCCAAAAAGGAAGAGCACTCCGCAGGCCCCAGGGAGACTGTTTGACCCTTGTTCAGTGTTTGTTCTTCTCTTTGGCTTAGGTGTTGCCGTGTTGGATCCCAAATGGCCCAGCCCAATCCTCCATATAGCTCCCTCCATATAGCCCCCTCCATATAGTCCCCTCCATATAGCCCAGTTCAATGAGGACTACATTGGGGGTTCTATCAGACTCTGGGAGCATAGTACCAGGACTTGAATTCAGTTCTTGTAAAGGTTATTCCTAGCCTACATAGTCTTCGTAATGGTCAAGGGCCTCTGTCTAACAGGGAAAAGAATTGGAGGGTCTTGTCTTCTGTCTCTGCCAAGAGGATTAACACGGCCAAATAGGGCTCTCCCTGGAAATGGAAAGTGCAACACAGTAATGTGTCTTGTACAAGCCCTGGGGAAATCATAACGTGGCCCACTCCCTCGTAACTGGGAGGTGGGAGATGTGGAAAAAGTTGATTCATTCTTCATTCTAGTTCAGACTTCTGTGAAAGGGTCCTGGTGGGGCTTTTGGAAGAAGGAAGCTGTTTTATGGGACTTTTCCATTTCCAAGGGCCAGTTGTAGGTGTGGTGTTGGGAACACCGTGGATTTTTTTTTTTTTTTAAGGTAAAGAGACATGAACTCGAAACCTACTCTTGGGGCTCCCACAGCATTCTGGTTCAGGGCAGTTTGAATCTTGGTGGCTGAGGATCCTGGAGAGACTTGCACAATCTGCTTTGGTCCCCAGTGGCCCACAGATAAGCCTCACTCAGCCTGGAGGTCCTAGACTTCGTCACTCAGCAAGCTCTCCCTGGAATGGGCCAAAAGCAGGAGTCTTGGCTAGTCTTCCTTATGACTGCCAAGTACCCTCACAGTCCACATCTTAATTTAGGGGTAGCTCTGAGATTCTTACTGTTTGCCTTTTCCTGTCTGAAAAACTGAAAAAGACAATGCAACTCACTTTTCTTCCGAGTCTGAATCAATACTTAAGTGTTTCCTAATTGCCAAGAGCTGAGTACTCTCTGCAGAGCTGCTGGGACACCCCACAGGGTCTGTGAGAAAGGGGTGGAGGCAGGGTCTGACCGGAGGAAACACGCCCAGGGCTGGCCCCTGAGCTCGGCCAGGCCAATGCCCCCAGACCCAGCAGTGGTCGCTGTCACTGCCCTTCCTGCGCTTGCACTTCTTTCCATGAGGTGTGTCCAGACAGGGCCCCCCGCGCCCCTGGGCCTGTGAGAAGCAAGGATCTGCATCTGACAAGCTTCCAAACCGCCCGAGAACTTGACGCCGCTCCAAGAATGAGAGGAAATAAAGTTTGGAAAACCTCAGCGAGAAAATGGCCAGGTTATTCCACCTCATTTCTCTCGTCTCTTCTTGGCATGAGTTAGAGAACACGAACGCGGTGCAACTGCAGGTGTCTAAGAAGAACTTTGATTTCTCTAAACATTTACAATTCTCTTTTATGTATGCAGTCAGAAAATGGGCGAGGAAATCGAAAATGTAAATCTTCCAGCAAACGTGTGTGTCAAGGAGATGGCAGACTCCCTTCAGAGGAGCACATTACCATGAAAGACACCCAGAGAACAAAAACAGAGCAGTGACTCTCTAGCGAGCACTGGCTCGTTACTACCGGAAGTGGTGTCTCTACAGGAAGGGGTGGGGCTTTCCTTGAGAGCCAATGGGATGCCTGGCCCGGCTGGGGCCAAGATGGAGGGCCGCTGAAGATGGCGACCGGAGCCTTCCATTCCGTGCCTCACACTTCCTGAGCCACGGTGGATTAGAATTGTATGAGGCAATTATAGTTGGCTTTTCTCTCTCTCCAATCTTTTGACAGACAGAGTGGACAGTGAGAGAGAGAGACAGAGAGAAGGTTTTCCTTTGCTGTCGGTTCACCCTCCAATGGCCGCCACACTGCGCTGATCCGAAGCCAGGAGCCAGGCACCTTTTCCTGGTCTCCCATGGGGTGCAGGGCCCAAGCACTTGGGCCATCCTCCACTGCACTCCCGGGCCACAGCAGAGAGCTGGCCTGGAAGAGGGGCAACCAGGACAGAATCCGAAGCCCCGACCGGGACTAGAACCTGGTGTGCCGGCGCCGCTAGGCGGAGGATTAGCCTAGTGAGCCGCGGTGCTGGCTGCTCTCTCTCCAATCTTGAGACCAGTGTCCTTGAACATCCAAAGTTTCCTTTAGGGAGTCTCCATGATGAACTGACCCTTCCCTGGAGTCTACGAGGCTGACCCATCCAGGCAAACATTGTGGCTAATTAAGTTTGCCTTCATCTCCTTTCCTTCTCTGTTACTCCTGCCTCCTTTGCTGTAATAAAACACTTCATACTCCAAAACCATTCAAATAATAATCAAATGGAAGATACCAAGAACATCAAGGAAATGCAAAATGCTAGGAATGAATGGCATGTGAATCCTGCGGAAGTTCTATGAAGAAAGTGCTTACCTTCTACTGAAGAACAACTATGGAGAGAGAGCCTGTGTTCTCATTGGACAGACAGAATATTCAAGACTCCTTCCTCCCTAAATTCTTCAGAAAATTCAATGCAACATTAATCAAAACGTCATCAAGGGTTTTTAGTACTTGGTAAAAAGACTTCTTTCTTTCTTTGAAAGGCAGAGTTACAGGGAGGCAGAGAGAGAGAGAGAGAGAGAGGTTGGTTTTCCATCCGCTGGTTCACTTCCCAAATGGCTGCAATGGCTGGAGCTGCACCAATTCAACCCAGGAGCCAGGAGCTTCTTCCTGGTCTCCCATGTGGGTGCAGGGGCCCAAGGACTTGGGCCATCTTCTACTGCTTTCCCAGGCCATAGCAGAGAGCTGGATCAGAAGTGGAGCAGCCAGGACTCAAGCTGGCACCCATATAGGATTCTGGCACTGCGGGTGGCAGCTCTTACCTGCTAAGCCACAGTGCTGGCCCCAGTAAAAACACTTCTACAATTCTTCTGGAAGAATAGAAAGGTGAGAATAAATGAGAAATCTTTGAAAATATGGAGAACAAAGGAAGAGTAGAACTCCCAGATAATAAAGTATGTTCTAAAATTTCAATGATTTAAATGATGTTCTGCCAGAAAAAGAAAAAACAGATTAATGGAACAGGTTACAGATTTCAGAAATGTAGCCTTGGACATCTTAGAAGTCAGTAGTTGGTAAAAGGCATTTTCAAGCAAGTGAGGAGAAAGATAATTTACTGCATGCCATTGAGACAATTGGATAGCCATTGCGGGGGAAATGCCATCATTCCCCCAGTAAAGTCCAGATGCTTTAAATGTAAAAAAACACAGCCATAAAATTACCAGAAGAAAGCATTGGTGAATATTTGTACAGTCTTTGGATGGAAACTCCTAGGCATGGCACAAATGCCAAAAACCATAAAGGGATTGGAACATATGAAAACCCCCAAATTAAAAACTTTTGTATAATAAACAGCATAAACAAAGTGAAAAATAAAACACAAACAGAAAAAAATATTTGGCACATGTGTCAGATGTTAATATTGTTAATACAGAAAAACTTCTTACTAATAGGAAATCAAACAACCCAATAAAACCATACGAGATCCCACGGTTGATAAAATGTTGTCAAACTTGAGTTGTCAGACAAAACAATACTTGAGACATACACTAAAAAAATGATTCATGGTTTATCTAAATTTCAGTCTTAATTGAGCATGTTGGTTTTTTATGCGCCAAAGATGTCAATCCCTATTTCAGAGCCATGATCTCATCTGGGCCTCTAGTAACTCAATGAGCCTGAGCAGGAGAGCTGAATTAACTTCTCTGAGAGCAGCTCCCTTGTCCATCAAGGACAGTGTGCTTATCACATTGCATAACACACTGGTAAGTTCCGCACTGAGGGCGGGGCCTACCACGTAGAGTATTCCATATGCACTCAGTTGCCTTTCTGCTACACAAGGCTCCTTGTACAGGTGAACGCACTGAGGTTGAGGAGGGAGATACTGGCCCAAGTTCTCTCAGCTGCCGGGACGGAATGGGTCTTTGCATTCTAGACGGCACCACCTCATTCCCTCCTCACTCCCATGCCATGAGCCCTGGCTTCTCTGGCTCCTCCCGTGGCCCACTGTGACTCCCTTAATTTTAGTTCTTGGATCTTTGAGCTTGATCACTCAGGTGTCTGACCCAGAGTCAGCTTGACAGATGAACTTGTGCTAGAGCACTGGCTTTTGGCTTGGGTTGTGTATTAGAATCACGCGGGCAGTTTTAACAGTGCGTGTTTGGGTGGGAATTCCATACGGTTCTTAACATGCCGCTTGGGACACCCGCATTCCAAGTCAGAGTGCTGGGTCCGCCTTCCTGGTAACGTCTGCCCTAGGATGTAGCAAGTGATGGCTCAAGGAGTTGGGCCCCTGCCGCTTGTGTGAGAGGAAGACCCGGACTGAGTTCCCGACTCCTGGTTTCTGTCTGGCCTACTCTCGGCTCTTAGGAGCACTCGGGAAGTGAACAGTGGATGGGAGATTTCTCTCCCTGCCCCCCCAACCTTCCAAATACATAAATAAAAAGTCTTTAAAAATCTACATGTTCAAGCCACGTCAGACCATTTGAATCGGAACTCAAGAGCTAGTGCCTGGGCATCAGTCAGGAGACTTCAGTCTGCAGCCAGGGTTGGGGTATTGATGGCTGGAGTATTGATGGCGGCTCTTGACATAGTAAAATATTTGTCTTTTTGTTTTGTTTTGACAGGCAGAGTGGACAGTGAGAGAGAGAGACAGAGAGAAAGGTCTTCCTTTTCCGTTGGTTCACCCCCCAGTGGCCGCTGCGGCCGGCACACCGCGCTGATCCGAAGCCAGGAGCCAGGCACCTTTTCCTGGTCTCCCATGGGGTGCAGGGCCCAAGCACTTGGGCCATCCTCCACTGCACTTCCTGGCCACAGCAGAGAGCTGGCCTGGAAGAGGGGCAACCAGGACAGAACCAGCGCCCCGACCGGGACTAGAACCCGGTGTGCTGGCACCGCAGGTGGAGGATTAGCCTAGTGAGCCGTGGCACAGGCCAAATATTTGCCTTTGAGAGGGTCTCGTCCAATCCTTTCATCTTATAAATGAGAAAACCACGGCCCAGAATGACTTGGCTTGCATGGCTCAGCATTTTAAAGCAGCAGCAGGAAGGTTAGAACTCTGGCCTTTGCTTTTCTATTCTAATGTGTTTAGGAAATTTCTTGGATCTTCCCCAAAATACAGCAACCTTTGTTTTCTCAGGCACTGTCTGTCACAGACAGAATCCAGGGCTGGGGTTGCAGTACCAGAGGTGTTTACTGCGCCCCCAACCCTCCCCTGCATATCCCCTGCCCATGGATTTAACTCCATCTGCCTTGATTCGTCCTCTCTGCTCCGTCCTCAGCTTAATCCCCCTCAAATGGGCAGACCCGGTAGCAGGTATCTTTTCCCTTTGCTCTAGCGGCTCTTCCAAAGTATCCCTGCTCCTGAGGACAATCCTGCAGGCAGGGGGCAGTTCTATTCCAGCAGGTCCAAGTTCACGCTTCTCGATTAGTACCCTCTGCATGCTCCAAGTTCTTTGTCAAAGCGTACGTACCTCTTCTTGTACGCGCAGGTCTTTGCAACAGCGAAACTGGTAAACTAATATCGCCATGAGCTCTCACCATTGCTCACTGCTTAGCCTCAGAATCATCATCTTTTTCTGCTTTCTCTTTTCCAGCTGTTTTTCTGCTCAGAAAAAAATCTCTCTGGGTTCTTTCTGGAGCCTTGTGGCCAGGGATTCTCAGCCCGTGACCTTCGGAACACCAAGGCCTCACAGAATTCAGGGGGTCCATGAGCGTGGTTGAGAAAAATAGGGTTTTGTTTCCATGAGGAAGTAAGATATTTACTTATTTATTTATTTTTTGACAGGCAGAGTGGACAGTGAGAGAGAGACAGAAAGGTCTTCCTTTTCCATTGGTTCACCCTGCAATGGTCGCTGCGGCTGGCACGCTGCGGCCGGCGCACCACACTGATCCGAAGCCAGGAGCCAGGTGCTTCTCCTGGTCTCCCATGGGGTGCAGGGCCCAAGTACTCGGGCCATCCTCCACTGCACTCCCGGGCCATAGCAGAGAGCTGGCCTGGAAGAGGGGCAACCGGGACAGAATCCGGTGCCCCGACCGGGACTAGAACCCGGTGTGCAGGCGCCGTAGGCAGAGGATTAGCCTAGTGAGCCGTGGCACCAGCCAAGATATTTATTTTTCACAACATGACAAAACCGAGCTTTCTTTTCACACACCTCTAAGGGCGGTTGGGTGTGGCCTTCGGTTTAGGATGCTGGCACCAGCTGCAGGAGCAGCATCAGTAGCTGTGAGTTTGCCGATTTTTTTTTTTTTTTTACCAACAAAATGATTAGGAGTTTTCCTGTTGTATTATCATTGTTGCAAATATCTTGCAGAGCTATTTATCCTCAGTACTAGGAATCTGAAATTATGGTAGGTACTAGACCTGCCACTAGCGTTTCTTCATGCTTAATAATGAGTACACGTCGTCTTAGGTCTCGGGGAAGAAACATTTGGCTGGCTATTTTTCAATGTAATGGGTTTCAATCGCTTCTCGGCCTTTTGGCTAAGATCAAGTGTAGTATCAATGTAATGGGTTTCTTTTGTAATCCTATGTATTTCATTTTCTGCATTTAAAAATGGTTAAATCCTTCTCTCTCTCTCTCTCTGACTTTTCAATAAATAAATCTTAAAAAAAAAAGCCAGTTAACTCACTTAAAGGAATAGACACAGAGAGAGATCTTCCATCTGCTGGTTCACTCCTCAATGACCACAACAGCCAGGGCTGGGCCAGGCTGAAGCCAGGAACCAGGAACTCCATCCTGGTCTCCAACATCGGCGGCAGAGACCCAGATGCTTGGCCATGCCTCCTGCCTATTAGCAGCAAGCTGGATTGGCGGAAGTGGGGCAGCCGGGACTCGACCTGGTGCTTCTGGGTATGGGATGCCAGTTCACAAGCAGCAGCTTAACCCACTGCACCACCAGGTGGACCCCACTCTCTGACTCTCTGAAGGTGGGTCAGTGGCCGCCACCCATCTGGACCCTGTGGCTGCATTACGTCAGGACTGCAGGCAAGCTGGGCTCTTCTGGAGAACTTCCCCCGTGATACCGGGGCTGCTGCACTAGTTAAGAGTCCAGCGTCCTTCCACAACCCCCAGTCTTAGCAGGAAATTACAGGAATCAGAGCTCTTGTGGGAACAGGGACAGGAATCTACTCACACTGGCTCAGAGCAGGGCTTCTTGTACTCACCCGACGTTCTCATGAAGACAGCAACGGAGCGGGGGGTGTGCGGTGGAGAGAGGGAAGCTGCCCAGGCACCTGCTGTCGGGGTCCCTGACGAGTCTCCTGCTCTTTGTCTCTGCCCGTCTGCCCCCTTTTCTGTTTGTTGACCGACCTCCTGCTTTTTTCCCCTGAGGTCTGTTCTCCCACAACTTCATCTAATGCCCACTTGAGCCCTGAGACCACATGGCCTTGCATCCCAGCCTCTCACAGCTAACTGGCTCTGCTCTGCTGGTGTCTTGGGAAAACCGTCCATCCCTACGCCATAGCAGGCACGTGGCATCATACAACTACTTCCGGTTGTGTTCATTAGCTTCCCACTACTGTAATGAAACACCTAAGGCAGTTTAACTTTAGTAAAAGAGGTAAGTGTAGTTGGGTTCATGCTTCTGAAGTCCAGTATTGATTGGACACCATTGCCTTGGCCTCCGATCATGGCCTGCTTGTTGGTGGCGACCCGAAGCAGCAGAGCATCATGTAGCAAGAGGAAGGGCATGTGTGAGTGTGCTGATCTCTATGTGGCCTCTCATGGAGCCACCACAGGGGCTCCACCCAAACACCACTACTGGGCGAAATTCTCCCTCTCTTACTACCAACAACACTCTAGGTTCAGAGGGACAGATATTCTAAACACAGCACTGGCTAATGGGCTGTGACAGTGTCATGAGCTAGATGAGCCTGGAGCCTGAGTGGTCGTGTGGAATAGAGAGACTCTCCTGTCTCCACCTGACCCCTGGATACCTGCACAGTATGTACTGCCAGGAATGTGAGCAGGTGTACAAGGAAAAAACTTTTTTAATCCACTAAAATTGTAGGGTTGTTACTGCAGAATAACCTATTCTTCCCTGACTAATCAATCAACAGTCTCCTACTTGACCACATATCAGTGGCAGAAGAACGGGTGTGAGCTGGCTTGGGCCAGTTGCCCACCTCTAGTACAATAAGACTTACCTGGGATAGACATGAATCATGACTGAAATGTACCTGCCTTTATCACTTCCAAAAGGAGAGCTTCTAAGGGAAAAATATGAATGTTCAGAGAGGAGGCGTCCAAGGGCTTTAGTAGAAAATGCACTTGTGGACCTGGGGTTTTCCCAGGGGCGCTACTGACATTCAGACTCAATAACGACCTGCTGGTGGGCCCTGTTCTGTGTCTTGGTGGGTGCTGAGCTGTTCTCCTGCTCTGTGCATCAGATGTCAGTATGTACATGCACCCTAGCCTCCCAGTCATGACAATCAAAGCCGTCTCCAGACGTGGCCGACACTGCCCCTGGCTCAGAACCACTGCTCTGTCACTTCTGGAGCAGTCAAATTTAAAACCCTCCATCCCTCAGGTTCTATGTATACTCCTGGTCACTAAGACCAGCTGTTCCCATTTTTGGTTCTGAACTTACGGTCTTATTTCTCATAATTTATTAGCTTAGCCTGGGAGGAGAACCATCAGCTTTTTGGTCTCCACTATTTCCTGGCTCCCTTCCCCATGTTACTTATTTTTTAAATGCCTGATTTAGTAAAGTGAATGAGCCCAGACACCTTTCTGCTTCCCTGGCACCCACTCTAAGCTGCTATGCATGAGTGAGATCCATAGTTCCAGGCTGACTCACAGTCCCACTGGGAACACGGCAAGTTGACCATGAACCCTATAACTGTTGAACCTTCTTAGACGACCAGGTGCCCAGCCTCCCCCCACCCCTTTGGTTGTTGCTGCTTTAATCGGAGAGCCTCCTGCCAGCTCTCCCTAAGTGTGTGAGAAGGAGCCCTTTGCCACGTGTAAATGTAGTGGGCGCTGGATGGACGTCACTAGCAAACACGGCCACTGGTGTGTGACCCATTCAAAGCGGCCCTGGCTGACCAGTAGGTCCATGCAGCAGGCAGGACAGATTACAGAAGACAACTTGCGGGAAGAGGTCTCTTTCTTGCGGGAGATTCGAGGAACCTTTCTAGGAAGCACTGCTTAAGGGTCCCCTGGGATCTTGGGCGGTGGAGCTGCAAAGTGGATTAAGGCAGGGAAGACCAAGCTATGTGCACGCTCACACACACACGTGTCTGGCGCAGCTTTGCGTGTTCATTCATCTTCTCTGTTTTTTTTTTTTTTTTCACTGTGGATATGATTCATTAGTCCATACAAGTTGTTTTTTGATGAACTACTGATTAGCTGTTACAATAAAGTAGCAAGGTTTTCACGGCAATTGTATTTTCCCACACACATCAGGATCTGGAAGTAAAATGCCTTTTCTCAAATTGTCATTTAGTGTTTTGGTCCCTACCCCTCAGCACAGAGAAACCGGTTTTGAATATCAGCTGCCATTTAAAGATGCCATAAGACATGGATATTCATCAACATGACACGAGCTACAGCAGAGGAACCTGGACAAACACTATCAACATTTATGATGAAAAAAATAATGTTGGTTCTACAAGTGGGAAGTGTGACAGGAGTTACCATAAACACAGCGTTCATGTCTTTCTGAAACCAAAAGAGGAGGAAGCCTGACTGTGGTGCCACAGAACACCGCGTGAACTCAAACTGCTATGCAAAGGACCAGGGGCCCAACAGGCTTATTACAAGGTTAAAACTCCAGCTATGGGGGCCATTGCTGTGGTGCAGCCGGTTAACACCTTGGCCTGAAGCACCGGCATCCCATATGGGCGCTGGTTCGAGACCCGGCTGCTCCTCTTCCAATCCAGCTCTCTGCTATGGCCTGGGATAGCAGTAGAAGATGGCCCAAGTCCTTGGGCCCCTGAACCCACATGGGAGACCCAGAAGAAGCCCCTGGCTCCTGGCTTCGGATTGGAGCAGCTCCAGCCGTTGCAGCCATCTGGAGAGTGAACCATTGGATGGAAGACCTCTCTCTCTCTCTCTCTCTCTCTCTTTGCCTCTCCTCTCTCTGTGTAGCTCTGACTTTCAAATAAATAAATAAATCTTAAAAAAAAAAAACCTCCAGCTAAACACCTGAGTTAATGACTGAAGGAAATCACAAAGTAATGCCAAACTTCTTTAGTGTGTCAAGACGATTTTGGAAGCATCATCAAGACAAAGAGAGATTTAATACTAAATTGGCCTGGACTACATTCTGCAGTGAGGGTTTTGCTTAGTGCTAGCAGAGAATCTCAAACACTCTAGAAAAGCTGTGAAATCATGCTCGTTGTCAATCCTGAAAGGAAATTTGGCAGCCCTGGTGGTACCTGTATACCCCTCCACTGGGGTTCTGAGTTGTACATACCACATGATCCAGTAATTTAAAGGGATATTCTAGCACAAAGAAGGAGACCAAAAGCGGACCTTGTATCAACATATACTAGATAGATGGATTTTTTAAAATTGCATGATAAATGTAAGTCAGAAAATCAAATGCACTCTTAAAGGTACACCTATTTTATGTTACATAAAAAAACTGCGATCGCAAACGGTGCATCCTTACCACAACATCCTACCTGGGAAAGCCAATGAGTGGGATGTCCTGCAATTATTTACTGCCACGATACAAAACAATTATGTGCAAACTGCAAGGTCCCCCAAAGAGCAGTGACAGAATATTTATGCAGAACGTTGTCACCAGCTGATGAACTAGGCAGGAGACGGAATTTTCCAGAGTTTACAACACAGAGTGGTAACCATCGCAGGCGCCTGCTCCCGGGCCTTCGTCCCTGTGCCACGGTCTCACTCCTTTATTCTGGGTCTATCTCTCCCACAGTCTGGGTGTCTGAATAATGTTTTCAGCAAGCTCCTCAAAGGCACGTGGGACACCATCTCACGTTTTTGCAGGCTCTATACATGACATGGAATCCTCTGTGTCCCTGCCCTTCCCCAATTCGTGAGCCATGCAGAGGATGTATTCTGACTTTACATGTGATGGAGTGCTTTGAAAAGATGGGGAAATTAACAACACGTGGCATGTGGAACCCAAAGAGACCTGAAAAGGGATGGCAAGGTCTTAGAGAAGTTTCAGATGTCACTGTGATCCTGGGACCAGCGTTTGGACGTGCGGGTGGGTGGTGTGGTTATAGAAGAGAGCTGGCCCCTCTGCACCCCCCCCCCCCGGACTTGTCTCCATGTCTGAATCTTTTCTTTTACTTCTCATCTCTGGGCTCTGCCAAATGGGAATGCAGCTTCTCCCACGTGGAAGTGGTTCCCATTGAGTCTCTCGGGCGTTTTAGCTGATGCTCTGAAGATAAAGGAGACTGATTTTTTGAAACCTGTTTCTCTCTTCTTTGACACACAGCATCCCTTGCCCTTGCTTGTATCCTCAGGTCTCCTCTGAAGTGGAAGAGAGGTGAGCAGTGCAGTGGCAGGTGTTCCCGATGTCCTTGTCTGCCTAGGGGAAGCCACAGCTGCTACAGCCCTCGTGTGAGTCCACACTGTTGGTTACAAGGACCAACCACGTGAGTGGTAGCCTGTTTTCTATTGCTATAACAAAAGCCCAGAGACTGGAGACTTTAAAAAAACTTCATTGGTCTCACTGTTCTGGAAGTCCTGGAGCATGGTACCAGCTTCTGCTTGGGCCTGCTGAGGTCTCCTCTCGCTGCAACACAATATGGTGCATTACACTGCGGTAAGAGTCTGTGCCAGAGGGGAAGACACACGACAAGCCAGGGAGCCAGAGAGATTCAGGAATCAGGCTCCTGGATAACAACCCGCTCTGGAGAGAACCAGCTCACTCTGCAAGACCAACATTAATCCCTTCCAAGGGCAGTGCCTCCAGCAACCTAATGAGTTCCCACCAGGAGCCACCTCTTAAAGTTTCCACCAGCTCAAACTCCCACACTGAGGACCAAGCTTCCAACAGGTGAACCTTTAGGGTGCACGAGCCATGTCAAAATCAGAGCCCAGGGAGAAACCTTAACCTTCACGTAGCCAACCTTAGGAATGGTAAAACTGGCCATGTGGTCACTAGACCCAGAAATATGAACATGCTCAGGATCCTCTTGTTCTTGAACTTAGCCTTTCCTCTCTGTCTCCCTTCACATCTTGACCTCATTCCTGCCCACTGGCCTCGTTCTTGACTGTAGCATGTGGGCTCACTTCACATAGCAGGAACATAGTGGTTCACCACTGCAGCCCCAAAGGAAGCAGAGAAGGTCCAACTCTCAGTAGCTCAGTTACACAAAGATCTGAGGAAAGACTTTGACTGGGCCAGCTTGGGCCATGAGCTATCCTGGACCAATCACTGTAGCCAAGTAGGCGAGGTTCTCTGATTGATGAGTTCTAGATGATAATCTAGAATGGGCCATCAGAACCGCAGTCAGGGGCTGGGGAGAGCAGGCCCCTAATGGTAGAGGACATGTGGAATGGAGAGAAGGCAAAGGGATGCGGGGCAGCCCTAACCAGCAGTGCCTGTTAACATCATCTATCAGTGATCTGTTGCCCGGTCTACAGTTTCCTAGGGCTGCTGTAGCAGTTGATGCAAACTGGGTGGCTTAAAGCCCAACATCAATTTATTCTCTCCCAATTCTGGAAACCCAAAGTCCAAAGTCAAGGTGAGTTCAGGACCTCTGGCCCTCCAGAGGCTCTAGGGGAAGATCATTCCCTGGCTCCTTCCAGCTCCCAGGGTTGGCCAAGGTTCCTGGTCTTGTGGCCACATCACTGCAGTCTCTACTCCAGTTCCCAAGGGGCTTTTCCTTCCCCCTCAGCATTTTCTCCTCTCCTTATAAAGACACTTATCTTTGGAGTTAGGGCTCACTCACATAATCCAAGATGGTCTCAAATCAAGATCCCTGACTTAATTACCTTTGCAAAAACCTTTTCTTTTAAAAAAATATTTATTTTATTTATTTGAAAGACATAGTTACAGAGAGAGGTAGAGACAGAGAGAGAGGTCTTCCATCCGCTGGTTCACTCCCCAGATGGCTGCAATGGCCAGAGCTGCGCCGATCAGAAGTCAGGAGCCAGAAGCTTCTTCCAGGTCTCCCAAGCAGGTGCAGGGGCCCAAGCACTTGGGCCATCTTCTACTGCTTTCCCAGGCCATAGCAGAGAGCTGGATTGGAAGAGGAGCAGCCAGGTCTCGAACCAGTGCCCATATGGGATGCCGGTGCTTCAGGCCAGGGCTTTAACCCGCTGCACCACAGCGCCAGCTCTGGACTAGCCTTGCCACTCACACAATACAAACTTCCTTACAGATGCACAAGTGCCATTCCTAAACTTGCCAAGACCCCAGGTTGGCCCTGTGATGTCAGCACCCCCAGACAGGCTGTGGCTTGAGCCCTGGACATGGCTTTGTTTCACGCTGGCATTTCGTGGCACCTCTTCTGTTGCCCTTTCTTCTTTCTCTCCCCAACACCCGGCCTACTTTCCTCTCTACAGGTGTACAAAGGTGGTTAAAATCCTCTCCTGTCTTTCTGCAGTGGCTATGTGTCTATAGACAAATTATGACCTTTCCAAGCTTCAATTCTCTCATCTGTAGAATGAGAATAATTAGTGTATCTACCTTATAGGTACCATGAGGCTCAAGTGAGTTAACACAAAGTATATAAGCACTTAACCTGCATGAAGGAAACCCTCTGTTAGAGTCAGCTAGGACTAGGATTTCTGCATAGTCACATCTTCTAGCTTCTTTCTTTATCCTTTAGTTCTTACGGCACCTGCTTCCTATTTTCCTCTAGGTTTTCTCTTCACAAGTTCTCCTTGATTCAGGGCAGAGATTCACCTAGGGGAGATTTGGAATGCACTTGACTGAGCCCCGCCCTCAGGATTTGGATTCTGCCAGTTTGGGAGGGGTCTCTGGCCTCACTGCTTTGATAAATGCACCTGTGATCCACTTGCAAGTGGACCTGGAGATCCTTGATGGTGGGAAGGGTATGAGGTGAGGAGGCTCCAATCTAGGACTCCTTGATTTGCTGAACACTCGTGGGCCTGGTCGCTTGATCTACACGTTCTCATGTTCAAGATAAAGATAATCGTATCTTCCAGCCAAGGTCAAATGAGAGCACATTTACAGAATCTGAAATATCCCACAGAAAGAATTGTCATGACAGTAAGTCTTCTTAAAGAATATTCCTTTTAAAATAATAATAAAGAAGTATTTCTCTGAGAGAGAGAGAAAGAGAGAATGAGAGAGAGAGAGAGAGAGAGACAGACTTCCATTCACTGGTTCACTTCCCAAATGCCTGCAATGGCCGGGGCTGGGCTGGGACTGAGGCGGGGGACCCACGTGATTTCCCACATGGGCGCAGTAATCCAGTTACTTGAATCATGGCTGCTGTCTTCCAGGATCTACACCGATGGGAAGCTGGAGTCAGAGCCAGCGCTGGGATAGGACTCCGTACTCTGACGTGGGATGTGGCTGTCTTCATCACCAAACTGAAAACCCACCCCCAGGACCCCACATTTCTGGTGGGTTAAGAGTTTTGGAAACTTTCACGTGGTTATCTCACTTAACTCTTTCAAATACTTGTGGGATTGGAGTCTGGTTTCCACAACACAGGAGACGAAACTGAGGCTCCTTGGCTGCTAACGAGAGGCTCAAATGAGTTCATGGCCGCAAATATCAGGGCCCAGAATCAGCGATTTTCCACTTTGTGCTAGCCTGGCCCCTCTGCCCAGCATAGCAAGCTTCATGCAAAGGCAGTCTTACGTGTGGGAACAGCCCTGACCCACGTCTTCTGCCCTTCCTCTTCTCTGATGGAAAATGGGAAACCCGAAGATCAGCCTCTTGCCTGGCTCAAACGGACTTCCCGTCCCCAGCTTGCAATTTAGTTCAAGAACTAAAAGTGGAAGTGATCAAAATCCGCAGAGCAAACTCTTACAACATCATGCAGGCAGCCTGAGGGTTTTACCTTGCGCTTCCTGTGTCGGCACTCCAGGGAGAAGGGAACCCGATGGGGTTGCCAGAGACCAGGGCACAGAGCATGCGTGACCCCCGAGCAGGACCCCCAGGCAAGGAGCCCCTGGGTGGGGCAAGCCCAGGTGAAAAAGACAGGGTGGTACAGCGCAAGGGAACTGAGCTCTTTTCTCCTTGCAACCTCATCTCGTCCAAGTGCTGGCTCCTCCCCATGCCTTACTCCTGCACTTGACCTTGTGGGTGTGAGGGAGGTCAACAGAACGCTTCCAAGCCTGCTCCGGCCTCTTGGCACACTTCTCTGGACTCCTGGATCCTGAGCCAGATGATTGCTTTCCACGTGGACTGTCGGCTTGGCTGTCTGGTGGCTGGGCTCAAACTTGACTTCCGCCCTTGCTCTGCTCAGAGCTGCTATGCAACGTGTGTGTGTGTGTGTGTGTGATGTATTTATTTATCTAGAAATAAAGTAGCTAATGTTTTTTTTTTTTTTTAATTAGCTCTCGGGTTATAACCATGCCATAATTCACCCATTTGAAAATATGACTCATGGTTTTTAGAATATTCACAGAGCTGTGCAACCATTGCCACAATCAATTTGAACACATGCTCATCAACATTAAAAAAGGAAGCCCCAAACCCTGGAACTATTAACCCATATTCCCCTGGACTTCTGAAGCCCTGGGCAATCACTCAGCTACTTTCCATCTCTACAGATTTCCCTCATCCTGGACATTTCATGTGAACGGATCATATGTTACGTGGCTTTAGTGGCTGGCTTCTTTCACTTAGCATGATGTTTTCAAGGTTCGTCCACATTGTAGCATACATCGGAGTTTTATCCCTTTTGCTGGCTGGATAATATTCCATTGCATAGATAATGGAGATAATTCATTTTGATTTTCCATTCATTAGTTGATGGAAATTTAGATCGTTTCTACCTTTTGACCCTTAGGAACCATGACACTATAAATATTCATGTGTGAGCTCTTATAGGGACATATGTTTTCAACTGTCTTGGATATATTCCTAGGAATGAAATTGCTAGCTTACATGGTAACTCTATGGTTCAAGTAGCTAAAGCTTTTAACATGTTAAAGACATGAAGATCAGGATACTAAACGGTTAAAAATTGTGGGGAGCAACTCGGACTAGACTGTTACTGGAATTAAGACTTATTCTATACATCTGCTCTCCCACAATATGGCGCTGGGAGAGGAGTAAACAGCTTCTATGCAGCTGCCTCTCGCCAACTTGAGTGATGACCTGCAGGAGCTGATCCTGCTCCTGATTGGAGGAGAGCAGCGTACTCGGCGTGTGGGCAGCAGAGTTGGGATTGGTGGAAGAGGACTATAAAGGAGGAGAGAGACAACATGCACCAGGAACATCTATCTGAAGGAACATCTGAGCAGCCCCTGAGAGAGCCGGCCGGCGGTGTGCCGCTCCCCCGCGGAAGTGGGGAAAGTGGCAGGGGGAACCGCCCTTCCACGGAGGTGGAAGGGTCGGTAGCCAACCCGGGAAGAACCAGCAGCAAACCCGGGGAGGGCCGAGCAGACAAAAGAACAGCGCAGGGTCCTGTGTCGTTCCTCCGCAAAGAGGGGGAGCGACAAAAAATCTCTACTGGGGGCCGGCGCCATGTCTCACTTGGTTAATCCTCCGCCTGCGGTGCCGGCATCCCATATGGGCACTGGGTTCTAGTTCCGGTTTCTCCTCTTCCAGTCCAGCTCTCTGCTGTAGCCTGGGAGGGCAGTGGAGGATGGCCCAAGTGCTTGGGCCCTGCACCCACATGGGAGACCAGGAAGAAGCACCTGGCTCCTGGCTTCGGATTGGCGCAGCGCACCGGCCGTAGCGGCCATTGGGGGGTGAACCAACGGAAAAGGAAGACCTTTCTCTCTGTCTCTCTCTCTCACTGTCTAACTCTGCCTGTCTAATAAAAAATATTTTTAAAAAATCTCTACTGTACCTGAGCTACTTCCAGAGATGTTTATTTATTCATTTAAGATTTATTTTATTTGCAAGGCAGAGTGACAGAGACAGAAGGGGAGACACAAAGGTCTTCCATCTGCTGGCCCAATTTCTAACCAGCTACAATGGCCAGGGCTAGATCAGGCTGAAGCCCGGAGTCAGGAGCTCCATCGGGGTCTCCAGTGTGGATGGCAGGAGGCCAAGCACCTGGGCCCTCCTCCACTGTCTTCTCTGGCTCATTATCAGGGAGCTGGATCAGAAGTGAAGCAGCCAGGACTTGACCCCACTCCTATATGGGATGTGTCTCAGGCTGTGGCTTAACCCACTGCACCACAATGCTGGTCTCAGAGCTGTTTATTTTTAAAATGAGGTTAGTTTATATCTGGTGGGGGAGAGCAGAGAGAACTGAGACAAAAGACTTGAGGCGCTTGTCTGAACTACAAAGGGAAACATGGGTCCTTGGACCAGTCTATATTCTCAATGCTTAGCTGAGTAGGAGGACAGTGGGCTTGGTCTTTTCCCATCAAGCCTGTCTCTTGAAGTGAACCCTGTACAGGAGCCGTACTGGACTTCCCACTGGGGGCAGAGAGGTGGTTCAGGGCCTGCCTTCACTGGGAGCTGGTCGGGGTTGGGGGGCTTTGCTTCTGGGGACTCTGTCTGGAGATGGCCTTCCCTGTTCTGTGACATGAAGGACAATGTTAATTCGCCAGCTTTTAACAGCTGTTGTATTTGGAAATGGGAAAAAAAAATTAAATAGGGAGAAAATTAGGTTTTGTCCCACCAACCAAGGAGGACCACTGTTCGTGTTCATAAACTGCTCTCATCTGTGTGTGTGTGTGTGTGTGTGTGTGTGTGTTATGCACTGGATTTCTTTGGCCTCTGTAGGGAAATCGACTTCAATACCTGTGTGGCATCTCCTGAACTCTCATCTGTGGATAAGAAGGGGAGGCCAGAGGGGCTTGAAGCTTGCAAGGCGACCTTGTGTTTTCTAGGGGCTACAGTGGCAGGGGTGGTTTTTGGAAACAGCTGCTAGAGACTGAGGTGGAGGTGTCAGTTTCGCACCTGCCATCAAAGCCAGGTGTGGAGACCCTCCCAACCTACAAAGCTGGGAACCTCTACCCCCACCCCCGGATACTGTCAACTCAGCTTTCCTGCGGGCCTGGCTGCATGGTGGCCCCTGCCCTGCACCTCAGGTTTAAGGTGACTCACAGCCCTTGCAAGGGAACTAAAGAGGCCCACGGTCTGCTGGACCTCACCCCAGTTTCTCTTGAACTGGCAGCTTCCTGGTGTGACCTAATACTGGAAACCAGAAAGGGAAAGAGCCACAGGCAAAACTCAAACACGCGATATTTTTTGTTGTTCTGGTTTTGTTGTAAGCAGAGGCCCTTTCGACTCCCGTCTACACCTGAGTGTCTGGTCGTGTGGCTTAGACAACTCGCGGGGAAGGACCCAGCAGGCAGGACTCGCCAAGTGCAAGTGCACAGTGCCGCCGCTCCCTCTGGGGGGTGGGTGGGGCTGCTGGGGTGAGCCCCAGGTGCCAGCCCTCTGCTCCGTCAGCTCTAACCAGAACCCACACCTTTTGGTTTTTCCCTTCACATCTCTCTTCTCCCGAAGCCAGTAATCAGTCAAAGGGTGAGGGATTTTCCCAAGATCCCTCTCATGCCCTTGGGGGTTTCAGTCCTGCCCTTTCTTCTCTCCTCTCTCCTCTCATGCTTTTGTTCCCACGTCCCTCGCTGGAAGGACCTGTGGGCCAGGACACCAAGGACCGTCCAGGCGGCCTGACCACGCTGGCCGAGAAGAGAGGCAGACAGGACTCAGGGAGAAAGGGCTTGGATTCCTGGCATCGGGGAGCCTGGAGCAGAGGGAAGATCGGAGAGGAGGCTGAGTTGGGGACCAACGCCCCCAGCTCATGCAAAGCTGACCACTCCCTGAGGGTCCTGTTCAGCTCTGCTCCTCCGTGATGTGAACAGTGAAACGGAATAAGACGACATAGCTGATGAAGCATTTCTGAGATAACAGGCTGGGAAAGACGCTGGGTTGGGAGCCCAGAATTCTGAGTTCCCACTCAGCCCGTCACTAATAAAGACCTGACAGGTCGACGCCTTACTTTCTTTATCCATAAAATAGAAATAAAAATGCTCACCTATGGACATCCCAGGATGGTGACAAAGTAGCAGAGAAGGGGCAGGTGGGAAGCGGCAAAGCACAGATGATCAGGGTCTTCAGTGGTGGTGCGGGCTCAGGCAGGAGAGGTCAGGAGCTCCCTTTGGGACCTAGGGAGGCACCGAATCTGCTCTTAGAGTCTGGGGCCGAGGGACGCCCCTGCCCGCGGGGAGATCACTGAGTGTGATGTCAGGGCGGGGAGGGGGCAGAGGGGCCTGGAGCCCCCTCCTAACATTTAGAGCAATGGCCCTGTGGGCAGGGGGCTCTGGAGAGAATGACCACGGACACAGGCAAGCAGTGCCATGCCACTGGTGTTTTCTGTAGCCCAGTCCTGGGAGGAAGTGGTGAGAAGCAGAAGGACTCTGGGAGTCTGGCGTTGTGACCCTAGGTAGAAAGGAAGGGATGAGGCCAGGCCACCCATCGGGCGGCGTTGGAAGGAGCTGCAGTACCTAGGAAAGGGTGAAGCCACAAGCCGGGCAGCACAAATGGCCGCCAGGGCCACCTGGTCCTCCAAGGAGGATGCGTGACCCCAGGGCCCCGGCGAGGGGAGGCAGGCGCAGCCTCACAGACGGTCATTGTTCTCCACACCCCTTTGTTGTCCTTTCTCAGGCGCCAGGCGGGTGGGACTGGGAGGCCTGGGTCACCCAAAGATAAGGTCTTTTTATGAGCTTCCTGATTTCGCTGAGGGAGGGAAGAACTCGGCCAGCTGGCACGGCCACGAGCGTCCCCTCCACCTGGTCCCTTCTGCGGGCCTGAAGCTCCTCCCAGTTGAGATGGGAGAGTAATGACAGCTTCTGGGGTGGCTGGGCCCAGAGGACATCAGCAAGCAAGGCAAGGAGGCTTCCAAGTCCCCTGCGGCCGCTCGCCCCAACCTTCCTGCACAAGCTTGCGCTGGGCACGGCGAGCCTGGCCTTCGATTTCAGTGGCCGGAGGAACGTTCATTTCCCATGATTCTTCTGGAAATTTCTCCTGAGTCCTCCAGGGAAAAGAAAGGTGAATGAGATGAAAGGGAAATCCTGGAAAGCACTCTAAATGTTGTCCAGACGCCAGCTCTGAAGGAGAGGCTGGGAGGTGCACCTGTTGAAACATCACTAGTCAGGCCTAAGGGACAGAGAGAGGGGAGTGAGGGATTTCAATGAACGTGAATCTTCAGTATGTGTGCTTGGTGAGATGATTCACTGTGCAAAAATACATGTAGTGAGAAGCTGACCTTTTAACCCTGCCCCCCAATTCCTTAGTTCCTCTTCCCCTAAAGAGCTAGCGTTCCTGATATTTGGAGTCTCCCCCCCACCCCGAGTAACTGAGATCAGCTGTTTCTTGGAGATCTGTGTGGGAGTGGAGCACTGGACATCTGAACATGATCCTGGTGGGTGGTGCTTCCAAGGGATGCTACTCATGCATCCAAGTGTCCAGGGGACAGTCTACAGCCCGTGGTGGGAAGAGAAGTGTGTGATGGGGGAGAGAGGCACCAGCAACAGACACACCAACAGGTGTCACTGAGTGCCAGGCAGTGCGTGAGGATAGATTAGGGTGCCGGGAGGTGACTGGGGGTCACTCCCTGTCTCTCCCTTTTCCTTGTATCAGAACAAAGTCGCCTTTTCCCCTGCCCGGCATACTCCTGAGGTCCCCAGCCCCAACTGGACAGTCCCCAAGCAGCATGTTGATACAGAGAGTGTGTGGTGCAGGTTGGAGACCCGGAAGGGTGGGAGACCATCTTGAACTTCTGCCAGCGCTGAGCTATCTTCTAGGAGATGTTTTTTAATGACTGCATGGCTTTATTTAGAATTTGTTTATTTAAGATGCAGAGAGAGAGAGCTCCCATCTGCGTGCTCACTCTCCAAACACCTGTGACAAGCCTGGAACTGGAAGTTGGGGACACTCAGTCCAAGTCGCCCACATGGGCGGCAGGGACCCAAGTACTTGAGCCATCACCTGCTTCCCCGCACCCCACCCGGGATACACATTAGCAGGAAACCAGAACTGGAAGCAGAGCTGGACTTGAATGGAGGCATCCAACATGGGGTGCGGGAGTCCCAAGTAATGTCTTAACCTCTAGGCCACCTAATACTGCTGGCTTTCAATACACCTCTGCTTTGAATCATCTTTGTCTTCTTTTGTTTCTCTGGAGGACTATGGAAGACAGTAAGCCGTAAATGAGCACATTCTAGTTAGTAAACACTTGGCACCTACTAACCACATATCTAATACTGTGTGGTCATGGTAGTGAAGGACTCCAAGGTCCCAGCAAGGCTTGTAACCTTTTGCCTCCATATCCAGCTCATTATCATTCTGCATCTCACCCAATTAGAGAGACATTATCCCGCCCCAGAAATGGGAACACTCTTCTTTTCCTCTCTCCTCTTTCTGTTGGCTGCCTGTCTTCCTCCCTCCCTTCCTCCCTCCCTTCTTTCCTTCATTCCTTCCTTCTCCTTGTAGTCTCACCACTTTTATGTATAATGCCCTTAAGCAGTGTATTAGCTACTGTTTGTGCTTCATTTATATTGAAGCAAGCGTGTGCACGTTGTCATCTACGACTTACACTTGTTTGCTCATCGGTTTTTATGTGTTTAAGATTTATTCACGTTCATGTTCACAGCTGCAGTTCATTCATTTTCTCGAATCAACAGCATTTTTTTTATATTAAAATGCTGCAAAGTGTTCTGCTGCCGCCGCCGGACATGTAGACAGCTTTCCGTGTTCTGCTCTTGCGAGCGATGCCGCCACAGCCGTTGCCACCTCTGCCTCCTGGTGCCTGTGTGGGGCTCGTCTCTGGGATGAATCCTGCACAGAGGAGCTGTGGGCAGTGCTGGGAGCAGAGACGGCGTCACCAGGCAAGGCAGAGCTCTTTACTGGAGCAGATTTCCTTTGATGAGCGCCGTCCAGAGTGGGGAGGGGAACACGGTCCTTGAAAGCGGCTTCCATAATCATTACCAAGGAAACTTTCAGTGTTTTCAGGGTAACCGTGCAAGTTGAGTGGGTAGAAATTGACATAACAGGGCACACTTGGGCACAAGCCTACTCGGCAGCATGCGTGTTTGAGCGTGTGCGGCTTCCCCATCCCAGAACAGAAAGCTGGAGTGGGATTAACCGATGCCCTTACAGTCAACCCCCCCCCGCCCCCTCCGCCCCGGAATCCACGGGTGCTGCATGCACAGGTCCAGCCACCTGGAGATCGGAACTATTTCCAAAAACAGTGCTTCCATCCTGAATGCGTTTCTTGTCTCTCTTCCTTAAGCAATGCAGTGTAACAGTTATTTACATAGCATTTGCATTGCAGTAGGAATTGTAGGCCATCTAAGAGACGATTTAAAGTAGACAGGTGCGTAGGTTCCGTGCACATCCTTGTGTAGAAGGGACTTGAACATTTGTGTATCTTGTACCTGAGAGAAGCCCTGGAACCCCTTCCCCATGGATAGGTTCTGAGGGACGACTAGAATTGCCACGTGTGGAGAAATGGCAAAAGACAGGGTGTGTGGTCCACAAGAGAGAGGCAAAACGAAGCCTTGCATGAGGCACTGCCAAGGGGTGGGGCCTAGGTCCCTGCTTTCAGACGGGGCTGTCCCCAGGTGGGAAGGACACTCTGGATCCTCCGTCAGTTGGCTGGGGGACTCTTAGTTCCTCAAAGCCTCTACTCCCCTGCTGGATGATGCTGGCTCCACCACCCTCTGGGAGCTCCCTGTGTGCAGAGCTCTGGGAGATCCCCACGCCAGCACTGCCTGGTTGGCCAGTTCCATCATTTTAATTCATCGCAACAAAAATGGGATCTACAGCTGTGATTTTAATTTTTTGTTGTTTGGCTCATGAGGCTGCAAACGGACAGTTAGCATTTCACACATATACACACCCCATGGTGGGCCCCGGATGGGTTTTGTGCATCACACGCAAACACTCTGTTTCATTGAGAATCATCGCATTCACATCTGTCACGGGGTGGCCACGTGGGAATTCCACGGAGGCCTCCTGTGCCCAGTGTCAGCGAGTGTGCCTGTGGGAAGACAGCCTCATTCTGTGCTTCCATTTTTGGACGGGCTTGGGTGATGCTGTTTCATTCGATTTTTATTAACCTAGCGAGTGAGGAAGAAAGGGTCACCTCCAAGTGAGTGCAATGCAGAAACCCAGGCTGGGAGAGGCTGGCAGACTTCCCAGGGTAGCCAGGGTGCCCGCGCCTGGCGCCTGTCCCACACCGTGGGGGGTGGTCTCGCAGTCCCCCAAGTGGACGTGTGTGCCTGGGGAACAGAGACCCCCGTGTTGATGGCCCTGCTTGTCCATATCCAGGGGCTGCACCTGCTCACTCCCTGGGGCACGCCGCCACCCCAGCTCTGCGTCACCCTCTCCCTTAGAGGCTCCACCTGTCCCATCCAGGGGGGAGCCGGCAGATGAGCACCCAGTGTCATGGTGGGGTGATGAGCCAGGTCGAGCTTGGGATTCCCACCGCGCCCTGAGTCTCAGGTCTCTGCGCTGTTGCTGGAAGTAAATAGCCTGAGAAAAGCAAACCTCGGCTGCAGCTGTCTTCAAAGATCTGTGTACCTTCGAGATAAGTGGAGTCGCCCCAATCGCTTTATTGTCAGGGCACAGGGTATGCATCGGTAAACAGCGCGGTGACCCTCCCAGCTTCCCTCTGCGCTGATTAAAACAGAGGAAAACCCTCAGAACCAGAGCACTGGGAGTCATTTTCTTCCTCCCTGGAAAAAAAAAAATCTAATTTCAGAGGATACGTCTCACCACAGCAGGCTCCGTGTGGTTTAGACAAATAATGCAGAAGCTCCGACAGTCTATCCCTACCCGGAACTTCCTGCTGCATTTTGCTTTATTTTGTTATCGTATCCTCTCCTACTCTATATTATGTTTTTGATCCAACTCATAAAGTTGGACTTTTCCCTCCCTTGATCCCCATCCCCCTACACCCTCCGTGGACCCAGAGAAATTCTAAACTATAAGCTACTCCTGACTCAACTACTTATTAAAAACACTAATATGCTTGGTTGCTTTGATGTCTGCCGTACAACAAAGGGAGAGAGTTAGTCTGGGCCACTGTAATCCTTGATTTGTCACTAAGTTATGACACCCAGCAGAGCCGTGTGACAGTGCAAATCAATCATCCCGCGTGCTCTGCGGGGCCCTTCCCTGCCTCCCGCCGAGCCGCTGCAGTTTAATTAGCTTTTTTTCACACCACCACAATGTACATCTGCAGCTTCAGCAAGAAAAAGAGATGGAGGAGAATTCGCTGGAAAGTAGGGACCTTCAAACAAGTTCAGATGGTGGAAAAAACAGCCAGAAAGAAGCCACATTGGAGATCTTTGCGCTATGGACGTCAGAGGTGTCAGGCCGGGCTACGCGGGCCTGCCGTGCCTGGTTCCATGAGACTTGCGAAACAGCTCCGGGGAACCATTTGCAGAGGCGCTGTCAGATGGGGCTCCAAGGACTGTTTCACTTCTGTGTGAAGTCCATGTCTTTGTGTGTCTCTTCTCCCACCCCTACAGCTTACCCTCAGCAGGCTGTGCAGAGATTCTGAGCCCAGGGGTTGGCACTGTGGCACGAGGGGTAAAGCCGCCATATGGGACACCGGTTTGAGTCCAGGCTGCTCCACTTCCAATTCAGCTCTCTGCTACGGCTTGGGAAAGCAGGGGAAGGGGGCCCAAGCACTTGGGGCCCCTGCACCCATGTGGGAGACCCCAAAGAAGCTCCTAGCTACTAGCTCCAGTCTGGCCCAGAGCTGGCTGTTGCAACCCAGTAGATGGAAGATTTTGCGCTCTCTCTCTCTCTCTCTCTCTCTGTGTGTGTGTGTGTGTAACTCTTTCAAATAAATAAACAAATCTTTAAAATAAAGCTCTGAGCTCAAGCCCTCCAAGACCTCGAGGCTGGCCATGCCTTGCAAAGCTCTGTCTGAGCTTACACCCGCAGGGTGGTGTTGCCGAGTGGAAGGTTTGTCACCTGCTCATCTTGATGAATAGCAGCAGCTAGGAATGAGGCCAGGAGGCTTGGGGGTCGTTGTCAGGGACAGCAGGGGTGAGAGCAATCAGGCCGTGTCAGGTGCCCACGATAGACGTGGGTTTTGGCCCAGGCCTGGGGAGGGAGATGGATGAGCTCAAGCTGACCCTGCCCAGTTGGGGGTGTCCCAGCCCCTATCTGGTTCCCCCTGGAAAACCAACTACCAGTGGGCAGGGTAGGCGACAGCGGTCAGCTCTTCCTGTCCAGCTTCTCACAGGCTGTGGTTATAACTGATGCACTCCTGGCTGGGGAACTCTGGTTTAAGGTGGTTGGGGGGAGGGGATTCTGTTTTTCCAGAATTCTCTTTCCTTGTGTGGTTGGGGGAAAGGAGCAGGTTGAGGGCTGGAGGTGCTGAGTGGACACTTTGTCAGCAGTGAGTTTTCCCTAATCAGGCAATGGCTTGCCTGGCCTGCGGAGGGGCGGGTATCTGAGGAGGCCCAGGGCCCATGTAAAGGGCTCTAATGGGACCTGCCTCCCCCATTTGGGGTGGGCTTTAGCCACAGCTCCCCGCCCCCTCCTTCTGTGTCTGTCCCTCACACCTCGGCATGTCTCAGCTGATGGAAGCAGGCTGGGCTGTGTGTGTGTGCAGCTGTCCTGAGATTCTGTTGTCAGCCCCTGCCCCACGGGTGGGGTGGGGCTCCCGGGACAGTCCTGGCCTCACTTTCAGCATCTTCTGCCCCCTATCAAAAGGTCACAGGGTCAGCGCTTAAAAGAAGGAAGCTAACCAGCCACAAAGAGACAGGGAGACACCTGGGGGCACGCTGGCGAGTGAAAGGGGCCAGTCCGAAGAGGCCAGCCAGTATGAACCCAGATATGCAACCTTCTAGAAGGGTCCAGACTGCAGGGACAGGGATGAGATCAGTGGTTGCTAAGGGTTAGGAGGGATGGGGCACAGGTCTTTTCAGCAGTGAATCTCTTCTCTATGATTCCGTAACGGTGGAGACATTTGTCAAAACTCTGCAGCCCCAAGAGTGAACCCCAGTGTAAACCATGGCCTTCAGTTAAAAAAAAAAAGTTCATTTGATTTGAAGGCAGAGGGACAGAGACAGAGATCCTCCATCTGCTGGCTCAGCTCTCACACGCCCACAACAGCTGAGGTTGGGCCAGGCTGAAGCCGGAGTTCGGAACTCAGTCTGGGTCTCCCATGTGGGTGACAGGGACCCAACTCCTTGAGCTACCATTGGCTGCCTCCCTGGCTGTGTGTTAACAAGAGGCTGGATTGGAAGCAGAGGTGGGACTCGAACCCAGGCACTCCAGTATTGGACGTGGGAGTCCTAAGGGGTGTCTTTTTTTTTTTTTTTTTTTTTAAGAACAGATTTGTACATATCAGGTTACTTTTTTTTTCTTGACAGGCAGAGTGGACAGTGAGAGAGAAACAGAGAGAAAGGTCTTCCTTTGCCGTTGGTTCACCCTCCAATGGCTGCCGCGGCCAGCGCATTGTGGCCGGCACATCGTGCTGATCCGAAGGCAGAAGCCAGGTGCTTCTCCTGGTTTCCCACGGGGTGCAGGGCCCAAGGACTTGGGCCATCCTCCACTGCCTTCCTGGCCACAGCAGAGAGCTGGCCTGGAAGAGGGGCAACCGGGACAGAATCCGGCGCCCTGACCGGGACTAGAACCCAGTGTGCCGGCGTCGCAAGGCAGAGGATTAGCCTAGTGAGCCGCGGCGCAGGCCAGGTTACTTTTTGAAAACTTATCTATTCATTTCATTTTACTTGGAAGGCAGCAAGAGAGAGACAGAGAGATAGCTGGAAGATTACCTATCCGCTGACTCACTCCCCAAATGTCTGGGCCAGGCCAAAGCCAGGAGCCTGGAACCCCATCCAAGTCTCCCACAGTTGTGGCCGCGACCCAGGTACTTGAGCCGTGCATCACCTGCTGCCTGCAAGCTACAGATGAACAGGAAGCTGGATCCGCAGCAGGGTAGCTGGGACTCGAATTGGGATGCAGGTGGTCCAAGCCAGGACGTAACCCCTGAGCTAAATGTCTGCCCCACCCACCCACCCCCACCAAGCAGCATCTGAACCACTGTGCCAAAAGCCCACCCCAAATCCAGACTTGAGCTCATCATCACAGCATGTCAACAGCGGCTCATCGGCTGTACTGAGTGTCCCGCAGCCCCGCGGGCTGTAAGTAACGGAAATGCGGGGGCAGCAGGCAGTGGGAACTCTCTGCCATTGCCATTCACATATATATATATATATATATATTTGGTAAGCCTAAAATTGCTCTAAAGAATAAAGTCTGTCCATTTCAATTCTAAACAAATGTCACAGGGACAAGAGCCACAAGACTGAGAGGGAACAGACAGGTGAGAAAAGGAGGCTGCCACCTCTCGAGATGCTGATGCGGGCGTGGGTGCCGGAGGACGTCTTGGGGACCTGTGCTCACCAGAGCAGTGTCCGCTGCTTCTCGGACAGCCGCTGTCCTGGCCTTGCTCTGAGCACTTGGCAGCCCTCACCTTCCGGGTCAGCCCTATGCGAAACCCAAGTCTGACCTTCAGCCCCCGCTGCCTGCCATGGAAACGCCTGGACATGGCATTGGGAGCTGTGGAATCCTCACATTCTCCAGGGAGCTCTCCCAGGTCCTGCCCTCCTACCCCCAGGGAGGTCAAGACACTGACCAGGGTCACACAGCCAAGCCTGGACAGGCTGAGACCAACTTCAAGATCCCCCACTCCCAGTCTCAGCTTTCTGGCACCTTCCATGGCCAGCTGCTACACTGTCACTTCATAGGACAGGTGACCGACTGCACCCGTTTGTCTGAGCTGTGTCACTCACTGGAAGTCTCACCTGCAAAGCCCACCCTACACACACCCAGATGACTTCCCGTGTCTACAAACCAGCAACACTCATGATCTGAAACCCCTCTGCACAGTCCAGGGCACGGAAGACTTCCTGCAGAACAAGGATGGGATCCTATGCATCTCCCACATGGTTTTATTCCGCACTGGGGTTGTGAGGGGGCATTGCCTACTGACTCCTGGCCAGCAGTGCTCCTCGCATTGCAACATGCACCCGAATTCCAGGGGGGACCTTGCTCCTCTCGGGGCTCAGCTGCCAGGACGCAGGCTGGCCGGTGGAGACGGGGACTTGCAAGTCTCCAAGGCCCCTTGCTCATCTCGGCGCTGTGCAGTTTCACACACGGAGCTGTCAGTCCCTCCACCCCTCCCTTTCCCACCTGAGGGGCCAGCCTGCTCCTGCCCGCCAGTCGGCAGCGGCTCAGCAGCCGGCCTCCTCCCGCCACACTTCAAAGCCTTTCCCACCGAGGGGCTGGGGCAAGCGCAGCACTGGGGGGTCAGCTTCAAAGATGAGAATAACTGGGGGCCGGCCCCCTTCAGAGCGGCTCCTCACTCTGGGGCTGAGTCTGCTCCTTTTGGAAGGTGCGTCCTTGTCTCCCTCCCCCACCACCCCTCCCCTGGAAGTCCTGGGCCAACTCCCACCTGCACCCCCTCAGGTCATCTCTGTCCTGGGCAGATGGATGCGACCGCAAGGGACCAGGAGGCTGGCAGTTTGGCATGGGCTTGTCACCATGGTCTGTGTGTGTGTCTCTGTGTGTGTGATGGTCCCTGGGCTGTATCTTTGTCTCTGTGTGATGGTTCCCAGCTGTGTGCATCTGTGTGTGTCTGTGTGTGCATCTGTGTGTATGTGTGATGGTCTCCAGGCTGTGTGTGTGTGTGTGTGATGGCCCCTGGGCTGTGTGTGCATGTGTGTATGTGTGTGTGATGACCCCTGGACTGTATGCATGTCTGTGTGTGTGTCTGTATGTGTGATGGTCCCCAGGCTGTCTGTCTGTCTGTGTGTGTGTCTGTGTCTGCATGTGTGATGGTCCCCAGGCTGTCTGTATGTCTGTGTGTGTGTGTGTGTGTGATGGCCTGTGTGTGTGTGTCTGTGTGTGTGTGTGATGGCCCCTAGGCTGTGTGTGTATGTGTGTGTGTGATGGCCCCTGGGCTGTGTGTGTGTGTCTGTATGTGTGTGTCTGTGTGTGTGTGTGTGATGGCCCCTGGGCTGTGTGTCTGTGTGTGTGTCTGTGTCTATGTGTGTGATGGCCCCTGGGCTGTATGTGTGTGTGTGTGATGGCCCCTGGGCTGTGTGTCTGTGTGTGTCTGTGTGTGTGTGTGATGGCCCCTGGGCTGTGTGTATGTATGTCTGTGTGTGTGTGTGTGATGGCCCCTGGGCTGTGTGTGTGCTCCCCTCATTGCTGCCTACCCTGTGAAGCTGAGAGTCTGGTTGCTGATCTGCCTCCCTCCCTGAGGCGTGGGGGGAGGGTTTGGGGGCTGGGCGGGGCCCCTCCCCCCCCACCGTGGGCTAGACAGACGTCTGCGTCCTTGACCTCTTCCTGCTGAATCAGACTCCTCCCCAGTCAGGTGACAGCCACAAGAGTGTCCCTCAGTTGGGAGCACCCACTATGTGCCGCGAGAGTCCGAGGGGCTCGGTGGTGGTTGAGACTTGCTGTCCGGGGCGCACGCATGCGCACTCCTGGGGCAGAGCTCCCCCTGTGTGGTGACCCGTGTGTCCAGAACACCAGGGCACAAGCGGCTCTCTGTGCTCCCTCTGTCTTTGTCTTCCCCCTCTGCCCACTGCCCCCAACACACTCAGGCACACTCACACTCACACACACATGCATCTCACTCTCGTGTGCAGATACCCCCATTCACAATGCATACAAACTCACACATGCACACACACATAAACACATCCATAACCCACACTTACACACACACACACACACACACCCCGGAAAAAACACAGAAACCCAGAGTGTCCTGAGAAGGAGAGAGGGCTGCTGTGCCCCCAGCAGCCTGTGCCTTGGGAACAGGGCAGGCAGTGAGGGCCAGACACACGCATACATACACACACACGTATGCACACACATGTGTATGTGTGTGCACATGGGCATTTCAAAAAAGTTCATCAAAAATGCGTATTATCTTTAATTCTATTTTCCTTGAATTTTCAACAATATGTTTTAAATACATTGCTATTGTTCCTTTGGACAATGCTGACAGATACATACCCCTCAATTCGTTCTTCATCTATTATCCCACCCCTCAATCCATCCATCCGAGTCCTGTGCGATTCGCACCCTACTTTTTTCACTGAACATTTCCTCCATGTCACCCTGTTAATGGCCTCATAGTTTCTCATACCATAATTGTACCACAACCCACTTACCCAAATTCCCTATTGCTGCATCTAAACTGTGACAATTTTAAATGATACAATGAACATTTTGTGCTTCAATTGTTGTGTGGATCTTTGACTGGCTCTTAGGATACATTCCCAAGAAGAGAATTACTAGGCTGAGGGGAATGCCAACAGTTGAGACCATTGGTAAATGTTTCCACATTGCCCTTCCAAGTCTCCACTACTGGCCTTAACCTGAGCTTCTGCACACACTCACAGGAGTCTCTGAAAACTGGCTACCAACCTTACGCCCTTTTAAAACCATGCATGTGTGTGTGTGTCTGTGTGTGTCTGTGTGTGTGATGGCCCCTGGGCTGTGTGTGTGTGTCTGTGTGTGTGTGACGGCCCCTGGGCTGTGTGTGTGTGTTTGTGTCTGTGTGTGTGATGACCCCTGGGCTGTATGTGTGTGCCTGTGTGTGTGTGATGGCCCCTGGGCTGTGTGTGTGTATGTCTGTGTGTGTGTGATGGCCCCTGGGCTGTGTGTGTGTGCATGTGTGTGTGTGTGATGGCCCCTGGGCTGTGTGTGTGCATGTGTGTGTGTGTGTCTGTGTCTGTGTGTGTGATGGTCCCTGGGCTGTGTGTGTGCGTGTGTGATGTGTAAATTTTCTATTTAACAATGTATGACAACAGCGCATGAATTTGTACTTACTGTAAACATCCCATACATTTCAGAAGTCTCTATAATAAACTATGAAATCTGTCTTTCCACACCACCGAATTGCCCCAGCTCACTTCCCTACCCAGGGCAACCTCAGAGACAGGTTCACTGGGCTCCCCTCCGGATCTTTCCCCCAACAGGCACAGCGGCGCACAGGTGGCAGGAGAGTGTTGCGTAACATCTATCCACTGGATTCCTTTCTTCTTCACTTTTCCTTCTTACCTCTTGTTGCCCTAAGGGAGAACTGTTGCCACAGAAGCAGAGAACAAAGACATCAAAATCCTGACAGCCATGGGTAAAAAACCAGAGTCTAGGAGAAGACCCAAAGGCTTCTCCACTAGCATGGAGGAGGCGCTGTCTGAGAGGAGACAGACCAGGAGGTGGAGGGGTCGGCTTGGTGCCACCTGCCAAGCCGCCATCCCATATCGGAGCTCTGGTTCGAGTCCCAGCTGCTCCACTTCCAATCCAGCTCCCTGCTATTGCATCTGGAAGAGCAAGGGAACATAGCCCACATACTTGAGCCCTGCCACCCACGAGGGACACGTCCTGGCTTCTTCCTGAACCAGCCCTGGGGAGTGAACCAGTAGATGGAAGATTTGTATCTGTGTGTGTGTCACTCTGCCTTTCAAACAAAATAAGTGAATCTTGTAAAAAAAAAGAGTTGGAGAATTTGGGGCTGATGCACAAGAAACCTATGTGCCCCCCACCCCCGACACTGCTTTTACTCCTAGCAAGGTACAAAAGATAAAAGGGAGTGGAAAAAAACCCTTGGGTGGACTGGGAAGTCCACAAGCATAGTTGAGCCTGTTGACTGGAGGCGGCTGCCACACGAGAGCCCTTGGTCTCCCTGGCGTGGGGGCAGGAGAGGAGAGGTGGGCATGAGACGTGCCAGGATTACAGAGGACCCCAGGCAGTGCCCCTGCGTTGCTCGTGGTCCTACAGAGGTGCGGGACAGGTGACTTCACACGGCTGCTGAAATGAAGGGTTTTTACTATGGCGAGGTGGGAGCCCTAGGCAGGGGTGGGGATGATGGTGGTGGGGGACTGGGGAGAGATGCCGAGACCCAGGTGATGCTGGTGCAGTGTGAGCCCTGGCCCAAGGGCCACACCAGAGCACCCAAGAGGGCACCTTCTCGTGGGGACAGACATCGGCCTGGCTGGACCCTTCTCCCGGCACCACGACGCTGCACCAGTGCCCTGCCTGCCCTGCCTGCCCTGAGTACAAGCCATCTGGGGGGAAAAGGAGTAGGAAAAATACCGATGGAGTGAGTTTCCTGAGAGTTAACTACCACGTCGTTTTCTGACACCGTGATTCAAAACTAAGAAACAGGCAATTACTTTGAATACCTGAACGTCAGCTTCAGATCTGATAGTAAATATCATATATTTTACATAATTACCTAAGCAGAGTATTCTATGTCTAACATATTGCATATCATTCTGTGATGCAAAGAGTCACTCCTCCATAGAGAGGCTGAACACAGAGAACTTGCGCTATAGACCAATGGAGCTTCATCTTGCCACCTGTGCCAACCTACCAACACCCACTCCTTCACACAGGTGCTCAACACGAGTTGCCAAACAGAAACCAAGACTGTTCCTCTTTACAAAACTCCTAGTTTAAAAATAATGTTATGTATTTTCATTTTTATTTGAAAAACAGAGACACAGATAGAGAGAAGAGACAGAGACCTCCCACCTGCTGGTTCAGTCCCCAAATTCCTGCAACATTCAGAGAGTGTCCACCTGCTGGTTCACTCCCCAGATGGCCACAAATGGCCTGCATTGGGCCAGGCTGAAGCCAGGAGCCAGGAGCTTTATCTGGGTCTCTTACACAGGTGCAGGGGCCCAAAACTTGGGCCATCTTCCCTTAGTTTTTTTTTTAGGCTATTAACAGGGAACTGGATCAGGAATGGAGTAGCTGAGACATGAACCAGCACCAATATGGGATGCTGATGTTGCAGGTATTACCTGCTATCCCCAATTCTTGTCTTTTTTAAAATTAATTTATTATTTATTTGAAAGGTGGAGTTACAGAGAGGCAGAAGCAGAGGCAGAGAGAGAGAGAGAGAGAGAGAGAATCTTCCATCTGCTGGTTCACTTCCAAAATGGCCGCAACAGTCGGAGCTGGGCTGATCTGAAGCTAGGAGCCAGGAGCTTTTTCCAGGTCTCCCACATGAGTGCAGGGGCCCAAGGACCATCTTCCTCTGCTTTCCCAGGCCGTAGCAGAGAGCTGGATTAGAAAAGGAGCAACTGAGACTTGAACCGGTGCCCATATGGGATGCCGGCTCTGCAGACGGTGGCTTTACCCGCTACACCATGGCACCGACCCCAAATTCCTGTCTTTTACTTAGTACTTTAGACCATTTATATTTGTTGTAATTATGGATGTACCAATATTTGGATTGACATTCATTATTTTATTTAGTATTTTCTATTTGTTCTACCAAACTATATTTATTTTTCCTCGCACTTTTTTTTTGAGGGGGAGGCTGATTTAGAGTTGAATATTTTATCATTTTATTTTATTTACCTATAATGTACAAGTTATATACTCATTCACACTTCTTTTAATAGTTACCCTGGGCAATCAAAGACAAAGCTGACATCAAATTGAGAAGCTTCTGTACTGAAAAAGAAACACTCAGGAAAGTGAAGAGGCAACCAACAGAATGGGAGAAATTATTTGTAATCTATGCAACTGATAAAGGATTAATAACCATAATCTACAAAAGAGATCAAAAAACTCCACAAAAACAAAACAATCTGGTTAAGAAATGGGCAAAGGACTTAAACAGGCATTTTTCAGAGGAAGAAATCCAAATGGCCAACAGACACATGAAAAAAATGCTCAGGATCACTAGCCATCAGGGAAATGCAAATCAAAACCACAATGAGGCTTTACCTCACCCTGGTTAGAATGGCTCTCATACAGAAATCTACCAACAATAGATGCTGGCGAGGATGTGGGGAAAAAGTACCCTAATCCACTGTTGGCGGGAATGCAAACTGGTAAAACCTCTATGGAAGACAGTATAGGGACACCTCAGAAATCTGAATATAGACCTACCCTATGACCCAGCCATCCCACTCCTGGGAATTTACCCAAGGGAAATGAAATCAGCATTTGAAAGAGTTATTTGTACCGCATGTTTACTGAAGCTCAATTCACAATAGCTCGTACATGGAATCAACCCAAATGCCCATCAACTGAAGACTAGATAAGGAAATTATGGGATATGTACTTGATGGAATACTACACAGTGGTAAAAAAAATGGTAATATGCAACAAAATGGGTGAAACTGGAAAACATCCTACTTAGTGAAATAAGCCGATCCCAAAAGGACAAATACCATATGTTCTCCCTGACCTGTGATAACTAGGAGAGCACCCAAAAAGCAATCTGTAGAAGTGAAATTGACACTTTGAGAAGCAATGACTTGAACAGCCCTTGTCTTGACTGTTGAGGAATAGTTTTGCTTTTTTTTTTTTTTTAATATTTGTTGAACTCTTTCCTTAACAGAGTTAATCATATGTGTATAAAGTTAATTGAAAATAGACCTTAATGGCCGGCGCCGTGGCTCAGTAGGCTAATCCTCCGCCTTGCGGCACCGGCACATGGGGTTCTAGTCCCGGTCGGGGCGCCGGATTCTGTCCCGGTGGCCCCTCTTCCAGGCCAGCTCTCTGCTGTGGCCAGGGAGTGCAGTGGAGGATGGCCCAAGTGCTTGGGCCCTGCACCCCATGGGAGACCAGGAGAAGTACCTGGCTCCTGCCATCAGATCAGTGCAGTGCGCCAGCCGCAGCGTGCCGGCTGCGGTGGCCATTGGAGGGTGAACCAATGGCAAAAAGGAAGACCTTTCTCTCTGTTTCTCTCTTACTGTCCACTCTGCCTGTCAAAAAAAAAAAAAAAAAAAGAAAAAAGAAAAAAGAAAGAAAATAGACCTTAGTAAAAATAAGAATGGGATTAGGAGGGAGAGGAAGGAGAGGGGCGGGAGAGTGAGTACTGTGGGGAGAATCACCATGCTCTTAAAGTTGTAATTATGAAATGTGTGAAGTTTGTATTCCTTAAATAAAAGGTTTCTGGGGGAAAAATAGTCACTCTGAACAGCTTTTCTCAACAGGGTATTCTCTCTCTTTCTCATCATTATTACTGCTTTAGACATCAATACTAATTTAGGTTCATGCACGCATTTATCATGTTTTTGGTCCCCGTCCTCTCTTGCATCCCCAGTTTCCATCTGAGATCATTTTTCTTTTGCCTGAGACATACTTGGCTACTTCTCTTGGTGGGAGTCGCTGGTGATGAATGCACTCTTCTTTGTCCATCTGCTACGTGGTTTTCAGCTTGCATTCTCCAGGAATATTGTGAGTAGGTAGAACACGCCGATGTGACTGCTAGTTTCTTTTAGCACTTCCCAAACACTCTTCTATTTTCTTCCATCTTCCATTGTTTCTCCGTAGGAGTCAGTTGAAAGTAACTAGGGGACTCTTTTTATCTTTCTTATTCTTATTTATTTTTATTTAAAAGGTAGATCCCACATCTGCTGGTTCACCCCCGAAATGTTCCCAGCACCCAGGGTTGAGCCAGGCCAAATCCAGGAGACTGGAATCCAACCCAGGTCTCCCATGTGGGCCGCAGGAACCCAACCACTTGGGCCATCACTGCTGCCTCCCGAGGTACAATTTAGGGAGCTGGAATCAGGAGCAGAGCCAGGGCCCAAACCCAGCCACTCCAATATGGGATGTGGGCATTGCACACTGTATAGTAACCCCTGTGCCAAACACCTCGATTCTTTTTTTTTTTTTTTTGACAGGCAGAGTGGACAGTGAGAGAGAGAGACAGAGAGAAAGGTCTTCCTTTGCCGTTGGTTCACCCTCCAATGGCTGCAATCTTTTTCTAATTGACTTAATATTTTTCTCCATTTTTCATTTTCTTTCTTTTTGAAAAAAAATTATTTGTTGGAGAGAGAGAGAGAGAAAGAGGCTTCCATTTGCTGACACACTGCTCAAATACCCGTAATGCCCAGCATCTTAAAGCCAGGTGCTGGAAATACACACCAGATCTTCTTCCACCTGGGCGGCAGGAGCCCAACCACTCGAGCCAGCACTGCTGTCTCCCAGGGTCTACAGCAGCAGGAGTCTGGAATCAGGATCCCAGAGCTGGGATAAACCCCGGGCACTCCTACAGGGTTCCTAACTGGTGTCTTAACCACCAGGCCAAATACCTACTCCTATCTTTTGTTTTCATTGGCTTAATATGATTGTTTTAAAATTGGGTGTATTTTAGTTTTTAAAGATCTTACAGGAAGTTTATTAGTCTTCTTGAATCTATGGATTAATTACTTTTTAGTTTTGAAAAGTTCTTTTTTGTTTTTTAAAGATTTGTTTTACTTGAAAGTCAGAGTTACATAGAGAGAGAAGAGGCAGAGAGAGAGAGAGGTCTTCCATCCGATGGTTCACTCCCTAATTGGCTGCAATGGCCAGAACTTCACTGATCCGAAGTCAGGAGTCAGGAGCTTCTTCTGGGTCTCCCACACGGGTGCAGGGGCCCAAGGACTTGGGCCATCTTCTACTGCTTTCCCAGGCCATAGCAGAGAGCTGGATGGGAAGTGGAGCAGCCAGTACTCGAATCAGCGCCCATATGGGATGGCGGCACTTCAGGCCAGGGTATTAAACCTCTGCACCACAGTGGGGCTCCTTGAAAAGTTCTTTGTCATAATTTCTTCAGATGTTGCTTCTGTCCTATTCTCTTTCCTCTCCTCTTGCCTCCCATCCTCTCTTTCTTCCCTGTCTCCCACTCATTCTGCTTCATTTTTTAACCTTTCTTCCATTTCACTAAGTCTCTCTTTAATTTTGTCTAATCTTTTTCTTAAGCTATCTATTGGGCTTTATTTTTAAAGATTTATTTATTTATTTGACTTTTACTTAAAGTCAAAGTTACACAGAGAGAGAAGGAGAGGCAGAGAGAGAGAGAGGAGAGAGAGGAGAGAGAGAGAGAGGTCTTCTATCCACTGGTTCACTTCCCAAATGGCTGCAACGGCCGGAGCTGGGCTGATCCAAAGCCAGGAGCCAGGAGCCAGGAGCTTTTCCCAGGTCTCCCACATGGGTGCAGGACCCCAAGTCCTTGGGGCATCTTCTACTGCTTTCCTGGGCAATAGCAGAGAGCTGGATCAGAAGTGGAGCAGCCAGGACTTGAACCAGCACCACTGCAGGTGGTGGCTTCACCTGCTATGCCACCGTGCCAGCCCCATCCATTGGGTTTTTAATTTTAGTTTTGTATTTTCTTTTTTGGCTATTTAAAAATAGTCCACATTTTCTTTTTAAGAAATAGTTCAGGGTTCATTGCCAAAAGTTCTCAATCGCATTCTCTTCATGATCGTAGTAAGCATAAAGTCTAGTAATGCCAGTGATGGAAGCCCCTGCCGGACCCCGTGTGCCACTGCATCCCACTAGTTCCAGTTTGTGCTTTCTTGTTTCTGTTTGTGATTGTGAGCTGGTCTTTGTATCTGAAAAATGACTTCTGGAAATAGTTCAAGGTAGGGAGAATTTTCATTTGTTTTGATGGGATTCCTGGGAAACTGAGCAACGTGGCCTCGCCTGCGTGCAGTTCCCACTGAGATCATGGAAAGCTGCTCTCCTCTTTTCTTCCTGAGCACAGGGATTGGACGCGGGAAGACAGGTCAGGCTCTCACCACTGTGAACCTGTACAGAGCTCTGCCTGGCCCTTCAATTCCCCAGGGTCTCCTCCACTACCAGAAAAGCTCCCATTTCGTATGCCCAGTGGACAGCCTCTGGAAGCAGAGGGGTAAGCAGAGATGGGAGACAGAAACTGGCCTGCCCGTGTCTCTCTGTGGGGGACTGGGACAGTCCGGATCGATTACACTGGCTTCAGAAAATGATTGTTATCCTGAACAGGAACTTGGGCTCTCCTCTCTGAGACTTGTCCTGCATCCCAGACATACTCAGCCCGGGTCCGATGGCCCGCTGCTGGTGGTGAGGCTGAGAGACTGCGCTTGGAATGCTAAAAGCCGGGCTGGACGACCCCGGTGAAGACACCCCACGGCATCGCTGCAGCCAGAGGTGGGTTCTACTTCCGGGATTAACGCGTCCCAGGGGCTGCCTAGGTGGCTGGCCAAACAGCTCTCGGACGAGACGGACGTTTTCAGTAGGAGGAAATGTGTTTTCTAGAGAGGAACACAGAAGGCTAAGGGACTGTCTTCTGTCCGAAGAAGGGAGCAGAGGGAAGGAGCGCAGGGCCAGGCCGCACAGCCAGGGAGAGCTTTTCCCATGTTCCCTGCAGTTCTGGAACATTCGTTACTGTTTTCCCTACTCATCTCTGTGCCTTCAGCCTACATGTGCTGGGGGGCGTGGGTGCATTAAGGGGGCCAGGGGAGGGGGAGTCGGTCCCCAGCACCGTTCCTCCTCCGAAGACCCCCTAGCAGCAGCACTGGATCCCAGGGTGACAGATGACAGCCAGCAGCAAAATGAGCAAGGCCCACCCTCCTCTCCTCCCTCCCCTCCCCCCAGCAGGCCACGGCAGGAAGCTCTTTGCCCAGGGGAAGCTAGCAGAGGCTGTGTCACGGTTGACGCCTTCTTAGAAAACTCCACCTGTGTCGACCCCTCACGGTGGGACTGGATCAAGGGTGGGGGCCTCTGACGGGGCGGGATTAGTGTGAGGCAATGGAGGTGAACGGTGTGAGCGTAGGAACCGATCCTGCCTTTATTTAAAATGTTGTAGTTATTTTCACGAAGGGCTAACTTTGCATTTTTAAAATTCTGCATGAACGTGGTATTTCTCTTGGTTCCTGAAGGCTTTTTCTGATTGTTGCTTACTTGAGTGTGGGCTCTAGGCAAGAGCCCCCAGACTTCAGCCTGGTCCTGGCTACATCACTCTCCATTCTACCAAACACACCTAGGGTCTCTGAATTCCTTTGTGCTTTGATCCCAAGCACATCCCCTCTCTCCAAATGCCACTTTCTCTTTCTCTCTCATCTGCGTATGAGACCCCTAGGTAAAATCTCAAGACTCAGACGTCAGCGTTAACCATTGCCCTAGGAACAAACAGTCGCTGGGCGCCCTGTGGGCCCTTCCTCTGGCCCTGCATGCATCATTTGGATTTTAGTCATCAATTCAAGTGTCCCCCTGCCCTGCTAGGGTGAGCGGTCTTTAGAGGACAGACTTCTTGTCATCTCGATATTTTCTATGTCCAGCAGCTGGCACATAGTAGGTACTCAAGGAAATGTACCTGGAATGCTGAATGATGACAAACCTTTGTCCCCACTGGATGGAAAGGGAAGCTAATTGCAGAGGGCCGGGAGGGCTCGCTCAAGGTCACACTAGGCCAGCCTGAGTTCAGAGCCAGATCTTCGGATGTCCGGAGCCAGTGCTGCTCGCACGGCCCAGAATAAACAGCGCGCCTTGTAGAGGGTCAGCCCTCCCCAAAGCTCCAGGGGAAGCCAATAGCCCTGCTGACCACTGCAGCTCTGTGCCCAGGCCTCGCACTTGCCCCTGGCCCACCCTGGCTGCTCTGCCGGGATCCTCTCTCTCAGCCTCTCCTCTCCCAGGAGGCTGACTCATCTGGAACTCAAGCAAAGCTTCTGAGGCCAGCCCCACTGGAGCTGACCACCAACACACCCTCTGACCACCGTGGCCAAGCGTGCAGGGATTAAAGCCTCGCCCGTGTCCAGAGCAGCACGCCAGGCAACCCCAGCAGCTCCGGGAGCGAATGCCCGCCGCACCCCAGGTGTTGCCCTTGGATGGAAGAGTCCGTGCCTCGGAGTGGTCTGCTTGTCACAAGATGTTTTTCTGGAAGCCCTCGGCTCCTGAAAGGCAACCGCTTAAGCAGTCCGAAGGAAGGTTCTTGGTGTTTTTTTTTTTTTCTTTTCTTTTCTTTCCTTTTCATTTTTAACCTTGTCTTCTGACTCTGCTAGTCTGTCTCTCTCCCTCACCCCTGGAGCTTTCTTTTCAATCCTGGTCATTCGTGGAGCCGGCTCTGCCCTCTCTGCTTGGCGACTGATGGGCGAGCGGTGCCGCCTCCATCTAATGAGGGGCCCTCCAGGCCCGGCTGCCCTCTTTTTTGATACCCGGGGAGAGGATGTACAGGCAAGGGGCAATTGGATCAGAAAGCCCTACTGCACAGACATCACAGCCAAGCTCAAAGAGCGCAGGAAGTAGAACAAAGAACAAAAACATTTACAGAAGTGCCACGGTGTAAGGGGGAAAAAGTACTAGCAACTCCAGCAAGGTCAATGGTGAGGGAAAAAAAATTTTTTTTGAAAGGAATTGCTAAGGGGAAAAAAAAGAGCAACCTCAAAAGGGGGCCGAGAACTCCGAGTAGGCCCTGCTGCTCGGCTCCGGGAACATTTTCCTTGGTATCTTCCCATGAAGCACTATTTCTACATGACTTCAATCCGTTGGAAAAGTTTATGCAACTGGCTAGAAGGAGGGTTAGAGTTATGAGTCACCATCGCCAGCTCCGCGTGTGTTTGCTTTCAACATAGCCTTCCTGTGAGACCACATAAATGGAGGCCTTTGGGTTCTCTGGCATGTGAGGGGGTGGGGTGCCCGCACAGCCTATTTTGAGGCAACGTGGGGTGCTGGGCCCCAGGGCTGCTAAGAACAGTGCAGATGGCCGAGTGCTGCGGTCCCCAGTGTCCAAGACTAGCAGGAGGGGCTCAGGTGGTGCCGATGCTTCACTTCCGTGACTTTGGACAGCTTACGGAAGTACTCAGAGCCTCAGTTTCTGCATCTGTAAAATGGGTCTGAGGCAGGCACACGCAGGTTAAGATGCCTGCAGCCTACATCAGAGGGTCTGGATCCAATGCCCGCGTCCAGCTTTGACTCCTGCTTCCTGCTGATGCCGAGTCTAGGAGGGAGCCGGGGTGATGGCTCAAGTAACTGAGTTCCTGCCACTCACGGGGAAGACCCGGATTGACTTCCCAGCTCCTGGCTCCCTCTTGGCCCAACCCCTGCCGTTGCAGAGGTGAGCATCTGGGGAGTGAACCAGCAGACTGGGGCTCTCCGTCTCTTTTCATTCGCGTAAGTAATAGAAAGATACAATGGGCCTAGTAGAATCCTTTGGCAGGATTACTCCCCGCAGGGCCATCTCTAGCCTGCATCTCAAAGAGGCTCCATAAATAGTCATACTTCTTTTTTTTTTCTTGCAATTCCTGATCACCGATACTAAGAATGGTAAGTAGAACGCCTCCAACCTTGGACTTGTGAGCTACTAGAAAGGGTTCCTTAAAAGTTTCTTTCCCAGGAGCTTCTCAATGGGCAAACAGCCATCAGTCTCAGATGTGCTGCGAAGTTCCCCTTTCTTCTTTCGTGGGTTGTGTCTGTGGCCCAGGTTTTCATCTTTCTTCCTCTTGCAGCCCAGCATGCTTTAGGGTTATTTCTCTTTGCCCTCTGTTATGCCTGACAATCACCCTACCCAAACCCCTGGAAAGCAGGGTTGCCACATGGGAAATCCAATAAAGCGCATTTATTTCCTTTGAACACACAGCGTGTGTCGCCCAATATATTTATCTATTGTTGGTTGACCTTCCTGCCCACCAGAATGCAAGTCCATGGAGGTGAGCGTTTTGGGTTTTTTTCAAAAATAGAGTTTTAGATTTAAAGAAAAGTAGCAAATCCAGCCATCTGCAGCAAATGGATGAGCCCAGAGGACATCGTGTTCAGTGAAATAAAGTCGCACCTGCATGTCCTCACTTAGGCGCGAGAGCGTGGGCAGTCCTTCCCATAGGAGTCCTTCCCATAGGAGTGGAGAGTAGAACCGTGCTTATTAGAGGTTGCAAAGGGGAGACTGAAGATGGCTCAGGAGCACAGGGAGGAGCTTCATGGGAGAAACAACCTCTATGTTCTACAGCTCAGCAGAGGCGCTGACTTCTTAAAACTTTTTATTAAAACACAGTGTGTGTACCCAGAAAGGCACACAAGGGCAGAAATCCAGTTCTTCTACCATCTGATCATAGAACCAACACCCAAGTGAAGAGCAAAGCCCAACAGTCCTTGAAAACAGTGAATTCTAGGTCTCAAAATAGCCAGTAGAGAGGATTCCGAATGTTCTCCTCACAAAGACACGACAAATGTTGGAAGTGGTGGATATGATAATTAATCTGATCGTTACCCATCGTATTCATGCACTGAAATGTCACACTGTGCCCCACACATATGTACAAGGAAATGTGCCCGTGAAGAATTAAAAGGTATACATTACATTCTCAAAAAGAATTAGCTAAGATTCTAGAGTCCCTGTGCAGCCCACACCCAGTCTCCCGGCGTTCACAATCTGTGAGACAGTGCGCCATGGTCATGACTAAGGGGACAACCTGGCTACAGTGCTGTTAACTGAAATACAGACTTTATTGGGGTTTTTCTGAGTTTTCTCTCAGTCCTTTTCTTATACCAGGATCCTACAGCGCCCTTCTTTGTCGTGTGCCGTCGTTTGCTGTGGTGTGGAACAGTCCCAGGCTTTCTTTGTTTCTATTGATAGTTTGGAGGAGAATGTCCTGCTGTGAGAGTTTTGTCTGATGTTTTCTAGTGGAGTTGTGGGTTTTGGAAAGAAGGTCGTGGAAGTAAAGTTCCGTTCTCTTCCTTTATGTCAAAGGTCGTGCTGTCAACATGGCTCCTCACCAATGATGCTGACCTTGATCCCTGTCAAGGTCATGTTGGCCAGGTTTTGCTACTACAGGTTGAGTTCCCCCAGTTCAAAGTTCTGAAACTCAAAATACTCCACAGTTGGAAATTTTGAGTTCTGACATGATGGTCAAGGATGATCAGATTGTGGAACAATTTAGACTGCAGATACACAGGGATGTTCAGCCAAAGAAGTCTATGAGAATATTTCAAAATCTGAGAAATTTTGAAATTGCCAACACTCCTGGCTTCAAGTATTTCAGATAAAGGGTACATAACCAGGTACATAACACCCGCCCCCAACCCAGACCTCTCTTGGGAAGCAAGTCACTATGCTGGCAGATGTCATGGGCGGAATTGTGTCCTCCCATGAGGCCCCTAACTCCCAGTTCCTTAGAATCTGACCATATTTGGGATAGAGTCTTAAAAGTGGTCATGAAGTGAAATGAGGTCTTTTGAGGCAGGTCCTAAGCTAGTATGACCGATGTCCTCATAAGGACATGACACACACGTGTACAGAGGAGCCAGGGGAAGACACAGAAGAAGGTGGCCGTCTGCCTCAGAAGAAACCACACTGCCACCGCCGGTATGTAGACATTCAGAACCAGAAGTATGAGGAAATTAGTCTCCATTGCCGATGGCACCCGGTCTGTGGCATTTTGTTAGGGCGGGTCTAGAAAATGACACTGGGGAGCCTCCATAAACTGATTGCAACTATTTGGCTTGGGAGGAGTTGCAATTACTCAATGATTTAATCAATGGGCTCATGGATATTGGTTTTACACTCTAGATGATAGCCCAGTACTGTGATTTACCTCCTTACTCCGTTTGCTCCAGCTTTGGCTGTTGTGAGTTCGTAGGCACCTGCCATGACGAGGCCGTCCGTGCTTTGTTCTTCGAGTACTTTCTCACTTTCTGTTATCACACAGGCTGCAGGTGCGCCTTGTATCATCTGCCCAGATTCCAGCAGCAGACACTCCTCCGCGGAGCCCTGGGCCTTACTATTGGACAACAGAATCAGAAATCAAGATCTGGGCTCTCCACGTGCACACTGCTCCTGGAATGCTCTAGGCCCCATGAGGGCCAGACTTTTGTCTGTTCTGTGAATTCCCAAGTACTACAGTAGTTCTTACACACAGAAACAAATTGTTTTTGAATAAATTGAATAAATCAGTGAGTGAATAATCTTTGGAACAACTCTGTAAAACTGGCCTTTTTATGATGATAATTTTATAGATGAAGTAACACGGTTGGGAGGACCGAGAAACTTGCTAAAGTCACACAGGTGGAAATGGCCCAGCAGGGGTTCCAACCTGGTCTTCAAAGCAACTGATTTTTTTTTTAAATTATCTGCCAATTTGAATTACGTCCTTGACCCTTCTCTTAGTTCAGTGTGGTTATCTGGAAATCATTTACAAACAGCATCGCTCTTCATCTTCTGGGAGTGATGCAACCCAGCAGGAAAGAGCATGGGTGATGAGATCAAACAGACCTGGATGAGATCTGGGCTCTGTCCCTTAGTAGCTGTGTGGCCTCGGCAAGCTATCTTACCCTTTGTTGTTGTTGTTGCTGCTGGAGACTTATTTATTTATTTGAAAGTCAGAGCTACAGAGTGAGAGGAAGAGATAGAGAGAGAGAAAGAGAGATCTTCCACCCATTGGTTCACTCTCAGATGACTGCAACAGACAGCAGCTGGACCAGGTTGAAGCCAGGAGCCAGGAGCTTCTTCTGGGTCTCCCATGCGGGTGCAGGGCCCAAGCACTTGGGCCATCCTCCACTGCACTTCCGGGCCACAGCAGAGAGCTGGCCTGGAAGAGGGGCAACCGGGATTGAACCGGCACCCATATGGGATGAGAGTGTTGTGGGCAGATTTTACCTGCTACACCACAGTGGCCAGCCCTGACTTACTCGCTTACTGCCTCGGTTCCTCAAGTATAATAGTAAGAGAATAATAATATCTGCTTCACAAAATTATTGTAAATATGGAAAATAATATCTGTGACCAAAAGTCTCTGCATAAGGTGTTTTGTAAGGCACCGGGTACAGATGCCTCTTCTAAGAGGTAACTGTCGCTACCTCTTCAAGGCCAAAGAAAGCTTTTGTTTGCTCCGTCTTGACTCAAGTACAGAGACACACACTCACATGATGGAACCACTGCTCGGGGTGTCCACATCCCATCTCCGATGCCAGGTCTGGGCTACTCCATTTCTCGCTTTGCTAATGCGCTGGGAAAGGCAGCAGATGATGGCCCAAGTACTTAGGTTCCTGCCACCTATGTGGCAGACCGGGATGGAGTTCCTGGTTCCTGGTTTGGCCTGGCTCAGATCTGGCTGACCTGCTATGGCAGTCATTTGGAGAGTGAATGCGCGGATGGAAGAACTCTCTCTCCTCTCTCTCTCTCTCTCTCTCTCTCTCTCTGTCAGTTTCCCTTTCAAATAAACAAACAAATGAATAAATCTTTTAAAACAGGGGCATGATTGGTCTAACTGCGAAGGTGATAACCCTCTGGCAGTGGACAACCTGTCAGCCGTGGACAACCAGGGGTGGTGATGTTATTTCAACATCCATGTAGGGGCCAGCGCTGTGATGTAGGGGGTAAAGCTGCTGCCTGCAGTGCCAGCATCCCATATGAGTGTCGGTTCGAGTCCCAACTGCTCCTCTTCCAATCCAGCTCTCTGCTATGGCCTGGGAAAGCAGTAGAAGATGGTCCAAGTGTTTGGGCCCCTGCACCCTCCTGGGAGACCTGGAAGAAGCGCCTGGCTCCTGGCTTCAGATCGGTGCAGCTCCAGCTATTGAGGCCAACTGGGGAGCAAACCAGCGGATGGAAGATCTCTCTCTGTCTCTCTGTCTCTCTCTCTCTCTCAGCCTCTGCCTTTCTGTAACTCTGCCTTTCAAATAAATAAATAAATCTTTTAAAAAACAATCTGTATATTTGCATGAGCCCAAACACTCAGAAAAGAGTAAATATTAAATCTTTTATACATATTCCATACTGTTTCTCCAATATAGGTATATGATATCATGGTGAATATCCATAAACTGTAATTCAGTTAATAGTAAGTGAAGAATTTTTATATAAGTTAGTAAATTTGTACTTTTGTTGTTACTGTTGTTATTCTACTTCGTGGAAGGAAAGGTAATTCCATCTACTCATGAGGGTCCCTCGTAGCCCCGGATACTTCATTCTGCTTCTAGCCATTTAATCCATTTCTATGATGTGCCTAATAGCTTGAAGAATTTTAATGTTGCATCTTTAATAATTTTGTTTGAAAAACCCTAAAATTGCGGCGCTGGCACACCGGCTTCTAGTCCTGGTCGGGGTGCTGGATTCTGTCTCAGTTGCCCCTCTTCCAGGCCAGCTCTCTGCTGTGGCCCGGGAGTGCAGTGGAGGATGGCCCAGGTGCTTGGGCCCTGCACCCTATGGGAGACCAGGAGAAGCACCTGGCTCCTGGCTTCGGATCAGCACAATGCACTGGCCACGGCGGCCATTGGAGGGTGAACCAACGGCAAAAAGGAAGACCTTTCTCTCTGTCTCTCTCTCTCACTATCCACTCTGCCTGTCAAAATAAATAAACAAATAAATAAATATAAAAAAAGAAAAACCCTAAAATTGCCAATACTGTTTGTTCTCTTTCTTTTTTTAAAATCATTTATTTATTCTTCTGGGTCTCCCGCGTGGGTGCAGGGGCCCAGGTGCTTCCTCCTGGTCTCCCATGTGGGTGTAGGACCCAAGCACTTGGGCCATCCTCCACTGCACTCCTGGGCCACAGCAGAGAGCTGGCCTGGAAGAGGGGCAACTGGGACAGAATCTGGCACCCCGACCGGGACTAGAACCCGATGTGCTGGCACCACAGGTGGAGGATTAGCCAAGTGAGCTGCGGCGCCGGCCTGTTTGTTCTCTTTCTAACTTTACCCCTCATTGATGTCTCTTTCTTTTTAAAAAAGATTTATTTATTTTATTTGAGGGGAAGAGTTACAGACAGAGAAAGGGAGAGACAGAGAGAGAAAGAGGTCTTTCACCTGCTAGTTCACTCCACAAATGGCAGCAATGGCTGGAGCTGAGCTGACCCAAAGCCAAGATCCAGGAGCTTCTTCTGGGTCTCCCGCGTAGGTGCAGGGGCCCAACGGCTTGGGCCAGCTTCCACTGCTTTCCCAGGCCGTAAGCAGAGAGCTGAACCAGAAGAGGATCAGCCAGGACAAGAATCAGTGCCCATACAGGACGCCAGCGCTGCAGGCAGAGGCTTAGCCTGCTACGTCACAGCGCTGCAGCTCATTAACATTTCCTGTCTTACGTCACTGGCTAGGACCACCTGGGCAATGCCAAATAGACGCATGAAGCATCTTTATGTCATTTCGGACTCTAAAAGGAAATGTGTAACCTTTCTATAATGGATATGAAAAATCGTAAAGGTATTAGATGTAGGGAGAGGAGCAGCCAGGACTCAAACCCACACCCCTATGGGATGCTGGCGCCGCAGGTGGAGGATCAACCCTCTGCACCGCAGTGCCGGGCCCCCTCATTTTCTTTCTTCACCCAAGGCCACACTGTCTTGACTGTAGCTTTAGGGTCAGTGCTGAGGATGAGAGGAGCAACGTGGGAGGCTGTATGTTCCTGTGAAGCAGGGATTCCAGCGCGGACCTCCAGAGGCGCTGAGATTCTCTGGTACAAACGTGAGAAACTCCGTTCGTCCTTGGAGAGCTGGAGCTGGTCACGTCCCTAGAACCCATCACTACTTCCTCATTAATAATTGAATGTTTACTGCATTGGAGGTTGTGTGCCAGGCACTGGGGACAACGTGGCGTACAGAATTAGACAATGTCCGTGTTCTCATGGTGTTTATCCCGTGGGAGGGGAGGGAGGGATGAATCCAACAATTGCGCTAAAATACATAATTGCAACTTGAAACAAATATCCTAAAGGAAACAAATGAGCTTTTAGGAAGAGACGGATTTTCCCTCATGAAAATTATCCTCCACCTACTGCACTAATAGAACTTTGCTATGAGACTGTTCAGAGACAGCCGGTTTTTCCTAATATCTTGTATGTCCACTGCTTCTTTTACAGTAGTAGGTGATTTTAACGCACACTCATTTTAACCACAGTTCTGAGAAATGTTAAGCAAGTTTGAGCTGTGTACACGGTTGCTCAGGATAAAAACTGTTTTTATTTTTCCCAGCATCCTTTGCAGCTGAGACACTGCAGGTGGGAGGGCTGTGAGCCACTTCCAAAGTGGCTTTAAAGAGAGACAATATACCTCTCCCCTGTCTTCCTGACTTGCTCCTGGCTGAATGTAGACTTGATTGCTGCATCCGACCAGCCAGAGTAGCCATGAGGGAGAGCCATGGACTGAGGGCAGTGGAACAAGACAGAGGATCCGGGTCCTGGGTTGTCTTGAAACAGGTAGATCAGCCCCGAAGCAGCTGCCTAGAGTTCCAAGTAAGAGAAATAGACACCTGTGTCAGGGAACACTCTACTGTCCCTGTTATTGCTGTGTTTGCTTTCTGTTGCACACAGGAGTGCTGGAGACAGAGTGAGACACACACACAAGGGGAGGAACCCAGGGTCCCGCATGGCTCCAGTGCAGGGCTAGGGCGTCCGCTCCCATTTTATAGACAAGGCGATCAGGAGCCAGAGAAGTTAATTAACGTGGGCTCTGATTACGGTCATGCTAATTGATTTCCCCCCAGAGCCGTCATTACTGGGTGTCTCCCTCTGCCTGGCACTGGGCTGCGAGCCTGACAACTCTAAGTCCTCCCAAGAAGAGCGAGACCTACGTTTATGATCCCGTTGACGGAGGAGAGCGCAGTGTCTCTGCAGGTGAACAGCCTTTGCCCACATTCACACGGAGCTCGGCGAAGAGGTCCAGGGGCCTTCCCCTCCTCAGTGGATCCTCGGGATGAACCCAGACCCTTGTGTTCAGATCTCAGAGGGAAAGGAAGGTCTGGGCTCTGCTTATTCTCAACTGCGTTGTCAGTATAATCCTGAACGGTAGCCACAGGCACAGGCAGCTGTTTTGGCTTTTATTTTCCATTTCTTTCTTTCTTTCTTTCTTTCTTTCTTTCTTTCTTTTGACAGGCAGCATGGACAGTGAGAGAGAGAGACAGAGAAAAAGATCTTCCTTTTCTGTTGGTTCACCCCCCAATGGCTGCTGCGGCCGGTGCGCTACGCCGATCCAAAGCCAGGAGCCGGGTGCTTCTTCCTGGTCTCCCATGGGGTGCAGGGCCCAAGCACTTGCGCCATCCTCCACTGCACTCCCGGGCCCCAGCAGAGAGCTGGCCTGGAAGAGGAGCAACTGGGACAGAATCCGGTGCCCCTACTGGGACTAGAACCCGGTGTAGCGGCACAGTGGGCGGAGGATTAGCCTATTAAGCTGCAGCGCCGACCAAGATTCCTTTCTTAAAACTAGCCAGAATGACGTGTGAAGCCAGCATGCTGCCAGCCTCCTGGGTGAGTTGGGGAAGGGAGATTTGGGCATTTGTGCATGGTACACACATAAGCAGGGAGACATCAGAAACACTTAAGCACACGGCGGGATTCGCTGTTGCTTGTGGTCCTGTCTGTTGTGGGAAAATGCTGGGATGTCAGAATGACCTGGTCACTCTGGGCCAAGCTGCTCTGAACAGAGAGCAAAGCTGGAGGGTTTGACCACTGAAGTTGGGCTTCGGGGTGAGGTGGAAACCAGCTCTATGGAGACAGGCGGTTTGTCCCCTTCCTGGAGTTAAACACTCACTCACTCACTATGCAGGGAGTATGACTAGCATACCAGGCCCTCGGCCAGGCCCTGCAGGTGTACAAGGAATGAGGAGGGTGGGGCCTGTGCTGTGGCTCGGCGGGTTAAGCCATTGCCTATGGTGCCCGCATCCCATATAAGCGCCGGTTCAAGCCTCTGCTGTCCTGCTTCTGATCCAGCTCCTTGCGAATACGCCCGGAAAGGCAGCAGAGAGTGGCCCAAGTACTTGGGCCCCTGTTACCTACAGGGGAGACCTAGGCCGCAGGCTTTGGCCTGGTCCATCTCCAGCCATTGCAGCCATTTGGGGAATGAGATAGCATATGGAAGACCTCTAGATCTCTCTCTCTCTCTCTCTCTCTCTCTCTCTCTCTCTCTTCTCTCTTTCTTTCTGTAACACTGCCTTTCAAATAAATTTTTAAAAATATTTTTTAAAAAAGGAGGAAGCTCCTGAAATTCCAATGGAGAAGACAGAGATGGTGGTGTGTGGCAACGAGGCCACTCAGCACCCGCGGGAACTGTAGGAAGAAGTCTGTGCTCCTTGCAGGACTGGGGACTTGTACTGGAGGCTGTGGGGTGACTAAGTGTAGTGCCTTCTCCTTAAGGCCTTCCTGCTTGCCCCTTGGCCTGCGTAGTCAAAGGGGATGACGAGGTGTGTGTACGACCATGGGGGTCAACCCTTGGCCATCTGCGCCCAGGTGGAGGGAGCCCAGCGCACCGCCCTCCGAAGCTGGCGTATTTGACTATGACAGGTGTCTTGAAATCCAGGGGGTCTGAAGGGTTCCCCTCACTCCTGTCTACTTCATCTCGGGTGGAGGATGCGGCTTGACACCCAGTTCCTTGTGTATAAGCTCAGAAACCGTCTCTGGCCTGGGAAATGATGCTGAACTGCAGGGTGGGATGGGCAGTGAATAGACACACCCATGCAAATACTGCTGGGGGAATGAATCTGTTCCAGTCTCTGCCGGGGTGGCGCTGCTCAGGGTTCCTGGCCCGGAATGGGCCTGGTTTATGTGGCATGTCCACACTGTGGCCTTACTGAAATGACACATAATGGGGCCGGTGTGGTGGCTTAGTGAGTAAAGCAGCCACCTGCAGCGCCGGCATCCCATATGGGCATCAGTTCGTATCTTGGCTGCTCCACTTCTGATCCAGCTCCCTGTTAATGCGCCTGGGAAAGCAGCAGAGGATGGCCCAGCTATTCTCGCACCACCTGCCACCCACGGAGGAGACCTGGATGAAGCTCCTGTCTCCTGGTTTCAGCCTGCTCAGCGCCAACCATTGTGGCCGTCTAGGGGAGTGAACCAGTGGATGGAAAATATTTCTCTCTCTCTCTTGCTCTCTCTCTGCCTCTCCCCCTCTCCCTATAAGTCTGGATTTCAAAATAAATAAGTAAATCTTAAAAAAAAAGGAAGTGCACCTGCTGGAGAGGCAAGTAGTGTGTGATGGGTACGGAGATGCAATTGTGAGCAACACAAAGAGTTCCGAAGGCGGGTGGGTGTGCTGACTGCAGATAACGTGACCGCACCTGCACTACTTTACACAGAACACTTAAAGGTGCTTAAGATGGCAAACCCTGTGTCATGCATGTTTTACTACAGCTTTTTAGACTGATTCAAGAAAAGGCAGCCCAGATAACTCTCTGGATAATGAAGAGCTGAACCAACTCATTTTTAATTAAAGAATTTTTATTAACATGATATTTGTACATTTTCACGGGGTACAGTGCAGTATTTCAACACATACACACAATGTAAACTGGTCAAAGCCAGGCAAGCAGCCTTTTCCTTATCTTTTCTTTGTGTTTGGAGCCTACCATCCCCTCTCTCCCGTTGTTTATACAGAATATAATGCATCATTGTGAACCACAGTCACCCCATTGTGCTGTGGAACAGTAAAGCTTTTTCCTCCTGCCTAACTGTGTTTAGTACCCTGTGTCCAACCTCTAAATATCTCCACCCCCCTTCTCAGCCCCTAATAATCTTCATTCTAAATTCAAAGTGGCTATGTATGTTCTTTTATGTTTTAATTATCTACTTGTTTATGTGAAAGTCAGAATTATAGAGAAGAGAGAGAGAGAGAGAAGAGAAGAGAAGAGAAGAGAAGAGAAGAGAAGAGAAGAGAAGAGAAGAGAGGGAGGAGGAGAATGGAGGAGGAGGAGGAGAGATCTCTCATCAGTTGGGTCACTCCCCAAATGGCTGCAATGGCCAGGACTGAGCCAGGCTGAAGCCAGGAGCCAAGAGCCTCATTTGGGTCTCCCATGTGGGTAGCAGGTGCCTGAACAGTTGGGCCATCTTCCACTGCTTTTCCTAGGCCATTAGCTGGGAGCTGGGTTGGACGTGGAGCAGCCTGGACACAAACCGATACCCGTATGGGATACAGGTAGTGGCTCTACCCACTATGCCACAGCACTGGTCTGGGCCCTGTATAATCTTTTTTTTAGATTTATTTATTTACTTGAAAGTCAGAGTAACACAAAGAAGGAGAGGCAGAGAGAGAGAGAGAGAGAGAGAGAGAGAGAGGTCTTCCATCCACTGATTCATTCCCCAGATGGCCACAATGGCTGGAGCTGTGCCGATCCGAAGCCAGGAGCCAGGAGCTTCCTCTGGGTCTTCCACGTGGGTGCAGGGGCCAAAGGATTTGGGCCATCCTCTACTGCTTTCCCAGGTCATAGCAGAGAGCTGGATCAGAAGTGGAACAGCAGGGACTCGAACTGGCACCCATATGGGATGCAGGCACTGCAGGCAGTGGCTGTACCCATTACACTGCGGCGCCGGACCCCTATATAATCTTAAACTTCCACATTTGAGAGAGAACATCTAGTAGTCATCTTCCTGTATCTAGCTCATTTCACTTAACATGATGCCATCCAGGTCCATCCATTTTACAGCAAATGGCGTGGTCTCATTCCTTTGTTGTGGCTAAGTAATATTCCATCACCCACACAAGCCACCGCCTTTTCTCTGTCCACACACCCACGGGTGGACACTGAGGGTGGCTCTGATGAGCAGCGCTGCTGTGAGCACAGAAGTGCAGGCCTCCCCTTCAGCGGCTGCTTTCATTTCCTGCAGGTGCACGCCCACGAGTGGGAGGGCCGGCTCACCTGGCAGATGCGACTTTGCTGATGTGTCTCTGTCTACACTGTCCTCCCTAACGGCTATGCTAACTTGCTCCAGTCAGAACGGCTCTGAGCACAAAGGAGTCACTCACAGGGCAGAACCGAGGGGGAGGGGGCTCCGGGCAGAGGGAGGGCCAGGTGGAAAGGTGGGGGTCAGGTGCCAGCGCTGCTGGGCCCAGCGTGGCGGTGCAGCAAGTGCACTGTGGAGCTGTCGAGGCGGCGGGCTGAGCTGCAGCATGCGGGGTGGGGGCGTGAGAGGTGGGAGGGAGGCTGGCCCCTTCCCCTTCCAGCTGTGCAGTTCTAAGGCTGTATCTGTGTCAGCCTGCGGCGGGCCGAGGATGTCACGGGGACTTGGTCACTCTTCCCAGGGTCAGTCCCTCGCATTCCCACCGCGGGATCAAAGCGAGCTTGCCCTGCCCAGGAACCCTTTGTTGGTTCCTCGATTTCCTGGTGGCCTAGTTTCACATCCTTGCTCTTTTATTCCTCCTCTCCCCACAACTCCCTCGGCCCCGTCCTGCTGCGTGCGGAGGAAAAGCCCGCGACCTTCCAGCCCAGATGGTGGCCCCTCAGCTGCTCCCGGCTCCGCGCACTGCTGGGATCCTGGCCGGCCTCCGCCACTGCAGGAGGTCCCCAAGGCCCGGTGGGCACGAGCATCCCTTTGTTCCTCCTGCCCCTGGGAGCCGGTCTCTGCCAGAGCTGGAGGAGTCAGCCCCGAGACAGAGCTGCCCTCTCTTCTCTGTTCCCTAATTATAAGCAAGACTCACGTGCCCAATGTAGAAAATTTGATATTGCAGAATATTAAAAATGATTTGTAAAGTTGCTCATGAAAGCCCACCAAACTAGAAGAGGATCTCTTTCATTTTAGGTAAATAGTTGTCCTTGGTACCAGCAAGACACTGGGTCCAGGACACCCGTACAGATACCAAAATCCTCAGAAATTCAGTCCCCTTAGAGAAAATGGCAGGATTTGCTTGTAACCTATGCACTCCTCCTGTACACTTGAAACTACCTCTAGATTACTTACCACATACAATATACTACAAACGCTATGTAAACAACTGCTCTACTGTATTGTTTAGGGAATACTAAGAGGGAAAAAAGTCTACATGTTTAGGGTTTAGGGCAGACACAATTTTATCGTAGAATATTTCCAATCTGATTTGTTGAATTCTTGATACAAACCCTGCAAATGCAGAGTCTCCCTGCATTCTCTTTTTGGTCTCTCAGTTTCTCTAAGTCTAAATTCATGTGGGTTTGTAGCTTGATTCATGTATCACACTCATTAATAATCTAAGGCATTGGTGCAGGTATTCGGCTCAGCAGCTTAAGTCACCACTTGGGATGCTTGATCCCATTTCAGATGGCCTGGTTTGAGTCCTGGCTACTCCACTTCCCATCCAGCTTCCTCTGAACGCACACCCTGGGAGGCAACAAGTGGGGGTCTCAAGTATTTGAGTCCCTGTCACCCATGTAAAAGACCCAGATGGAGTTTCAGGCTCCTGGCTTTGACCTGGCCTAGCCCTGGCTGTTGTGGGTATGGGGTCGGATGAAGCCACAGTTTGATTTACCTTGGAGGATCTGCTTCCAGACACAGCCTCTTCCAAGGGGCTCATTCACCCACCCTGGGCTGGGGGCCTCAGTTCCATGTGGACTTTGCCATAGGGCTCCCCGAGTGTCCTAAGAGAGTGGCGGCTGGATTCTCCTGGAGTGAGTGATCCAAGAGCAAGCGAGGAGGAAGTAGCAATGCTTTTAGCCTGGATAACCACACCTGGTCGGTTCCATCATATCCTGGTAACCAATAGGTGAGCCTTATTCAGCTTGCTCCTCTTGAGCGTGGGCGGGAACTACATATGAGTGTGAGTATCACAAGATAAGGAGATTGGGAACCACCTTGTAGGCTGCTTATCACAATGAGAAGCCAGGCCAAGTGCCGATAACTAATAGAGCACCTACGGGAAATTAACACTTCGAGATGCAATGACTTTGAACAGCCCTTGTCTCCACTGTTGAGGAGCAGGTTTTTTTTTTCTGTACAATTTGTGAAACTCTTTACTTAGTATAGAGTTAATCGTATATGTATAAACTTGTATGTGTATACTTAGCATAGAGGTTAATCATATGTGTATAATCATATGTGTTAATCGTATGTGAAAATAGATCTTAGTAAAAAATAAGAGTAGGGATAGGAGAGGGAGGAGGAAGAGGGGCGGGAGTGTGGGTGGGAGGGTGGGTTACAGTGGGCCGAATCACTATATTCCTAAAGTTGTATTTACAAAAAACATCAACTGTTATGCATTCAAAAAATAAAAATGAAACTTTCAACTGAAATAAAAAACGTAATTAGCCGTTCTTGCATTCAGGAAAATTACCGTGGCGTTGCTGCGCCAGTCGGGGCACCACTCAAGCTCTGGGTGAAGGCCACCTTGAAGGTGTGGCCAAGGAGGACTGGTCTCAGCCTGGAGATGCCCTCTGCTCCCTGTGAGCCAGCATCGTGAGCCAAGTTTATTCCTGATGGGAAAACCAAGGTTCAGGCTCAGGGTCTACAGCAGCTTAGCCCTTCATGGAAGTTCCATTGTGTTGAGTCCTTCGTGGAAGGTCCATGTGGTTGTACTCAGGGAGAGTTAGTGCACAGTGACACTAAGCAATGGAGGACCAGGAGATTGGTCTCTTCACCCAGAAACCATATCATGTCTTACCCTGACAGGTGCTTATAACTCTTCCTAGAGCGGCTCAGACCACAGGAGTGTAGGGGTTGACCCTGGACTCCAAGGATCTTCTCCTCATTGGGCAGCAGTGAAATGTGCATTTCTCCCAGCCAACAGAAGACAACTGATCCCGCGTGCTTTGTGTTTGGGATCAAGCTTGTCTGGCGTCCCACGGACATACAGACTGCAGACTAAGTCTCTTCTGGAAAGGAATAAGGTCTATTCAGTTCCAGAACTTGGGAGTGGAGGTGATTCTCCTTAACACCTGTTGAGGAAGTCACAACTGTCTAGGTGTGAAATCGTTCATCTGCAGTGGGGCGGAGGAGAAAGCCAAGACAAGATTTCTGCTGCTGTGCTAGGAAGGAGGCTCTACTTTAGCTCTGACCCCAGAAAGACTGAGTCCAACGGAAGGTCCGAAAGGAAGGCCCCATGTAGTGGAGTCTCCAGTGGGGCACTGCCCCATCGACCTCTCTGGGTGGAGGTTACAGGGGAATTGTTGAGCTGTGATGTGTGGGGTGAGCCTATTCCTACAGTTGGTTCTTCTTTGCACGTCCCATTTAGTGGGTGATTCAGCAATGTTCCCAAGGACATCAAGGGTTGTCCCAGCTGGACTTCAGAGAGGAAAAAGGGACATGAGGGGGACTTAGGAGTTGGCCTCCACAGATGGACTGAGAAGGTTCCAGTTTCTGATCTGCATTTTGGCATAAAGATGTCAAAGGATCGACAGATAGGAGATATCTACAGTATGTAAAGAACGTGATGGAACAAGAATTTCAAAGCCAATCTACCTGAAGGGAAAATAAAAAGGAACCAGAAAGGATGTGTCCCAAGACCTGTCCATTAGGATCTTAAGGGCTCCATGTCTGGAGCAATTATCACAACTATCAAGACTTTTTTTTTTAAGATTTATTTGTTTATTTTGAAAGGTGGAGTCACAGAGAGGAAGAAGCAGAGGCAGAGAGATCTCCCATCTGCTGGTTCACTCCCTAAATGGCCAGAATGGCCCAAGCTGAGCCGATCTGAAGCCAGGAGCCAGGAGTCTCTTCCAGGTCTCCCGCATGGGTGCAGGGCCCAAGCACTTGGGCCATCCTCCACTGCTTTCCCAGGCCATAGCAGAGAGCTGGATTGGAAGAGGAGCAGCCAGGACTTGAACCAGCGCTCATATGGGATGGCAGCACTGCAGGTTTACCTGTTACGCCACAGCATCAGCCCCCAAAACTGTTTTTCAAGCCATCAAAATGGGGATGATTCTGAGGTCAAGTTTATTGTGGAAAATCCAAAAAGCTTGGGTCAGGAGATCTGGTTCCAGTTCTGATTCTGTCACTTATCAGTTATATAATCCCAGACAAATCATTTCCCCTTTCTGGGGATCAATTTCCCAATTCGTACAACAAAGACGTCTCTGCCTTAAGAATTCAAGGAGATGTCGTTCTGGAATGGTAGCTCCATTGATGGTTAACAATTCTGATCTAGACGGGAACCAGTGTGGTCAAACCATTACTGAAAAGTCAAGTGGGGCCGGCACTGCGGCTCACTAGGCTAATCCTCCGCCTAGCGGCGCCGGCACACCGGGTTCTAGTCCCAGTCGGGGCGCCGGATTCTGTCCCGGTTGCCCCACTTCCAGGCCAGCCCTCTGCTGTGGCCAGGGAGGGCAGTGGAGGATGGCCCAGGTGCTTGGGCCCTGCACCCCATGGGAGACCAGGAAAAGCACCTGGCTCCTGGCTCCTGCCATCGGATCAGCGCGGTGCGCCGGCCGCAGCGGCCATTGGAGGGTGAACCAACGGCAAAAGGAAGACCTTTCTCTCTCTCTCTCTCTCTCTCACTGTCCACTCTGCCTGTCTAAAAAAAAAAAAAAAAAAAAGTGAAGTGAACCTTCAGTCCCCCTAGTTCATTGCCATACTGATGTATCATGTTCAACCAACACCTGTGACTTGATTCACTGGTTTGACACTATGGTTGGTAATGACCTTGACACTTAGGTTTCTCCTAAATTCCCAGTCATGTCCTCACCTGCATGCTGTTCTCTGCCTGCCCTATCTGCCAGAAGTTCATTGTGTGGCTACTTATTTTTAGCAGTAACTAGGAGACCCCTACACTTCACTTGGACTCTTTCTGCACTCCGCCTCAGCTGTAACCCTCGCTGCTATAATGATCACCCAATGAAGAGTCAAATTCCCTCCCTCCTATGCCTGGCCCAAAGTAGTCCTCTCACAGCTCCCGTATTTCTGTCTTAAGGCTGACTTCTTCCTGGGGCAGCCCTTCCCCCAGGCAAAGACGTGCCTGAAGGGTATTTGGATGTTGAATTGAACTCTAGCTCTCCGTGCCATTTCTTCCACAGCATCAACTAGACATGAGGAACAAGTCCAAGCCCTTGTCCACGTGGTAACTCCCCAGAGGTTGAAAGCCAACATTTCTGCATCCTCCCGACTTCCCTTCTCGAAGAGAAGTAGCTCCAACATCTTTAGCTGGTCTTCATTTAAATGCTTTCCAATCTCTTGCCCCTCCTGGTTTGAAGTCTTCCAAATGTGCTCCAGTTGCTCTGTGTCCTTCCTCCAATGTTTCCCAGAATCAAAGGCAAAGCTCCAGACGTGGTTGGCCTGAGCAGTGCGGGATTTTCTCTTGATGCAGTCTAAGATTGCCTTCGCTTGTTGGCAGCCACATCACACCATTGCCTTGTATCGATTTGCAGACAACAAAAATGCTACAGCCTTTTTTCCTTTCCCATGTGCTTTTGTTAAGCCATTCTGTACTTGTAAGGCCGATTTTTTTGGACCCAAGTACATGATCTAACATTTGTTTATCCAAGAACTTCTTCTCGGGCAGCTCAGCCCCTGTCTCAATCTGTTGAGCTTATTCAGAATCCAGAGTCAGCCATGCAGCTGTCCCTCTGGCTTTGGGTCAGCAGCCAATTTGATTCACATACTTTCTAGAACTTAGTCCAAGTCATTGATAAAAATGTTGACCAGAACTAGACCTATGACACAATCCTGTGCTGCTAAAAATCTTCCTGAGACTTCATATGGTGGCCCAGTTGCCAAATGAGACCTGCAGCTGTGTTTGCTTTGGCCTGTGTAACATTTTCTCTTTTTTCAACTTTGAATGAGTAGCCAGCATCTGTATTTCTAACGTCTCCCGAGAGATCGAAGATGTTCAACACGGGGTCCATAATCCAACAACTAGAGCAGCTGTGTAAGGTTGTGCAGGTTGTGGACTGCACCTTCCACCCGGATGTGTGTAAAACACTGCAGCCATTAGGCAGCACATGGGTTCTCTTTTTCTCCTTATTCCAGCACCTGCCTCACTCCTGCAGTATTGAGTTAGTAGCCTCTACTTCCTACTTATCAGCCCCCTTTGGGTTTGTTCCGCCAACTAGTTATAAATATACCTAACTGTACTGTCTTCCAGAAAACTCCACCTGGTATTTGTGGAAGACCTTGTCTAATCAGAAATCAGAAGCAATAGGCAAGGAGGAAATTCGTATTCGCCTTTCCATCCTGACTACAGCAGTGAACAACAGGCAGGCCTGCTCCTTTCTTGATCATCTTCTCCCATCACTTTGAAAAAGAAAAGCCCTTTATCTTATTCTGTGAAGCTTAGTTGTCAGCCTTCACAGCATCGTGCCTTAAAATTATTGCTGATAATGGTGAAGGTGACGTTGTGGCTGACTTGGCCTGTTTAGACCTTGGGAACTTACGCAGACTGTTACCTTTCTGAGAGCAAACGAGTTTCCTTTAAAGAACTGTTTGTAGGACTTTCTGAGACGTAACCTGAGATTGATAACCAATCCATCCATCAGGTAAGCATAGAGAAAACTTTTCCTCTTTATTTTGTAGGTAAGGAAGCAGGGTAGTAGTTGGCCAGGAGGACACAAGCTCTCCAGTCCTTCTCTGCAGGCTCCCATGCTCCATCCAAACCTCACCTTCCAGCCCAGCCACATGCTGTACCACAGAAAAACCCACCTTCCAGGGCTGGCGCTGTGGCATAGTGGGTAAAGCCACAACCTGTAGTGCCTGCATCCCATATGGGCACCGGTTTGAGTCCCAGCTGCTCCACTTCCCATCCAGCTCTCTGCTATAGCCTAGGAAAGCAGTGGAAGATGGCCCAAGTCCTTGGGCCCCTGCACCTGTGTGGGAGATCCAGAAGAAGCTCCTGGCTCCTGGCTTTGGATTGGCACAGCTCCGGCAATTGCCGCCAATTGGGGAGTGAACCAGTGGATAGACGACCTCTCTCTTTCTCTCTACAACTCTGACTTTCAAATGAATAAATAAATCTTTAAAACACACACACACACACACACACACACCTTCTGAAACACAGCTATTCAGACCTGGCACCAGCCAGAAATCACCATCATGATTGCAACTGCATCCCCATGCTGACCTTTAACCTTTCACTAATTATAATATCATTGTAATAAAATTACCATGGCTGAGACTCCAACTCCCATTGTACACTTGAGGCCATGACAATTGAGAGATTTTCAAAATTGGCCAAGGAAATGGGTGGTAGTCAAACCCCGCCCCTCATGGATATTCAGTGAAACCCTGCGTCAGATCATATAAGGGATGACCACAAACCTCACAGAGCGCAGCTCACCCTTGAGTGCGTGGCTCTCCCTCCTGAGAGTAGACCTCCACTTTGCACGCGCAAGAATCTTATTCCTCTGCTACTCTTTCCCTGCCACTCACTCTCTTTCTCATCAGAGGCCAGAATCTGGATCTAGCCATGCACTGATGTCTTGACCCAGCAATCCCATGGCACTTGATGACAAGCCAGGGATCATTTTGCCCATTTACAGTTTGCAAGTAATCGTTGGCACCTGGTTTGGCACTCTTTATAGCCAGTCCTTTGGGGATCGCTGAGGTGGAGCCATCCAACCAGCAGAATTGATCTAACAGCATCCAGGGTAGGCTTCACATCCTTTTCACCAGCGTGCCTTAGTCCGTCACTACTCAGTCTAATTATTTTCTTCCTAGACAGAGAAATCAGAGCAGATTTCCATCCTAAGTACTATAGCCTTAGACTATATAAAAAAAGGCCTACTCTTTTTTTCATCATCTTCTTGCTTTTACTATCATTAAAAAAAAAAAAGAAAGAAAGAACATCCTTGATGTTATTGTAGCGGAGGGAGCTAGATGCTCACCAACAACCTGTAAAGTGCAAGGTTATATCTGGGAGGGGCTACCCTGGCAAAGACTACATTTCCCAGGCTCCTTTGCAGACAGATGGTGTCATGTGACTAATTTTCTCCAATGGGGTGTTAGGAGAATGATGAGCACCCCACCTGTGCTAAAGAGCTTAAGATGTGAGTGGCCCTCTCCACCTCTGCTTCCCCCAACTCGGCCAGGTAACAGAGGGCCCCGGGGGCCCTGAAGGAAGGTGGAAGCACAGGTGGGAAGAGATTGAATCCCGGCATCACCACGTGGCAGTCGCCTGCCCACCAGGACACCCCCAGCACACCCTCCCTCAACTGCGACACAGGTGAGAAACAAGCTTTAAGGCTGCTGTGCCGCTGAGATGCGCTTTGCTGGGCTCACCGGCTAGTGTCTCCCTGGTGAGTAGAGCCCTCCTGGGTAACTGGCAGAACTCGCTGCCGCCTGACGTCATTCCTCTCACCCTGAAGCACCCCGCTTCCTCCTTGCGTGTGTGACCACGTCTTCCTCTTTTGTCGTAGGTGTCCTCTTAGAACCCCGGCTTTCCCGAGAGCCCCTGCACAGCTGGTCTTGCCAGCTCCATCCCTCTTGGTGTTGCATGGGCACAACTGCACTCTTACAAGTGGCTACCTCTCCTGCGTTACAGTGACGTAACTATATGTGTGTCATGCATACATAGTTACTCAGTGGTCAGATCGCTGCTGTGGGGTTGTGGCCAGGACTCCAGAACCGTGCACCTGGGCTCTCTCCACTGACCCGGGGCCTCTAGGAACCCCAGACATACATGATCTCAGAGACTGTATTCTAGTTAACATAGCCTTGAATCCTTAAAAAAAAAAAAAACTCCCTGGATTTATTTTGGAGCAAAAAAAATTTTTTTGAGAAAGCCAAGCCTAATTTTTCCATAATATGCATTTCCATGAACTTTTTGAACATCCCTCTTGGGCATGGATCTCAAAATATTTTTGCACCAAAAATAAACTCATCTCTTAATTCCATTTTCCATGAATTTTATGAAGTACCCTTTTCTAATGGCTCAAGGAAAATAGATGTTTATTGCTTAGTTACATAAAGTTAAAACAGGTTTGCCTAATTGGTAACAGGCTTTCCTCAAAAGGAGAGTCAGGAATTCAGTTTGCTTCCATCTCTGCTTCCTGGCTTCGTGCTCATGGCTTCTGCCGTGCCACAACCGCAAAGGAGTCTGGGAAAGGCAGTCTGGCTGTGGGCCCAGTGAGCACAGTTATCGCTGCCCAACTGCCCAATCTCTGATAGAGAGTATAAGGTTCACTCCACTTTCCCTATTCAATTACTCAGAATGTATTTGTTAAGCGCTCCCTGCATGCTAAAGAGTTTAAGATGTGGGTGGAGGTCCATCCTTCTTCTCCCCCCACCCCAAACACCCATGGGTGCTTCTCTGCTCGCGTGCTGGGCTCCCCCAGCCAGGCCAATGCGAGTTGAGAGCTGTTGCTAACCTGCTACCCACACAGTGCTTTGGCTCATCCGTTTCAACTTCCCAATCACCTGGATTCTTTCCCCCACAAATGTATCCTGTTACCAGGCACTGTGCAAGCCACGAGGGACGCAGCAGGAAGCAAGAGAGACACTTTGTTCAGGGCACACGTTTTTATTCCCATTCAAAAGTTGACTGACACCCAAGAGGCCAACTGTTTGCCCAAAGGTGCACCTGCTGTTGCCAAGAGACAAGAGCTGGGCGGGTACAGGCCCCTGACTCAGGCCACGCTTTGCATGGTAGTGACAACACGCGCTTCAGCCCTAGGTTTGCTTTCGATGTGTTTTGCTCATCTGTGCAAATTAACCCAAGTTGGCAGGACGGATGTCAGAAAGGCACTGAGGTCTGGGGGAAGAAACACTTGCACACACAAAACCTAGATCTTGACCTTGAGCCTGTGGTGCGGTGGGTGGGATCGTGACCCTCCTCGCTGGCCTGTGAAGACTGGTGGCACGGAGTGGTGAGTGGAGACACACTGTCTGGGGCCTCCCACACGGCGTTCGCACCTCATGGTTTGGCCCCAGAGCTTGGGCTGTTCCAGTCTGGTGAATTTCTCCTCCCTGCCCGCCACGCTGTGGATTCATTGGCATCCTCAGAACAAAGGCCCAAACATTTGTTTCTCAAATTACCACCTTCCCAAATGTGTTTTGGTTCTGCTTCTGAGTAGTATGGCTACAAAAAGGGTGCCATCTACCAAGTCCTGGCTGCCAACAACCACTGCCAGGTTCTGGCTGACCAGGCGGTGCCAGCCACACGCAGACCTGCCTGGCACCGGCCTCGGGTGCTGCTGTGGTCATGCAGGGCAGGGGGGGCCAGGGCTGCTTCCCATACAATGACCCTAAACTGAGAGGGACGGGGCCAACTGGTTGGCTAGAGGTGACGCCATAGGACTCATCTGGATCACATAGATTAAATTCACTTGGCTCTGGGGTCGGCACTGTGGCATAGTGGGTTAAGCTACGGCCTCCAATGCCAGCATCCCATATGGGTGCCAGTTCGAGTCCTGGCTGCTCCTTTTCCAGTCCAGCTCTCTGCTATGGCCTGGGAAAGCAGTAGAATATGGCCCAAATGCCTGGGCCCCTGCACCCACGTGGGAGACCTGGAAGAAGCACTTGGTTTCGGATTGGCACAGCTCTGGCCATTGCAGCCATCTGGGGAGTGAACCATCGGATGGAAGACCTCTCTCTCTCTCTCTCTCTCTCTCTCTGCCTCTGTCTCTCTGTAAGTCTGCCTTTCAAATAGATAAATAAATCTTTTAAAAAATCACTTGGATCTAACATCTGACATTTATAAACACCAAGCAGTGAATTTTATTGTAAAAAAAAAAAACTAAAAATCACTCTTATCATTATCATCACTTAAATACAATTACTCGTAACATTTTGGTGTCTGCTATGGACCAGTTATTGCCCTGTCCTTTCATCGGTTGAGGCTCCAGCCTTCAGCATGACTGTCTGGAGACAGGGCTTTTCCAGGCTTTGGAGATTCAATGAGGTCCTAAGGGTGAGGTCTTAATCCCATGGGACTTCCAAAAGAGAGGAGTAGGGAGGCCTCACTGTTTCTGTCCACGCGCGGCCTAGGAAAAGCCAGTAGAGGGCACAGCAGGGAGGCTGTGGGAAGGGGGCCCTCACCAGGAGAGGGGTCAGCAGGCCCCTGTATCTGGGGCTCCCAGCCTTCAGAACTGTGAGAGAGAAGTCGCTGATGTGCAAGCCGCCTCGTCTTGGGGTTTTATTGCCACGATCTAAGCAGACTGGCGCAGTCCGTGTGCCCCTTCTATGCACATCTTTGTTTTCATTTAGTAACATGGGAAATCCTACCGTACATTACCTTGCAGGTTGCTTTTATCTTAATCAGACAGCACTCGTAGGGGCTGTGTTCTATGGCATTCTTTGTTCTTTCACACGTCATGAGCAATGATTGCAACACGTTCGCTCTAGAATGTTCTTTGGCATAGATCTCCTACAAATTATTTAAGCTATAATCCATTTTGGGGGACATTTACATGGCCTCAAAATTTCCACTCTTACAAAGAGTGCAATAAGGAACATGCGTACAGCTACGTGTGTGTGTGTGTGTGTGTGTGTGTGTGTGATTCTTTTAAATAAATCGCTAGGTGTATTGAAGAATGAGGACACTTTTAGGACTGTTTATACTTTGCTTGAATTGTCCTGCAGACAACTCACAGCCCCACCCTGGGCAAATGAGAATGCCTGTTTCCCCTATTCTGTGCCCACTCTCCACATTCTCTTTTTACAGTCAGAAATGTTGGGGGGTGTTCACCATGTCTCTGTCCACGTGCTTGTGTGTCCTTGGGGATCCTGTGACTGGACCGAGGAGCGCTCACTCACTGCTGCTCTGCTACCCACACAGTGGCTTGGCCCTGCTCTTGGCAGTGGGGTCAACATCTGAATCACCATGGACTCCTTCTCCACACATTTCCTGTTGTCTTAGTCTGTGGCCTCTTGGGAGATTTTGGGAGCATTTCCCTATACACTGGCCATGCCTTCTTTCTAAGGGTCTGAGCCCCCTGCGAGGGAGGATGTAGAGGGGAATTGCAAGTGTAGAGAGGTCCCTCTTATGTTTCTGGAAAGTTCTTTAGAATAGAATCTAGCCGGCGCCGTGGCTCAATAGGCTAATCCTCTGCCTTGTGGCATTGGCACACGGGGTTCTAGTCCCGGTCGGGGCGCCGGATTCTGACCTGGTTGCCTCTCTTCCAGACCAGCTCTCTGCTGTGGCCAGGGAGTGCAGCGGAGGATGGCCTAAGTGCTTGGGCCCTGCACCCCATGGGAGACCAGGAGAAGCACCTGGCTTCTGGCTTCGGATCAGCGCGGTGAGCCGGCTGCAGCGCGCCAGCCGCGGCGCGCCAGCTGCGGCGGTCATTGGAGGGTGAACCAACGGCAAAGGAAGACCTTTCTCTCTGTCTCTCTCTCTCTCACTGTCCACTCTGCCTGTCAAAAAAAAAATCCCCCCCCAAAAAAAGAATAGAATCTAAGAGTCACAAAGCCCAGGAAAGTGTGTAGTGGTTATAATGCTGTATTTACCTTGACAAGGTCACTCGTTTGACCTTGACTATGACCTCCCTTCACTGTGCTTCAGTTTCCCCATTGTAATAACAATAAAACCTCATAGACTTGGTATGAGAATTAAATATATGCATAATGTGTAAAACATTTAGAACAGTGTCTTATACATAATGAACACTTGATATATGGACTCTGTCATCATTATTAGTACAATAAAGCGTAGAGACCATTTCTTCCTCAATGTTGCATCAGAATGAGTCTTTGGCAAATAAATAATAGTCTGTAAAGCAAAAAAAAAAAAAAAAAAAAAAGGCAACACTCTTGAGGAAATGTTGCCTTGGATTCCACTTAGACAAAAAAGCATTCCAGTAAGACAGTTTTTATGGTCTGTGAAGGAAAGGGTAAGATCATCCAAGCAGAGCGGTTTTGGGCATAAAGAAATGGATGAACAGGCAGAATCTCATTACCCTGAACATCGAGTAGGCTGATGCTAACGTTAGGCCATTGAGAAGTTAAGCCATTGAGAAGTCACTTCACTGCCAGAGGCAAGGTAGAGGGCCCCAGCTCAGGCCACCTCCCCACTGGAAGAGTTTTTTGTCTTGTTTCTCCATACTCCCAGTCAAGTCCATTGGCAGGGGCTGGACAAGCCAGAGAGGAAGGCCTATTATTTCATGACCCTGGAATACAGCAAAGTGCATTGAGCTTTGCAGCCAGCTCAGCTACCTGGCCTCGGTCAACGAGGATGACATCTCCACACCCAGAACACAGCTCTGGAGCTTGAGTGTTGGGGTTCAAATCCTGATCCTGCAACTCACCATTCTGTGGCCCAGCTTCACCCATGCAATGGGATTGTCAAGGCACCTGCATGGGAGCAGGCATTTAACCTGGAGGTTAACATGCCTGTGTCCCACACCAGAATACTCTAGCTTCATGGTGAAGGGGATCCTGGAGGTAGCAATGGTGGAGCAAGTGTTTGAGTTCCTGCTGCCCACATGGGAGACCTGGATTGAGCTCCTTGCTCCTAGTCTTGGTCCAAGCCCAGATCTGGTTCTTGTGGGCATTTGAGAGTGAATAAGAAGATGAGAGTACTCTCTCTCTCTTCCAAATAAATTAAGAAAAAAAGAATCTATCATATACAGTTGTTGTAATAATTAAATAAATTACCCCATGCAAAGTGCTTAGAAGACAGAACAACACAAAGTAAATGCTCAATTAATATGGAGTGAGTTCCAACCTGGCTCAAGGTCAAGGGGTGGAGTTCATGGCCACCTGAGTCACCTTTTCTGTGTCTTCTGCAGAATGGTGGTGGCAAGATCTCTTCCAAGCCCTCTCCTCTGTCCCATCTTTTGCCCTTTGTAAGTGCAGCTCCTACTCCCATCAGCATGAAGGAACTGATACCCGAAGGCTCTCCTGAGAGCTACGGAGCCATGTGCCGCGAGCCCCCGTGCCCTGCCCTTCTGTGCTGCCAACTGTCGGCATCTGGGAAAAGAAAAGCAGCATTGGACAGGCTTCCTGCTAACCCCAGGAGGCAGCGATGATGGCTCTATTGTCATGCATGGGAGACCTGGACTGAGTTCCCAGCCTGTGGCCCTGACCCTGACCCAGCCTGGCCATGGCAGGCATTTGGGGAATACGGATGGAATCTCTCCCCCGCCTCCGTGTGTGTGTTTCTCTGTCTGTCTCTCTGCCATTTAAATAAAAAATATGTCGTATAATGATCATACAAAATAACAGCAGAATGTCCCCCAGAGAGGAGGGAAAAACAAAATCTGACCTGCAGTTAGGGTTGGAAGAAATTTAACCCAAGGGAGGGGGGGCAGCGTGTGTAGGGGGTATCTTGTCCCAGAGACACCAGTTGGAGGGCTGGGACCCCAGTTAAGCCCCATTGCCCATTCTCTTATTAACAAAGAAAGAGAGAGAAGAAAAGGGACCAACAGCCTCACTCCCTCAAAAAGAAAGGACCCCAGATTTCAAAACCCTTGGACTTATTTTTCTTTCAAAAGGCAGCTTCAGAAACCTGTCCACCCCTCCATCAAAGACTGAAGCCCTTTGAAGCAGCCCCTCCCCCGGCCTACCTGCTGATTATTCAGAGAAATATTGTATTGACACGACTCTTTAGAATAGAAAGGCCAGCCGGTGTTTGGGCACAACCCCATGACTATCTTGCACCCACACATGATGAAAAATTTAGATGGCTAACTTTGAAACAATCAAACGCATTAGAAGCCTCTTAACGAGCCGCTCTCCCGAGCGGAAGCACCGTGAACTTCAGAAAAGTCCTTCTATGGAAATCACAAGCGTCTTTGATCCGCTAAAGTCACGGCAGGGTGGATTTATTTCAAGTTGATTTTTTTGGCATCCTGGTCCTCCCGAAATATTGGGAGCTATCTTTCTGAGCAAGATGTGGGGGAAAACAATGGCGCCGTAGCTTTCATTTATCTGCAATTTGACAGAGTGCAGTTTATTAAGTGGAAGCGAGGCAGAGCCGTGATCTGAAGCCCGGGGACTCTGGTGGGGATCGCCTCCCTTTTGTACCAGTGGGAGTTGGCGACATTTTGAACCTGCTCACCATTAAATGCCTTCCTGAGTGGTGCGAGAGCCTTTTAAAAAGAAAGCCGACGCATTTATGATGTAAATTCGTTATTTTGACAGTCTTTGAAATCTGTCATATTCACATCCAATTTAATGCCTTGCAAAAGAGAGAGAGAGATAGAGGGAGAGAGAGAGAGGGTCCTTTTTCTTTTAAAGCACTTTAAAGATTTTCAAAGCCATTTTCATGTAGAAAACTATTGTTATACCTAATACATCCCGAAAGTATTTTAGCAAAGCAACTTATAGGCATCTCCTTGAAGTCATGTCGGCTTTTAAAACATGGCAATCTTGGAGTAAGCTTTGACCGGTAGATCTCTTTTGGATTAACTAAAGCTGTTCTTGATTTCCGTGTACATAATTAGCCAGCACCGACACACTTGCCAGGGCAGGCAATCGTTTAGCCTGAGAGCAGTTGGCCTTGTGAGCTGCCACATGTGTTCTCATACATTCTGAACCTTCTGGAATGCTGAATACTGAGGTCTCCGTCCCACGAGCTTGGCTATGCGGAACGTGCCTGCAATCTGGGGCGGTGGTTCTCATGTTCAGCGACACCGGAGACACACTTGGTTGTCCCAGCTGAGAGAGGGGTCCTGTGAGGTCGGGACAGCAGGCACCAGGGATGCTGTTATGCAAGGGTCGGCCCCTCCTGATAAAGAATGACGCATCTGAAAACGGGAACAGTGGTGAGGTTGAGAGGGTCAGGCAGTCCCAGGCCTCTGCAGCAACGTGGCACTTAGCACACTAGCATGGTGCAAGGACCCTGGCCTGCCTGCTGGGACCCCAGTCCCCATGGACCGAAATAGGTCTGCCCAGGGAAGGAGAGAGCCGTCGGAATCCACGTAATCCAGACATTCTCCAGGGAATGTGGCTGTCGTGAATCCACAAAAGAGCATCTCATGACGCCAGACCCTTTTGCCTTTCCAAGAAAGAATCTCCGCACAATTTTTTAAACGCATTTATTTATTTTTGAAAGGCAAAGAGAGACAGAGAAAGGTCTTCCCACCTCTGGTTCCCAGCCCATACTCCTCCCCACCCCACCCCACCCCCCACCACTACCAAATGCCTGCACCAGCCATGGCTGAGCCAGGCCAGAGCCAACAGCCTGGAACTCCATCCAGGTCTCGTGCATGGGTGACAGGGACTCAAGTGCCTCCCGGGGTGAGCATTAGCAAGAAAAGTGGAACCAGAGGCAGAACTGAGCCTTGAACCCAAACACTCCAGTATGACATGTAGGCAGCCCAAGTGGCGACTCCACAGCTATGTGAAATGCCTCTCTTTGTACAAAATTCTGATAAGCCTGCCTATTGCTTTCCTAGTTCAGGACACAGTAGTAGGGTGGCTGGCAGAGATAGGAGTCCTGTCCATTTTGAGTGGACAGTTGAATAAAAATGGAGGAGGCAGGAAAAACTATTTTAAGAAATCAAAAAGTACATGCAGATTCTGGGGCTCGCATCCTTATCAGAGGTGTTGGACGGACAGGAAAGAAATCCGTGCACAAGTAAACAATGTAACCACGCACTGGTGGTGAGCGCTCTGCAGAGAACTGAAGTAGCGTGATCTGGGGAGCTCACTTAGTTTGCAAGGGCAGGAGAGGCAACCAGACATGGGAAATAGCACTCCAGGCCAACAGCACAGCCAGCCAGTGCAAAAGCCCTGAGGGAGGCAGAAAGGAACTTGAGAAGTTTTTGAGGACTGGAAGCAAGGCCAGCAAGAATGGGCCATGGGACCCAGAGGGAGAGCGGTGCAAGGCCTTCACACCACACAGTAAGGCATTTGGATCTTCTTAAAAAGGTTTGCTTATTTACTTGAAAGGCAGAGTGACACACGGAGAGGAGAAACAGAGAGAGGAGAGGGGGAGAGAGAGTCTTCCATCCTCTGGTTCATTCCCCACGTGGCTGCAGCAGCCAGGCCTGGGTCAAGCTGAAGCCAGGAGACAGAGAACGGATCACAAGAGGATGGAGATGAGAACAGCAAGGCCTGCACAGCTGGCGGAGGTAGACAGAGAGGGCAGACTCCAGCCAGGTTGGTAGAACTCGCTGTGGGATTGGCTTTGAAGCCGAGGGAACCCGGGGTAAACGCCCAGATGTTTGCCTTGAGCAAATTCGCTTAGGGCCATCTCCAGAAATGGGGTACCCTGGGGAGGGGAGGTAGGGCACCAGGGGCTCTGCTTTGTCGGTGTCACATTGGAAGCCCTCTTGGACACCGTGTGCAGACACCATTGGCCGTGAGCTATCCTGGAGTCCCAGGGAGAGGTGACTGCCTACTGGCTGTCACCAACATTTTGATGGCACTTAAAGTCATCCCTTAGAACTGGACCAGAGGAGCCAGGACAGAGCCCCAACAGAGAGAGGTGGGACAGGGGGAGGGGAGCAGCTAAGGAGCAGGAGGGGCTAGGGGTCAAGGGAAGGAGGGAAACAAATAAACCTCATGCATACTGAATATGGACAGTCACTATTCCCTAACCAATACCATGTAATTGCTATTTGCATAGCATGTCCATTGTTCTGCGTATTATTAGGAATCTTAGGTTGATTTGAAGTATACCGGAGGATGCACGTGGATTGCATAAATACAGCGCCACTTTATAGGAGGAGCTGGAGCATCCGTGGACTTTGTTATCCTTGGGCTTTCTAGAACCGACTGCCACAGATAAGGATGGACGACCGTTTCTCGATATTGCCATCCGCTGCCCTACGTGTGGTGTGCGCCCCCTGCCAGTTGGTTCTAGGACAGAGTTTTCAAAAATCTGCTTGGCCACCTGCCATCGAAGCCCCTGGGTTCTTGCTCAACATCGGTTCACTGGGTCTCCGGTGCAAACGAGGCTGCAGCAGTAGGACCCTGGAATCTGCATGCTAACAGCCCCCCGGGATGGTGCACAAACCAGATAAAAGTGGATAGTCACCCGGTGGGGGCGGGGCAATCCCCGTGCCTCTGTGGGATGGGGGTGGGGGTGGGAGCCGGGGGCGTTTGGGTTCATTTTGAGGAGTCTGAGCCCCATATTTCTCAGCTCCCTCAGCCCAGCCAGCCTTCTCAGGTTTGCTAAGCCCTATTACCGAGCGGGTTTTAGCTGCATCCACACTTCTTTATCAGCGGGCAAGACATTTTCATCCCGCGTGGAGGTCTTCCTGGCCCTGGACTTCAAAGTGGCCACCCCAAGAAGGCTGGCGAAGAGCTTCAGAGGGCGCTCACAGATGTCTTATCGCTTTGGGGGTGAGGAGGGAGAGGCGGGGAGCCGGGCAAGGGCACGCACGGCTCCAAAGCGCCGCAGAGCCAGCCTAATCTGTTGAGACGATCAAACGGTGGCTTGAAAGATCTCTCCCACAAAGAGGGAAATTACATTTGCTGGCTTGTCGGTCACCCAGGATCTAGGCTGCTGTTGTCTACTATGGAGGACTGTGCTTTAGGGGGTGCTAATTACAGGATCTGGGAGCCGACGTGCGAGGGTATGCAAACCACACACACATCATCTCGTGAGTGGGTATTTATGGGTGCGAGTGGGCGTCTGTATAATTAGGCAGATGGAATGTCCTTTGCCTGCCCTGGTCCCTCTAGCACCAGGATCTCTATTTTGGAGTTGAATTGGAGGCCGAAGGGGGGATAGGTTTTGCCAACTCAACTCCCATTGATTGTCTGACATGCAGAAGGGACAAACCTAGGCGGGTATTTCAAAAAGTTCATGGAAAAGTTGAATTAAAAGATAAAAAATTGAATTCTATGCACAGGGTTTTTTTTTTTTTTTTTTTTTTTTTGGCCGTAGTCTGCATTTTTGTGAACTTCTTGAAGACATCCCCCTCACATGCAAGGATTTCAATACTTTTTGCACCCAAAAGTACTTAGCCTTTAATTCCATTTTTTCTAAGAACATGTTGAAGTACCTGCACACGCTCTAATTAAAATTTACATATCTGCGATTGACGTGTAATAGTTCTGCATATTTGTGGGTATATTGGGACATTGCAACAAAGTGAACTGATCACATCCGGGTCACCGTGTACTCCTGACCTCTGACGTTTGTCCTTCCACGAACCATTTTGAAAGGCGTGGTTGTGCGGCGTCGGCCACGGCTATGTTCCTGTGCCATCCACATGAGAAGTTTTCCTCCTACCCACGCCGCCTGCACCCCGCACCTGCCTTTCTTTTCTCCCCTGGAAAGATTCCGTTCTTCCCAACAGGAACTGAACGTTTTGGGGACTTGGGAGGCTCCCCGGGAGGTCGGCACATGGAGCTCAGAGAGCAGAGAGAAACCCCCAGGGATGTGCAGGGGGTGTGCGCCCTCGGGGTGCCGAGTGCTGGGGGTGACTCAGAGACGGAGCTCCCCGGCTCTGGCCTTGTGCGTGGCAAGCGGAGGCCTGGGCTGCTAGGAAAGGACCAGGAAAAGTTCGGGGCTTGGACTCAGGTCTGGTTCAGAGCCCAGCTCGCCCTGTGCCAGGGCCCAGGAGAGTGCGTGCTCCATGTTTGGGTAAGCTTGGGGGTGTTTCCTTGCAGAAGGCGTGTTTAACCGCGCTTCGGTATTGGTGTCTGGTGCTGGGAGAACAGTGGCTGCCGCAGCACCGACATCTCTCCTCCCACCAACGCAGACTCCGTTGGTTCCCCGCTGTGGCATCCTGGGCTTTCCCAGAATTCCCATCCTTGTCTCCTCGGATGGTTTTGGGGGGCACAGTTGCCTCTGGGTAAGAGAGGGTGTGGGGTGTTGTCCAGCCACCTGGGCTGGAATGCTCACTGGGGCCCGGCTCTCTCTCTCTTTCTCTCTCTCTCTCTGGTACCCGACACTCCTAGGGCACACTTAGCCCACCACGGTTCCTGTGCTCCTGGCTGTGCGGGACTGGTTACACTGCCTGGCTGGGTAATATGGGGTAGGCGCACACCAAGGGCTCCAGCCCAGGGACTCCGGGGGCTGACAGAAAGGGAGTAGGCCCGGGGATTTGTCTGCCCCACGCGTCTCCGTGCTAGTGGGGGAGGGGCTGCTTGTGGAGAGGCCTCTGGGGCAGGTGACAGCCGTGCAGACCCTTAGGTCAGGGCTGGGATGGCCCTTATTGCTTAAGGGGGATGAGCCCCGCCCTCACGGGCCTCCCAGCGTTTCTCTGCACTCAGATCAGCTACCCCCTGCCCCCCACGCCCGGCCGCCCCAGCAAAGCATTGGTTGGGGCTGGGGTTTTGCTGATTTCTCACCAGCCACGCTGGACCACTTCTGAATCCTTGCACGTGCCTGGGCTCCGCCCTGCCTCCCCCACTTCCGCCCTTGCTGTTCCCTCCACCGGGATTCTGCTCCTCCCCCCACCCCTTCAGACTTCAGCCCTGATGGCACCTCCTCAGAGGAGCCCTCCAAGACCGCTTGATCCAAAGTGGCGCCCCCCGCCCTCTTGAGGCTGGGTCCTCGTCACAATCCCCATCACTCCCAGCCACACTTGACCCCGCTCCTCTGGGCTTGCTGTCCACCTGTCACCACTTTCCCCGGTGCCCAGGGCGAGACGTGGCACGTGCTGGCTTGATTGATGGCTGCCATTCTGCTCCTGGACTGTCTGGTGGCACTCTTTGAAGTGCCTTGGGCTCTGGGTGGAGGATTTGTGCGAGGTACTTAAGCATGTTGGGCTCAGAGTCACTCTCTGCAGAGTGGGGACAATCCCAGTCCGTCTCCATGGCTCGGGCAGGATTTACGTGGCCTGGAGCAAGTGCCCAACCAACGGCAATGGCTCTCGGTCCTGTGGAGCACAGGAGGCCAACAGAGCCCTTCGGCTTCTCAGCCAAGGTCCAGGTTAAACGCACACATTCTCCCTGGAAGCAGGCTGCCCGGATCAGCTTAGGAGCAGGGCCCTGGGCAAAGAGAAGACAAAGTTACCCAGGAGTAAGAGAGAACCAGCGTGTAGGTCATGATGGACTCCTCAAAGATACTGAAATACGCCCAGGTCCCAACCCACGCCTTGGCCAGCGATAGTTTCGGATTTGAACCCAAGCCTCCGACCCCATCTCTCTGTCTCCTGTCTGAGTCTGGGGCAGTTTGGAAGAATCACGGGCTGGGCTGGGGGTGGGGGTGGGGGCACTAGGGACAGAGTGGGAGGGGCAGGGGCAGAGCTGGGGCCTGGACAGGGAGATGGGGCAGAGTTGAAGACAAAGGGCTTCTGCCTGCAGTCTTGAACTTGGCCCACAGCTCTCACCACACCTGATGGGCAGACCCACCCCGGCCACCTGGAGTGGCTCCACCTGCCCCAGAAGCCCTGCTCCAGCCTGGCCTCCCAGGAGCAGCGCACAGGGCAGCTGAGGTCACCCAGACGCTGTTGCAGGCTAAATCCCCGTGTTTTGCAGGATGGGTTCTTCCTGCTCGCGGGCTAATCACTGTCATCATCTGCTGCGTCACGCGGCTATGGCCAGGATTAAAGAGCTCGGGCAGGGAAAACACTTTGAACTGTGTGAATGAAAGGCTTCGCGGAAGGAGAGTGTTGGAAGCGCACAAGATAATGAACCACGGGGATCCAGGGCCGCTGCTGGGTGTTGCGAGGAAAGTCCCTTCTCGGAACCCCGTCCGTCACCCTTTAATTCAGCAGAGACCATTCTGCAATAAACTCCTGCTGCCCCCCGTAGGCATCTACACTGGGCGGCAGAGGCCCCTCCCTTGCACTTGCCAGACTCCAAAGCATTGGGGAAAAGCGCAGTTGGAGGATGGGACGGGCGCCACCATTCACTTGGCAGGTGCATTTGAGCAAGATTCTTCTAGAAGGATGCGGGAAAGATGCGGAAGGCCAAGCAAGGCCTCGGAGGCTTTGCTGAGGAGAGAAGCGTGACTATGACGGATTTGTCATGCTGGACGTAGCCCTAAGTATTTTCAGCTGGGTTTGAAACACCCAGAAGGCATTGGGGGGCATTTGCTCTGTGGTCTGAAGACAGCGGCTGCCCAGGAGAGAAGGAGAACTGGCCACTGTTGCGCACTTGGCCAGGGGGCCATGGTTGTATTCTGCTTTCTTAGAAACGTGCTTCTGGAGTCGGGACGTCCCAAGAAAATGAGTGCTGAGTTGGGGGTGGGGGGACTGCGGAGTTCCTGCTTGCGTTTCTCTGAGCAGTAGCTGCAGTTCGGAGCCCATCGTCCCCTGCAGACTCCGTAGCCAAGGCCACCACGATGGGGGGTGGGGAGTGAGACCCAGGAGACATGGGGGAAGGGGGCTGGAGACTCCCTGCAGCTGAGCCCGTGCCAAGAGCTTATTTCCAGCTCCAGAAAACACCTCCGATTGCCCTGGTCGGCAACGCTCTCTGTCTTCTTCTGCAGCCCAAATCGGTTAGACTGCCAATGCCAATGCCAAGGGCAGGGGCCGGGGCCGGGGCCGGGGCTCGGGGAGGAACATCGCGGGTGTTTCCTCTGCGGCTTTCCAAACGCAAATGCTTAAAGGCTTCAACTCTCGCTGATGCCCCTGAAGGGAGTTGTAGATCCACACCAAGGCCAGAGGCAAATAGGGACTAACAGCTTAATTGTCTGAAAACAGTTCTTTCCAGAATTCCTCCAAAATTCAGTCTTCTTTTAGCATCCCAGTGGCAGAGGGAGTCGTTGGGGAGAGGGCAGGAGTGACGGAAGCAAGAAGGACCATGGAAGGCAAAGTGGGATTGGGATTCGGGGGGGGGGGGGAGATTCCCCCTTTTTAAGATATGTTTGTTTATTTGAAAGGCAGAGTTCAGAGAGAGGGGCAGAGGCAGATCTTGCATCCGCTAGTTCACGCCGCAAATGGCCGCAATGGCAGGCGCTGGGCCAGGTGGAAGCCAGGAGCCTGGAACTCCATTCAGGTCTCCCAGGTGGCTGCAGGACCAGGCACTCAAGGCAGATTCCGCAGCCTTCCCAGCAGCGTTAGCAGGGAGCTGGATCGGAAGTGGAGCATCTGGGACTCGAACCAGCGCCCACATGAGATGCCAGCCTCAGAGGTGGCAGCTGAGCCCAGTGTGCCACATGCAGGCTCCAGGACATGCCTTTTTTTTTTTTTTGACAGGCAGAGTGGACAGTGAGAGAGAGAGACAGAGAGAAAGGTCTTCCTTTGCCATTGGTTCACCCTCCAATGGCCACCGCGGCCAGCGCGCTGCGGCCGGCGCACCGCGCTGATCTGAAGGCAGGAGCCAGGTGCTTCTCCTGGTCTCCCATGGGGTGCAGGGCCCAAGCACTTGGGCCATCCTCCACTGCACTCCCTGGCCACAGCAGAGAGCTGGCCTGGAAGAGGGGCAACCGGGACAGAATCTGGCGCCCCAACCGGGACTAGAACCTGGTGTGCCGGCGCCGCAAGGCGGAGGATCAGCCTAGTGAGCCGCGGCGCCGGCTGAGATGCCCTTTTAAAAGGGAATTGAGGTAATTAAAACTGTAAAGCGAATTCTCTTAGCATACAAGTGCTTTCATCTTTTTAAAAAGTATGATTTTGTAATTCTTCCTCTTTCCATGTCTGTTCTGTGAGATAGATCAAGATGGATAGATAGATTACACATGAGACATACAGATGATGGTTAGACAGATACATATATGATAGATTAGCTAGATAGATAATAAATACATCGATGATAGAAAGAAGATATCAATATATAGTAAGGTAAGGTGCAAATTAAAAATAAGATGAAAGAAATTCAACAGAGAGGATACCGGAGAAGGGGGGATGAAAGCTACAGTTGGGGGTGAAGTTACTGCACAGCAACATGCCGTGAAGTCCTTTGCATTTGTTCCTATACGTGAACCACGCTTTTTCCTGTGAGCTTCCTGGCAGCCAAAGCAAGGAAGGAAACATGATCAAATAGGCAGGTCCCACGTGGAGGTTTCTGTGTTGTGAGGTAGCTTTTTCTTTTTCATGTTAGGGTCTACAATTCATGATTCTGTCTCCTCAGCTTTTCTCTAAGCTCGAGTCTCCCTGAGTTCTGGACTGAAGGGAGGCAGAAGCTCAGAGAAGCCGCCAAGGTCCCAGTGGATGCAGGCTCCGTGCTTCTGCGGAGTGGAGGGGGCCAGCCCTCTTCTGTTGTCTCCTCCAGTGTCTCCCCAGGACTTCCAACAACCCCAAGCTCCACGGAGGGCCGGTGTCCCCAGAAAACAGGCTCCCTGCCCTCCGCACACAGCGCCCGCCCCACAGTGTGTGCGCCTTCCCTCCGCTGCGAAACCGGCACACCCCGAAGGGGCCACCACTGTTTCCCTGCTCCAGGGGAGAATCAGACTCTCAGGGGACAGCTGGGCAGCTGGTGGACACTCGATAGCACTTGCTGACAGATGGACGTTTGGACCGGCCCGGCTGGGCTGGGCTGGGCCAGAGGCTGGCCAGGGCCAGGGAGGTGAGGGCCCCCGCCCGCCTCCTCTGTGTGCCACAGCTGCACAAGAAGAGCCATCTGGGCCACACCCGGCTGGGAGGCCCCGTGGCGCCAGCGTTCCTTGCGCGCGGTGGGCAGCCCTTGGCCTGGCCCCACCGCCCTCCTCCCCAGCGCTGCTCGGGGCCTCCAGAGGCGCCACGTGGCATTCGGGCTCCAGCCCCCAGCCGGATGCCAGGATCCCAAGGGTGCCTGGCTCCCGGGGGGGGGGGGGGTCCTACGGGAGCGTGAAGCTGGGCCCTGTGCGTGTGTGCACGTGTGTGCATGTATGTGTGTGTGTGCGTGTCCTGCCTACACTGCCACCTCTCCTGGCCCTTCCCCCCACCCCCACCCCAGGCTCGCCTTACCCTGCTCCCCAGGACTCAGTCAGAGCCTCCAACACATCTTTTATTAATATTAATTCTAAAAAAATTTTTTTTCAGTGCTATTTACCATCTGTTTTTTCCCTTGGCTGAAAATAATTGGAGATGAAACACCGGCTGCCGGGTCCCCCACACTGTCTCGGAGGGAACAATGGGGACAGACAATGCCTGCATTTTTCTTTTTCCCTAAGCAAAACAGGCTCGAATAAGCGCTCCTTGCTGGGCTGCAGACGTGGCCCCAAATCCAGCGGCCCTCCCATGCCCACCTCTCCTATCTTCCGTGTGTGCGCAGGAAAGCCTTCTCCGAGGGGGGAGGGGGATGTCTTTGGTTTCTATTAGCCAAGCTTGCTAATTTCCTTCTGTCCTAACAACATCTGGCTCATTTGATGTTCCACTAAAGTTTGCACCATGTGTAAATATAAATAGCGTGGTCTTGATTCCATTAGAGACCCATGAATGGAACAGAAATATTTTAAGGCGAGGCTGCCGTGAGGCCGGGGCCCCGGCAGGATGAGGGCCCTGCTCGGGAGACAGGAAGGAGAGGCTGTGCCGTGTCCCGCTTCCGGCAGAGCCAGACCGTTCAGCTTCCTGGCCGTGGGCTTCCGGCCTCCCCTGGATCTTCTCAGCATCACAGTCGCTGGATAGATGAGCACCGAGGCTGGAGCAGGCCACAGTCAGGCACTGTGACTGTGAGCACAGGCAGGGCTAGGTCCCCCGAGGGAGGCAGCCTGGGACTGTCGCCCTCCCCAGGAAGCAGCAGCCCAGAGACAGAGGCCGCCCGAGTCGCCCGGGGCCCCTGGCAGGCTCCCAGGCATTTGATGCTGAGTCCTTGTCCTGCCCCCCGCTCCCGCCCAGCTGCCTGCCCTGTGTCCCCAGTGGGCACGAAGGGGGTGAAGTGTGCAGCAGAGGGGCCTGGCCTCACCCCATGGGCCCCACTCTGCTCCGGGGCTGCCTGGAAATGTCTCGCTGGCTTCACCTCCTGCCCTGATCTTTGGAGGTTGCACACCTTGTCAGGTCATTTTGTGCCTACCCCTGAGGGTCCAAGACAAGCTTAACCAAACCTTAATCTCTCTCTCGCTTGCTCTCTTGCTCTCTCTCGCTCTCTCTGGCTCTCTCGTTCTCTCCCTCCTCTCTCAATTGCCAAGCAAAAACTAGAAGCCTCTCAATCTAGAGGTTTTGGACTCCAAATTCCTGTATTGAATCCCCCCCCCCCCACACACACACACACATGCTGGTATTTGGAGGCGGGGCCTTTGGGTGATTAGGTCACGAGGGTGGAGTCTTCACAAGGAGCCTCGTGGACTTTCTAAGACGAAACGTAAGAAAGTTCCAGAACCCCCATCTGCGTATACAGCAAGAAGGTGCCTGTTCCCAAGCAGGAAGAGAGCCCTCCTCCCCCGCCACACCAGAGCTGCTGCCTCCTGAGCTTGGACTTGGCAGCCCCTTATATCGGGAGAAGTAATGGTTTGCTGTGGAAGCCGCGCCAGTCTGTGGATTTTTTGGGTTACAACAGCCTGAGCTCAGACTCTGGGTCTCATGCCCACCCCTCAGCTCCAGGGAGAAGCTGGGGGCACAGCCAGGTGGCCTTCGGTATGCAAACGCACTTTGTGATTCTCAAAGGGGGTCTGTACCATTTCGTCCCCCATTCCTCCATGACCATGAACTCCTTCTCTGAGGAACGGTTGTCACCCCAGCACTCAGAAACACCCAGTGACACACGGGTCAGCTAGAGAGATGGATTCGTTTCGCCACAGTTATCATTTGAAGCAGCAGAATACCGTTTGGGTATCCAGCGTCAGAGTGGACATCACAAAGATTGAAAAGCCAGGAGAGGGGCCAGCGCTGTGGCGTAGCAGGTAAAGCCGTCGCCTGCAGTGCTGACATCCCATATGGGCGCCAGTTTGAGTCCCGGCTGCTCCACTTCCAATCCAGCTCTCTGCTGTGGCCTGGGAAAGCAGTAGAAGATGGCCCAAGTCCTTGGGTCCCTGCACCCACGTGGGAGACCCGGAAGTAGCTCCTGGCTCCTGGCTTTGGATCAACACAGCTCCAGTTGTTGCAGCCAATTGGGGAATGAACCAGCAGATGGAAGACCTCTCTCTCTCTCTCTCTCTCTCTCTCTCTCTCTCTGCCTCTCCTCTCTCTGTGTAACTCCAACTTTAAATAAAATAAATAAATCTTAAAAAAAAAGAAAGAAAGGCAAGGAGAAGGCATGGAGTTTGGAGAAGACGCAATGTAATGGAAAAGGAAGGGGCTTGAGAATCAAGTGGACCTGGGTTCAAGACTTGGGTTTGCCGCTTATGACACTACGTGGCCTCTGGCTAGTTGGCCAGCCTCTCTGTGCATCAGTTTCTTCCCATGAAAGACAGGGGCATCTTGGAATGTTGGGAAGCCTCAGACTAGAAGAGAAATAAAGTACGTGGTAGCCATAGCACCTGCCGTAGGTGGTAACCTCATTGTGCACAGACCATGCCCCTTCCGGCGGAAATCAGAGCCCCTTGCTCCGGCTCTGGTCTAAGACCCACGAGCAAATCCATGGCTGCCTCCCAGTGCTGCTTCCCCACCCAGGAACCAGCCTTCTCCCTGGGAAGCCACAACACGATGGTCTTTGGGTCCTCCTTGGATTCCCCAGCCCCCCGAGCTGCTCTCTCCTACCAGCCTTCCTCCCACCTTGAGCTGAGTGGAGGTCCCTTGCCCGAGGACGGCCAGCGTGTTCTCAATTCTGCATGGACTCTGCTCTGGTTCAGGAGGGGCTGGACATGTGCTCCACACTCTTGCCGTTTCTTTGTCCTCTGGAGGACCCAGGCAAGATTTGATTCTAAGTGCACCTGCCAGGCCCCCTGCCCTGTGGGCTTTGCAGGTCACAGGGTCATTCTGCCCCCATGTTCAGCTTTGCTATTAAAATGTGGAGTCTTCTTGGGGCTGGCGCTGTGGCACAGAGGGTTAAAGCCCTGGCCTGCAGTGCCGGCATCCCATATGCGCACTGGTTCAAGTCCCGGCTGCTCCACTTCCGACCCAGCTCGCTGCTGTGCCTCCACTTCGGGGCAGAAGGCCAGTGCTTGCAGAGGAGCAGGATGGAAACACAGCCTTGCATCTGCCAGGCTGACTTCGCGGTGGCTGTTTCTTCTTGTTTGTGTAGCATTCGGAGGCCCAGGACTGAGTCATAGAAAAGGATTTGAGTCAGGGGTCGGCGCTGTGGCATTGTGGGTAATGCCACTGCCTGCAGTGCCAGCATTCCATATGAGCGCTGGTTCAAGTCCCGGCTGCTGCACTTCTGATCCAGCTCTCTGCTATGGCCTAAGATAGCAGTAGAAGATGGTCCCAGTCCTTGGGCCCCTGCACCTGCGTGGGAGACCTGGAGGAATCTCCTAGCTCCTGGCTTCGGATCGGTGTAGCTCCGGCCAGTTGGGGGAGTGAACCAACGGATAGAAGACCTCTCTCTCTATCTCTGCTTCTCCTTCTCTCTCTTTATAACCCTGACTTTCAGTAAAATAAATAAATCTTAAAAAATGATTTGAGTTGGTCTCTGCCCCTTGCTTCCCGTGTGATGGGGGTAGGGGAGCTGGCAGAACCCTCCAGCTCCCAGGGCCCCTTCAACAAGTGGGTAAGAACAGGTTATTTTGAAGGTTGCCCAGTGTCTTAGGTTGCGAAGGGCTGGCATATGCAGCACCCCACCCTGGGAGTCTTCAACACCAGAACTGTATTCTCTCAAAGGTCTGGGGGCTGAGGTCCAAGGGCAAGGTGTCCACAGGGGGGCTTCTTCTGCAGTCTCCACCTTCTCCATCTTCCTCTGTGCCTGCGTCCTCGTCTCCTGCCTGGACATCAGTCTGCCTGGATCAGGACCCATCCTGGTGACCCCAAGTTTAATTCGATGACCTGACCTCCTCAACACCACCTCCACACACAGCCACGCCAAGGTGCAGGAGGTTAGAATTCCATGTCAGTGGGGTGGGGCGGGGGCCATCAGTCCCCAGCACCTGATGTCCCATCAGGCAGGCTGCCATGGCTGTGTTCTACTGTGGGAGAGGAGTTCCAAAGTTGGTGGAGAAACGGAAATAAAAGATAAGCTTAGGGGTAGGTGTTAGTAGTCCCAAGGACCTGGGTTCAATTCCCTTTGCTAACTGCTGATTCCAGTGTCCTGCTGATGCAGACCCTGGGAGGCAGTGGTGAGGACCCAAGGAGCTGGGTCCCTGCCACCCACATGGGAGTCCCCAGCTCCTGGCTTCAGCCCCACCTGGGGACCCTTGTGGGTATTTAGGGAGTGAACCAGAGGATAGAAGCATTCTGTCTCTCTCTCCATCTCTCTGTGTGTGCCTCTCTCTGTCTCTCAAATCTTTGCATAGCTTTTCACCATACGTATTTTCATGAACTTTTTTTTCTTTGACAGGCAGAGTTAGACAGTGAGAGAGAGAGACAGAGAGAAAGGTCTTCCTTTTTCTATTGGTTCACCCCCCAAATGGCTGCTACGGCCTATGCTCTGCGCTGATCCAAAGCCAGGAGCCAGGTGCTTCTCCTGGTCTCCCATGCAGGCACAGGGCTCAAGCACTTGGGCCAACCTCCACTGCACTCCCGGGCCACAGCAGAGAGCTGGACTGGAAGAGGGGCAACCGGGACAGAATCCGGCGCCCCGACCGGGACTAGAACCCGGAGTACCAGCGCCGCAGGCGGAGGATTAGCCTAGTGAGCTACGGCACCGGCCCGAACATTTTTGAAGACCTCTCTTGAGGCATGAATTTCAAAAGCTTTTGGCAGCAGAATAAACAGATCTTCGAGTTCCATGTCCCACGAGCTGTCGAAGGCCCCGAAGGCCAGATGCATGGCTGGAACCAACCCTGGTGCTTGCTCTGTGCCTGCTCCGTGCCTGCAGCCATTTGCCAGCTATTCTCAGCTCCCCGTCCTGGGCAGGTGTCACGCTGTGCAACGTGAGACGAGGGCCCCACCATGGACATTTGCTTTGGGGGAACACAGGCGGAAGTGGCTCGGGTTGCCTGGGCTCCGATGCCACACGCGCTGCCCGCTGGTGCCACCAACTCCAGCACGACTTATCTAACTTCTCCATGGGGCAGGGCCAATCACAAGACTGCAGCGACCCAGATAGCCCTGCCAGGAACTGAACAGGAAGCCAGGGGCTCTTGGTTGTTACTTCCCGCTGGTCCCGGGGATGAAAGCTGCAGATGGCAAGAAAGTCAAGGCTGATGTGAGGTTCGTGTGACTCCTCTCTGGGCTCGGGCCACTCGGCCTCGCCTGGCTTTCTCCAGGCGAAATAGTTCCAATGCCTTTACCTCCCTTCACAGGGCACACTTCCATCATGGCTGTGGCTCTGGCCGCCCTCCAACCTGGCCAGCCTTTTTCTGGTGTGTGTGTGTGTGTGTGTGGAGGGGGGTGACGTGGAGGCCGTGGCATGGCGTGGGCCTTTTATGTGTGTGGAATCCAGTTGGCTTGGAAGCACACGAGGCGCTCCGTTGACTGCGACCAGATGCCCCGGATATTCCAGGCCGGGCTTTTTCGGAGATGGCTCAGATTTCAAATGTTCTATTGATTGTCCCAGTAGACTGGAAAAATGTCCCCAAAGCTCTAACTCTTCTGAGAGCCAACCCCCTCCCCAACCGACCCCACAGGGCCTCTTACACATGGGCATGACACCAAAATGTCCCCTCTCCTGGTAGGGGACAGATGGCGGGCGGAAAACAGTGACAATTCCACCTCACGCAGGCCGCTCTGTCCGGATTTCATGGTCAGAAAACAGGGCCCAGGGAAGCATCCGGCTCCTTCGTCCTTAGCCTGGGGACCCCAGCCCTCGCCTGGTCTCCCCTCCAGCGGGGCACCCCCCAGGGGGTGCTGACCCATTGGAAGCTGCTTCCCACTTCACCCAAGCACGCGGGGCTGCCCGGAGCGCTGACTATCTCACCTCATAATTGCACTCTGGCGTTCCGCTCCAGCTTTGGGTAGGGCCATGTTTTCAATTTGTCACGGTTGTTTTGAATTTTCCTCTTGGCTCTGGGCGTGTGAGCCACCCCACCAAATTTAGTATCATGTGAAGATCGGAGGCGCACAGCCCCCGGCCTTTTGTTCCCAAGTCATTAGCAGAGATAGGCCTGGCTGGAAGCCCCAGAGGAGCACTCTCCTTCCAAGTAGACGCTCCATGGCCGGTTCTGCAGTAAAGAAGGAGTTTTTGGTTCCTCCTTTGGGGCCAAGACATATACGTTCATGGTGGATCACTTAGCAAGTGCAGAGCAGCATAAGACAGAAATAAAAACATGTAACGCCACCGGGATGTCAGCAACGGGCTAACAGGCGGGGATCCTTCGTGTGAAGCACATACGTGTTCATCAACATGGATAAAGTGGCATGCATTCTACTCTGACATGCTTAGCCGTGAACTTGACCCAAGAGCTGTTTGTTCACACTTGACTGCCATGCAAACACTCCCAGAGGAAAAGTTTCTCTGTATCATGTACATCTCGACCACCCCAACTTTATTCCATGAACACTGGCTCCCTGAGAGGGTCCATGAGGACACAGACAGCGTGGTCGCTCCTGGGGGAAGTGCTTTTCACCAGGAGCAGCACACTGTATGTCGGCATGATCAAGGCTCTGAGAAGTCCTGCAGTCAAAAAGCCATGCAATTTTTAAATGAGTTTTTGCTGAGGGAATATTAATTGCATGCATCTACAATGCATTTTAATTAAATGTTTAATACTTTAATTAAGTATTTAGTTATGTATTTATTTATTTGAAAGGCAGAGTTACAGAGAGAGGGAGAGAGATAAAGGGAGAGAGACAGACAGAGAGATCTTCAATTGGGGCCGGCGCCGTGGCTCAATAGGCTAATCCTCCACCTACAGTGCCGGCACACCGGGTTCTAGTGCTGGTCGGAGTGCCGGATTCTGTCCCGGTTGCCCCTCTTCCAGGCCAGCTCTCTGCTGTGGCCAGGGAGTGCAGTGGAGGATGGCCCAAGGATGGCCCTGCATCCCAAGGGAGACCAGGATAAGCACCTGGCTCCTGGCTTCAGATGAGCGCGATGCACCAGCCACAGCGCGCCAGACGCGGCGGTCATTGGAGGGTGAACCAATGGCAAAGGAAGACCTTTCTCTCTCTCTCTCTCTCTCTCTCACCGTCCACTCTGCCTATCAAAAAAAAAAAAAAAAAAGAGAAAGAGAGAGAGAGATCTTCAATTCACTGTTTCACTCCCCAAATGGCCACAGCAGCCAGGACTGGGCCAGATCCAAACCAAGAGCCCAGAACTCCATCTGGGTCTCCCATGTGGGTGCAGGAGCCCAAGCACTTGGGCCATCTTCTGCTGCTTTCCCGGCACATTAGCAGGGAGCGTGGTAGGAAGTGGAGCGGCCGGGACTCGAACCTGCACTCATATGGGATATGCCAGTGTTGGAGGTGGGGCTTAACCTGGTGCACCACAACTCCAGCTCCTATGTAATTTTTTTTCAACTCAAAATTTCCCAAATTCAGTGATGCATCAGACTCCTTCTAGGTGCACCAACGAACACTCATTTGAGAACATTTGGAGAAATGCTGTTAGGGATTATCTTGACGTCGGCATGCAGAGCAATAATAATTTTCCAGAACATGTGACTTCCCATCACGTGGCCACACCCTCCATGGTGTTCACGCGGATGACAGCCCTGTGTCCAAACAATCGGATTCCCCGTTGTAGCCCCGACCTGCCGCGTGTTTCCTGTGAAGCGAAGGTGAAGTCAAACGAAGCTGGGCTGTTTACCACCTCGCTTGGTGCCTTCCCCCCAGCTCACAGCACGCTGGCACCTCCACGTCCACGAGGTCTGCAACCTCAGCACCCCCCAACCATGGATAAAAAATACCTTTTAGAAGCCCGCGTCCGAACTACACATGGGCAGACTTTTTCCTTGTCATTCTCCGAAGCGACTCAGCAGAGCTACTATTTACATAGGAACAAGTATTTACATAGCCATGACGTCATGTGGTAGGGCTTATGGATAAGCTAGACACAGTGCAGAGTAGGTTAAATGCCAGTGCTGAGCCATTTCCCAGAAGGGATTTGAACACCCACAGGGGTCCTGAAACGAAGCCCCCTTGGCCACTGTCATTGACTGGGCACTGCATACCGCGTGCTAACTCATCACGACATCCTCCTGGTGGGGAGAAGGCAGGGAAGGGGTTAAAGCCACATCACCAAGGGCAACATGAGGACTTGGACCCTGGGGCCCCTGCTCTGTGTCCCTAAACTCCGTCACCCTGAAGTTCCCCCGGGTGGCTGGTGATCAGTTCTAGTGGCTTCCCAAGAAGCAGTGAGCCCACTGGTCCGGGCACACTCCCTTTCCTTCTTCGGAGGCGAGCAGTCTCTCACCGCTTTCCACCCGTGGGGCTGCCCTTGTCCTCTGCGATGCCCCCAAAGCCACAGTCCCACCCCAACACTTGCCAGTCCCTTGGGGGAACCCTTGGCCACAGCTCCACACATCCTGCTGGCTTCATTAGACCTGGCTCCCAAGTGCTCCAGGTGCTTCCTGAACGGAGACGCAGGGAGGGGACCACTCCTCCAGACCACGTGGCCTACTTGATCAGAGCAGCTAAGGTGGATGGAGCGCTTGCTACGTGGCAGGTGCTGTGGACTTGGCATGTGAATGGCCCCATAACCCTGGGACTTACCCCATAACCCTGGGACTTACATCTTCCTTCCATCTGCAGCTGAGTGCCCAGAGACAGAGAGGGTGAGTCATTTGCCTAAGGCCGCACAGCAAGCGCAGACCTGCCCCTCCCCTCTGTACTGAGCAGCCTTCTCCAGGGGGGGAGTCCTTGCTCCCCCTCCCAACTCCGCTTCACTGTGCAAACCTGCGCCCTGTGTCCATTCCTCCCACTTGGTCTGCCTTATCTTCACCTCTGTCCCAACCCCTAAGATGCTCCCCCCTACCTCCCCCAGAGAAGGCCGTGCCCAAGGAAGCCCCCAAGCATCCCTGGGCCACCTGGATAAGACGGAGCACCGCCTTTTTGCACCTGCTTTCCCGTGCGCGTCCTGGAACTGTGTGTCACAGAGACACCTACTGGCTGCTCTGAGCACAGGGCCCCAGAAAACCACGGCTCCCGCCTCCCGGTGCTCATCCTCCCAACGGCCTGGCATGCAGTCTCCCGTCCCTTTTTCCCTGCTCTCAGGCCAGGCTGCACTGGTCCCAGGGATGGCCTGGGAGGACGTTGTCTTCTCCCATCCCGCCCTGAGGACAAAAGCCAAAGGGGGAGGGGACGACGCTGACCGCAGAGCACCTGTCCCAGCCCAGGCTTGAGCACAGCTCAGCCAGGTTGCCAGGAAGGTGGGAGACAGAGCCCGGTACAGCCAAGTAAACAGAGGCTGTGATGCAAATGAAAGGAAGGCACAGCTGGGAGCAGGCTGATACGAGGTGGGGGGAAGGGTGCCGGGCGAGCAGGTGCCCTCCCTCCCTTTGAATTAGAGTTTACAACCCCTCAGCCAGCCTGCCCTCCCCACCCGGCACCACTGACGGACTGACGGACATAGAGAAACGAGCCACTGTTCTGGTTCACCAGCACCGTGTGCCAGTTCAAATATTGAGCTGCAGGGCGGATGAGGAAGGCAGATGAGGAAGGGAGGCTGGCCTCTTCCCAGGCGCTCACCAACCTAAGTAAGCGGCAGCCCAGGGGCCGGCTCCCCACATGTCCTGCCAAAGGCGGGCCCAGCAGGAGCTCCTGGCCGGCAGCAGGATGGGGCCAGCCGTCTCCTAGGCGTCCCCGACTGCGCCCCGCCCTGCCAGACCTCGGCCTGCACAGCCGCCTGAGGGGCCACGTGCAGGGCTGAGGTTGAAAGAGCTAGCAAGAAGCTAGAACGCGATTGGCTCCTTCTGGCCCACGTGGGCGGGAGGTTCTGCCTGGGCGACTCTCTGTCCAGTTATCCCAGTGAATATATTCCGGGAGGGAGCGCCTGCAAACCTGGCGGGCAGCATTTGCGGGAGATCTAAAACACGTGAAAGGCCTTCTCAGACCCCCAGAGTGAAGATCTAAGGCGTGAAGCTGTCCCTTTAAAAAAATATATGGTTGACACCAGAGCTTCCCAAGGCGTCAGATGGTTGTTCCCAATTATGGTTTCCAAGGAAGCTAGGAAGGCTTCTGGGAGGAGGAGGGACTTAATTAATTAATTAACTTATTTACTTTTTGAGAGAGACACACACACACAGAAAGCTCCCATCTGCTGGTTCACTCTCCAAAGGCGCACAACATCCAGGACTGAGGCCAGGCCCAAGCCAGGAGCCGGAAGTCCGATCCAGGTCCCCCACCTGGGTGGCAGGGACCCAGGTATTTGAGCCATGACCACCATCCCCTAGAGTGCACGCTAGCAGGAAGCTGGGACTGGGAGCAGAGCTGAGACCAGAATCCAGGCACCCGGACACAGCATGCCAGCGTGCCAGCCAGGGCCTTGACCACCCTGGGAGGAGGGACTGAAAAGCAGGTTGTCATGGTGAAGAGGGTTTGATAGGCAGAAGCTAGGAGGGGAGAGGGCCGAGTGTTGGCAGTGCAAGGAAACATGGAGGTCTTCAAAAAGTTCATGGAAAATGCCTATTATGAAAAAAATGATGTGCAGATGGATTTTCAAAAGTTTTTTGCACCAAAACAGTGTGAAACGAGAGGACCCCAGGACCTCAAAATGACAAAAAATGCAGAAGTCCCTGGGGCAGGGGCCTGCATGGCCAGTTGCTCCCTGGTACTTTTTGATGGGGTAGTTTCCAACATGGGCTTTTGTTGTTCTTGTTAAATTATTTATTTGCAAAGCAGAGAGACAGAGACAGAGAGAGAGAGAGAGAGATCTTCCACCTGCTGGTTCATGCCCCAGATGGCCACAACTGGTAGAAGCCAGCAGCCAGGAGCTTCTTCCAGGTCTTCCACATGGTTGTAGGGGCCCAAGCACGTGGGCCATCTTCCACAGCTTTCCCAGGTGCCTGAATCGGAAGTGGAACAGCTGGGACTTGAACCTGTGCCCATATGGGATGCCTGCACTGCAGGTGGAGGCTTAACCTGCTGTGCCACAGCGCCCGCCTACAAAAATGGGCCATTAGGGTGCTGAAATGCAGCAGAAGGTGCCCCAGGAATGTGGGAGTCGGGGTAAGCGAGGAACCCATCCAAACGCTGCCTGGGAGGACTACACGCCAGCAGGGCCAAGGGGCCCTGTGCTGCCAGCGGAAAGATGCCTCAAGGCGCATGCGTCATTTGAAGCCTCTTAGGGACCTCCTTCAAAAAAGTAAAAAGAAGCAGGTTGAAGGTCTTTTAAAATTTTTGGTTTGCCCCATAGGCCCAAAATGTTAACTTTTTAGCTCATAACCAGAGCTTTAGAACTCTGAGAGACCACACGTCTTTTTATGCCAACTCTGTGGCACTGGGAGCATGTCTTACTCAGGGCATCTCAGTTCCTGGCCGGCACTGAGCAGGGCGCTGGGGGTCATTGGCGCTGTCTATGGACAGTTTGTGCTGTCGCCACTTGGGGCAAGGGGTGTTGCTGGCATCCGTGGGAGGAGACAAGGGATGTCGTTAAACAGGTGCACAGGACAGCCGCCACCCCCAACAAGGACTGAGCCAGCCTCAAATGCCGCCAGCAGCAAGGCAGACCTCCACTGAGGGCTGGAGGAAGTGAGCGCTCAGGGCTGGCTGTCGGGGTGACGCCCCAGCAGGCGCTCCCGCTGGAACCCAGGCCTCGCCTCAGACAGGGCAGGTGTCCAGGCGCCAGTGTCAGGACTTCCTGGCGTTTGGTGATACGACAGGGACTACACCCTGAGCCACACAGATAAGCCAGATTGTGTTTGTCATGATTATGGTCCTGCCATTCCCCTCACGGCACCCCACCCAAACCTCAGCATTGCAGTTGTCACACAGTCATTCAGTGTGTTCCCGTGCAGGGCAACTGTGCCATGGAGGAGGATCTGACCAGCACACTCTGCAGCTGTGCAGTGCATGACCTGTGCCACCGTACACGGCAGATCCACTCCAGAAGGCAGGGCGGGAACCATGCCCCATCATCATTGCAGAATGTTCTAGTTTGCTTCTTGGCTGTGTCCAAGTTTAGAAGCCACAAAGTAGACAGTTGATGACTATCTGTGGGTCAGAATTAGGAGAAGGCTCTCACTTTCAACCCGGGAGGCATAACCAGGAATTGAGGTGCCACTGAACTTATCCAAGGTTTCTTAAGACAGGGTACCTGGTCTTTTTTATAAGCACACCCTTTTCCTCCCTCCCCTGCCTATGCAAATTTATTGTACTGCAAAGTTTGGAGTTTATAAGAGGGCTGGGCTCGGTTTCTGAACAGATAAGCGCAGAAGGATCCCTGCCGGTTGCACTGACATCTCTGCAGGAAACTGAGATAAACTTGCAGCACGCTGTTTGCAGTGGAACCCTTTGGTTGATGTTAACAGGTGATAGGACGTAAAACAATCCATCATCGGCTCACTAGGCTAATCCTCCGCCTGCGGCGCTGGCACCCCGGGTTCTAGTCTCAGTTGGGGCTCCACTTCTGTCCTGGTTGCTCCTCTTCCAGTCCAGCTCTCTGCTGTGGCCAGGCAGTGGAAGATGGCCCAGGTGTTTGGGCCCTGCACCCACATGGGAGACCAGGAAGAGGCACCTGGCTCCTGGCTTCAGATCGGCACAGCGCACCAGCTGTAGTGGCCATTTCTCTCTCTCTCTCTCTCTCTCTCTCTCTCACTGTCTAACTCTGCCTGTAAAAAAAAAAAAAAATCCATTACCAAAAATGCAGGCAGTCCTGAGTTAGATCAAAGTGTGTGTTGTCGTTGTGAGCATTCACTCTGGAGCCTGGCTTCCTGCAACAGAACTCAGGTCTCTCCACTTGCCAGCTCACTTAAGAGCTCTGTGCATCAGTCTCTCTGTCTGTAAGATGGGGTAATAGTAATTCCGGCTACAGAGGTTGCAGGGAGAGTGTTAACAAGTTAATACAGGTAATTAACACACAATTATTCTTAGATGTTTAAATTTAACTGAAAGTTGATCCCTGTTAAAAATAAGAGTGGGAATAAGAGAGGGAGGAGATGTACAGTTTGACACATGCTCAGACTTACCCCTAATGGTAGAGCTAGAAACGTGCCATGGGATTCCAAATCCTATTAAGGTGGCATGTACCAATGCCATCTTACTAGTCAAAGTGATCAGTTTCAGTTCATAATTGATCATAAAGATAGGATTAAGTGTTAAAGGGATCACATAAACAAGACCAATGTCTGCTAGTAATAACTGATAGAATTAAAAAGGAGAGAATAATCCAACATGGGAAGCAGGATACACAGCAGACTCATAGAATGGCAAATGCCCTAAACAGCACTCTGGCCTCAGAATCAGCCCTTAAGGCATTCAGTTCTGGCTAAAAAGCCCATGAGAATTTCTCAGGCATGGAAAGTCAAGACACTGTGGCAAAAAAACGACCTAAATGAAAGATCTCTGTGAGTGAGATCCCAGAGGAAAGAACGGGCCATCAAAGAAGAAGGTACCTTTCTCTGAAGGGAGGAGAGAACTTCCACTTTGATTATGGCCTGTGTAAATAAGGTCAGAGTTTGTGAACTCAAGAGGCTTCCACAGCCTTGGCAGCTCATGACAAGAGCCTCGGGTGATTACTGACATCATAAATAAGAGTGTCAGTTGTTAAATCAACAACAGGAGTCACTGTGCACTTATTCCCCATGTAGGATCTCTGTCCTTAATGTGTTGTACTATGCGAATTAACGGTATAACTAGTATTCAAACAGTACTTTATGCTTTGTGTGTCTGTGTGGATGTAAACTGTTGAAATCTTTACTTAGTATATACTAAGTTGATCTTCTGTATATAAAGATAATTAAAAATGAATCTTAATGAAGAATGGGATGGGAGAAGGAGTGGGAATGGGATGGTTTGCAGGTGGGAGGGAGGTTATGGGAGAAAAACTGCTATAGTCCAAGTTGTACTTTCAAAATTTAAATTTATTAAATAAAAGAAAAGAAAGACCCAGCTGAACAGAAAAAAAAAAATAAGTTAATACAGGTAAAGTTGTTACGATCATGATGAGCACAAAGTGTCCAGTGAATGCAGCTGATAAGATAAACAGGTGTTTAGCCTTTTTTTCCTCCACTGCAGAACTTCTGAGAGCCCTTGACAAGTTTATGTGCCCTGGGGCTCTCTGTCACAGAGGGGAGCAGGGTAAAGTTTATACTACTTTCTAGTCTTGTTTGACCACTATTTTGGACTAGAAAGCAAAGCCCAAAGCCAAGATGATGGACTTGATTTGCAAAGGGCAAGCCCAGCGTGATGCAGGTAAAGACCAGGAGACAAAGGCAAGAAGAAACAGGTAGTGATGGCACAGTAACCCCTTCGCCATCGGGTGACGACGCAGCAGGTGTGCTGCGGGGCCTGGCGCACCTCCAGAATGACCACCCGGAAGAGTAGTTTCCCGAAGAGCAAAAGGGGGAGAATTGACCTGCCCGGCTCCCGCTTGCATCCCACCGTCCAGATTTCCCGGCACGAGGACCTGACCCCTCCTGGTTGTGTGGTTCCCTCAGCAGCCATGCCGGCTTCCAGGCCTGCAGGGGTGTGCATCCACCAAGCTTGAGAGAGGAAGAGTGGCCCAGTGAAGCGGGCCACCAACCCAGAGAGAGGAAGACGGGGACGGCCAAGGGGAGCCAAGAGAGCACGGGGTTCTGGTCTACCACAGTGATGGTGCCATAGCAGTTTAGCATGAATTTCCTCGGGCTGCCACGACCAAGCTCCTGGCTTAAAACAGCAGGAGCTTTTTTCTTTCTTTGGCCTGGAGGCCAGAAACCCAAAGGACCGCTGATCACCGATCCCTTGCCCTATCTTAGCTTCTCGTCCGTGGTATGTCTTGTCTGGGACCTGCATCATCCCATCTCTGCCTCCATCTCCACGTGGCCACCTTCTCCCCATGTGTCTCTTCTCACAAGCACACTGCACGCATTGGATTAAGGGACCACCCTGCTCTGGTGTGACCTCACCCTGCTCCAGTATGGCCTCAACCTAACCAATGACAGTGGTGGATGGCCCCACTCAGACTCTGGGACAGAAAAGGCCACAATGAGACTGGAGAGGAGGAAGGCTGGTCCCAGGGGCTCTGAAAGCCACAGGCTCTCCTGAGCAGGGGACAGCTCCCATCATAGTTGCACCCCAAGGAGATCTTCAACCCCCTGGAGCGGTAGGGTTTGGAGGGTTCTGAGCTGGGCAGGTTGACCTGGGAAGGCCTCAGGGTGGATTCAACATCTGAGCTAGGTCTTGAGCAGGCAGGAAAAGTGGAATGGACCTTCCAGAAGGGCCCAGAAGGCCCAGAGCCAGGAACAAGCTGTACGTTAGCCCCACAATACTCCCAACAACTTGGCTCTACTGGGGTAGAGGAGGAAGCCACAAAAAGTGGACTTAGGGATGCAGGTTGGGCACTTCGCTGTTGGAACAGAGGATGGGGATCACTGGCCTGTGCACGGGCCCAACAGCTGCACCTGCTGTGTACTGAGTCCCAGTCCTGTGGCTCCTGGCTCCAGACATCTCTTAAAGGACCCCATCATCTCATGGAAACTTCTGGAACCTCTCCTAGAGATGGATTCTGGAGACCACGCTGCAGAGTATCCTCAGCTCCTCGTCCCCTGGTGGAGTGGCTGAAGGCCTTAATCCCTCCACCCCACCCCCACCCCTTCTCCAGTGCTCCACCAGCCGCAGAGGTGGGAATGCGAAAGAGAGCTTTGCTGGAGAATGCTGGGGTCAGGAACTCCTGGAAAGAATGCCAAGTATGAGAGGGCTCTGCTGACGCGATTTAAGATGTGGGTGGCTGGAAGCTGCAGGGGATTTTAGATGAAAAGAGTTTCCAAAGACACTTCTGCAGGGTCAGTGACAGGAGGGTCCGGGCACATCTTGTGCCTCCTGCCAAGAATTCCAGAGGCCGGCACCCCCTTCTGGGAGCTGAGGTTGGAAAGTTTCCCATGGAGCCCCCTGATGGGCTCAGGTGACACATTTACTCAGATTTTCCCCCTCTAGAATCCCAAGCCAGAGGAGACCCCAGCTTGGGCTACTGGAAACCAGGAGGGCACTGAGACAGGCAGAGCCTGTCTGAAGTCCATGTCCCCCTTTAGGAGCTGTGTGACCGTGGACAACTGGCTTGCCCGCTCTGAGCCCAGACAAGTAGATGAGAAGATATGCAGAGGCACTGCAGGCAGTGTGTGGCACGTATGGCAGAAGCTCACCGCCTAGTTCCTCGTGGTCCCAGCCAGCAAAGCCACCTTGAGATTACGTTGCACTGACCACCTGTTGAGCCACTTCTTCCAAAGATGGCTGATGAGGCAGGATTTTGATGTGGGCCTCACCTACCAGCAGAACAGTCAGATTTCATTGATTCGTTCTGTAACAAATTGTTAGGAAGACTGCCATTTGTCAATCAATGTCAAGGGCACGAGGGCTTCAGCCATGAGCCAAACAGAGGAGACAAGTAAATAATGAGACTAATAGCTATATAGTAGATCCATTAAACTAGAGGTCCTGGGAAAGTATCCAGCAGTGTGGAGCCAGATGTGCTGGGGAGGGGAACCTGCAAATCCTGGGGTGGCATTTTAAATGGGGGTATCGAGGAAGGTCCCAAACCAGACGACCCCAAAGAGAGACCAGAATAAAGTGAGTGACAAGGCAGGCAGCAAACACAAAGGCCTGGGCGGAAGCAGGGCACAGCCACAGGGAAGGGCAGCCGACATGCAGGGTGCATGGGGTGAGGGGCTGCAGATAAAACCAGAAACACATAGGCTCATAAATGGGAGCTCTGTTGACCACAGCAAGGGCTTTGGGTTGAATTCCCAGTGAGATGGGAAACTCCTTAGCAATCATATTTTTCCATAACTAATGTTTAAATTCCAAGATTTATTTATTACTTATTTCTTGAAAAGACAGAGTGACGGAGGGGGGTGGGGGGAAGATCTCTCAACAACAGATTCACTCCCCAAATGGCCACAACAGCCAGGTCTGCACCAGGCTGAAGCCAGGAGCCAGGAACTCCCTCGGGGTCTCCCACATGGGCAACAGGGGCACAAGTACCTGGGCCATAATTTGCTGCTCTCCCAGGTGCATTAGCAGGGAGCTGGATCAGAAGCGGAGCAGCTGGGAGTCAAACTGGCACTCTCATGTGGGATGCTAGCATGACAAGTCACAGCTTGACCCATCGCACCACCGTGCCAGCCTCCAGCACAATATTACGTGGGCTCTGACCAGATTCCAGGCGTGAGCTGAAGCATTTTGTATGTACTCAATTCTCATAAGGACCCTGCAGTGTGCATATCATTTTTCCCACAATTTTATAGATGAGAAAGCACAAGTATGCCGGTTCTAGTCTTTGCTGCTCCACTTCTAATCCAGCTCCCTGCTAACGCCTGGGAAAGCAGCAGAAGATGGCCCAAAGTGGGAGACCCAGAAAAAGCTCCTGGCTCCTAGCTACGGTCTGGCCCAGCCCCAGCCAATGCAGCCATTTGGGGACTGAACCAGTGGATGGAAGATTCTCTCTCTCTGTAATTCTGCTTTTCAAATAAATAAATACAACTTTTAAAAAAAAAGTCAGAGTTGATGGTCTAGGACTCAGCCCAGAATCTCCTGGCTCTAAATTCTCTTTCCATTTTGTGTCGCCTTTCCCACCCATAGTGCCTCCAACTGTCCTTGGTTATCCAAACAAGAAGGCTGTGTGAAGACGTCCCGAGGCTCTTAATGATGCATCCACGAGCCAACAAGCCCCAGGAGCTGGGAGAGAAGCGTGGGACGGACTCTCCCTCAGCACCTCCAGGAAGACCCTCCCCCCGCCGCCAACACCTTGACTTTGGACTTCTGGCCCCCAGAAGAGTGAGGGAATGAATCCCTGCTGTTTTAAGCCACTACCTTTGCGGTAATTTGTTGCCCTAGGAAACGAATACAACTTTGTCTAGGGTGATGGAAGCAGCCCTGGATTTAGAATCAGACGGTCTAAAATCCAAAGCCCAGCTCTCCACCCTCCTAACCGTGTTCCCTTGCGCAACAACCTGGCCTTCAGCCAGGCCTCCGTATCTTCCTCTGCAGAGTGAGGGTATTAGCACGTGGCTCCCAGGGCTGTAGTGAGAATGAAATGATGGCTGAGACAATGGAGACAGAGCATCTGGTAAAGTCTGCAGACCTCCTCCTAAGCAGAGGGCTGGGTTAGGGGGAACAAGCTAACAAGCTGGAATTCTAGTGCCCAGGGCAGCGCTCAGGACAGAGGTTGGAAGCCGAAATTCCTGAGCGTGTGCTTCCAAAGGTTCCAATGCATTGGCAAAGCGGCTTCTCTTGACATCATCTCCTGAAGAGGGAGAGTCCGGCTCCTGGACCAGGCAGAAGTAACCGTTTGCAGAATGAGTCAAGGAGCCCTGGCACTTGGACATTGAGTCATTACTTCCTGCCAGGAGTCTGGGTGTGTGTGTGTGGGAGGGAGTCCTGTGCCAAGGGAGTCTTTGGGCTTCAAAGCCAAAGAAAAGGCAATTAAGTTTATGGTGGAATTAGTCAGGAAACTGTAAACCTAGGACATTGCCCCTGTACAGTAGATTCTTTTAGCACCATCCCAGAACACACTGAACAGTATGGGCCCTGGTTCCAAAATTGTCTCTTAAAAATATATTTACAGTCTAGACAAGGCCGTCGTGACCTCCCTGCTACCCCTGGGTCTTCAAATGTCGTCAGGTTGGGGCACGTGCTCAGAGAGGAATCAAGATATTTCAGATCGTGGACCCCTAACCCCAGTCCCACTCCACCACGAGTCTGGCTTCCATCAGACCCCTCCCAGGAGAGATCACAGGCTCAGCGATGGTGTGTTGCACAGACCTCAGAGTGGGCAGGCACGGATGAAAATGTGGTTTCCCACAATAGATTGGACTCCCCTGGCACCTGAAACTCTTAATTAGTGAAACTCACCTTAAGCAACTAGACTGCCGCCTGGTGGGCCATGACCAGGAATAAACATGCTCATTTTGTGATGATAAGGGAATCAACCCACCTAGAGGACCCAACCCTCAACATTTATGCTCCTAGTAACAGAGCTTAAAAAAAAAAAAAAAAAAAAAAAAAAAAACCACAAAACCAGATCTGAGGAGAGTGCAAGGTGACATAGACAAATTATAATTATATTGAGATTTTATTACTCCCCTTTCCATAAATGCTAACCCATGTATCTAGAATACCAGCAAAGAGCAGACTTGAACAGCACCATCAATCAACCTGGCCTAATTAACTGTAAGTAACCAAATCTCCACCGAGAAGTGAATGAATAAGCAAATTGTGGGACATGCAAACAGTAGAACACTACTGGGCAATAAAAGGGATGAGTGGGGTGGGCGTCGTGGCACAGCAGGTTAAACTGACACTTGGGACACCCGTATCCCGTATCTGAATGCTTGCTTCAAGTCCCGGCTACCGTGTGTCTCCGATCTAGGTTCCTGCTGATGCACCTGCGAGGCAGCCTATGGTGCACAAGTACTTGGTTGCTGCCTGCTGTGAGGCACACTGGGATGGAATTCTTAGTCCTGGTGTCATCCTGGCCTGGTCCCAGCTGTTGTGGACATTTGAGGCGTGAACTAGTGGGTGGAAGGTATTTCTCTTTCTTTGCTTCTCTCTTACTGTCACTCTGCCTTTCAAATAAATCTTTAAAATGCAAACCAGTCTATGACAGAAAGCTGGTTACCTGGGGAGAAAGGCGTGGAGAGCAGCGGTGGGGAGGGATCATCGAGAGTGTGAGAGAACTTTAGGGAGAGAGGGATACGCTCACTATCTTGGTTGTGGCGATGGCGTCACAGGTAAATAATATGCCAAGTCTGTCAAATGGTACATTTTATGTGCAGCTTACTATGTGTCCATTTTAGCACATAAAACTGTTTTTTAAAAGTGATTTAAAGCTCTCCAGGAGATGGGGAAGGAAGCCCCCACTGGGAAACCCTGTTTGGAAGTTGTACAATTTCCCTGGTGCCCAAGTTCATGGACTGAGCCCCTGAGACTTGGGGGAAGGGCATCAGACACACAACTTAGCATCTTTGGTTTTGAATCAGCATCTCTGAGGGTTCAAGTGCCAAGTATCCCAGGTATATGGAAATAGATACTTTGCAAGCAACACCAAGGTGTTCTTGGGGCAGAATGAGATAGAGTTCTTATTGGGTCAGTAGGGAGCTTCGGGGTCTCTTAGCATCTGGGGTCAGAGCACTCAGTTCCCGACTGTCTGTATCTGCCAGGTCCACACAGGCACAGAGGTCTCACGGGGCATTAGCTTCTCCTACACAGTCATCATTCAGTCTCCCACAGGCATATCTGGCAAGGTCAGGATGGTGGTGGGAAGAACCGTGGGTCACCGAGAAAGGCTCATTCGAGCTGGGAGATGGAGGCTCCAGAGTCAGCCACGGGACCGGAGATGAAGGAGGAGGGTTCTTCTGGGCACAGGGTGCCAGTGCACAAGGGAACCCTGGGAAGACTACGTTTTTTGTGAGACTTGAAAAAAACCATCCCATGGAGATCAAAGGCTAAGGATCCACCAGATAGATCTCTTAGGACAGGGATCTGTAAACCAGTGACCCAAACCAAATCTGGCCCCACTGCCTGCTTTTGCAAATAAAGTTTTATTGGAATATAGCTCCACCCACTCATTTACATACAGTGGCTTAAGTGCTACAACAGCAGAGACACCTAGTTATAAGATTTTTAAGAGATTAATTGACCTGAAAAGCCTAGAATATTTGTTTTCTGGTCCTTTAAGAAAAGTTCCCTGGGGCCAGCATTGTGGCACAGTGAGTTAGGCTACTGCCCACAACAGCCTGTATGAACTGTGTAGGCACCAGTCCAAGTCCCAGCTGCTCCACTTCCATTCCAGCTCTCTACCAGTGTCCCCGGGGAAGCAGCAGAAGACGGCCCAAGTGCTCAGGCCCCTGCCACCCACATGGGAGACCAAGATGAAGCTCCTGGCTCCTGGCTTGGGCCTGGCCCAGCCCCAGCCATTGTGGCTATTTGGGGAGTGAAATAGAGGTTGCAAGATCTCTCTCTCTCTCTCTCTCTCTCTCTCTCTCTTTCACACAGACTCTCTCTGTGTGTCTCTGTTTCACCCTCTCTCTGTGTGTAACTCTGCCTTTCAAGTAAATTAATAAATCTTTAAAAAGAAAAAGTTAACTGACCCCCTAGTCCCACATATCAAGCCTTATTGGAGTATGAAAAAAATCCACTGAACTAGTAAAGAATCTAAGGATTTTATTTAAAAGAAAGATATGAAGATGAATGTCTGAACAAAATGTGGTGTATTCCACACACATACAAATATAAATAGTGCTAGACAGCACTCATACGCGATACTTAACTAGCCAAGTTCAGAGGCACAGAGTACAGGTTGAATATCCCCTTTTCAAAATGCTTTGGACCAGAAGTGTTTCGGATTTGGGACTATTTAGTTACACACGAGCTATCTGGGGGAGTGGGACCCAAGCCTAAACATAAAATTCATTTATCTTTCATACACCTTACATGTGTAGCCTGAAGGTAATTTTGTATGAAATTTTCCACAATTCTGTGCATGAAACAAAGGTTTGTGTTGAGGTGGCCTCCACTGGCAGCAAGATGCTTCAGACTTTGGAGCACTTTGAATTTTGCGTTTTCAGATCCAAGACAGATGCTCAACCTGCAGGGTAGCCTTGCCAGGGTCTGGGGAGGGGAAACAGGGAGTTACAGAATTCTTGCAAAACAAAAAGATGTGTGGATGGGCGGTGGTGATGTTGCACAACAGTGTGCATACACTTAACCCCATTTAGAAATGGTTAAGGGGTGGGCATTTGATCCCGGGGTCAAAACGTCCTGTATCAGAGTGCACAGGTTCAAGTCCTGGCTCCAGCTCCTAGACTCCAGGAGGCTCCAGTGATGACTCAAGTAGTCACCAGCCACATGGAAGAACTGGATTGATGTTTCAGCTCCCGGCTTCAGCCCTAGGCCATTGTGGGCATTTAGGGAGGGAATTAGTAGAGGAACACTCTCTGTCTCTCTCTCTCTCCCTATCTCTCCTACTCTCACAATTTTTAAATGGCTAAAATGATAAATTTTATAATATGCAGATTTTATTTCAACTTTCAAAAAAGAAAGAGATGTGTGAGGAGGTGGAATATCAATCTCCATGAATTTGTTTTCCCCATCAAGTACAACACTTGAAAGGATGCTCAGGCACCGCCCCTCCCTTCTCTGCAAGGACACACGGCGGGCGGCGGAGGCTGTGACAGCTCTGGGAGGCCCTGCAGGTGCTCTCAGCGAGTCAGTGCATCCGCTCCTGTTGGGTACCGGCGGCGAGTCGCACGGGTTCACAGAATAAGCCAAGACCTGGTGGTTCCCAGGGGTGGGGCGACAGCTTCCGGCACCCTGCCGGCTGCAGGCTGCCTGCCATGGTTTGATGGGGGGAGACTCCAGCTGCAGCTCTGGCATCCCCCGCCCCAACCACACCAGCAGGGGTCTCCTGTGGGAAGCAGACATGGGACAGGCTGCTAACAGTTTCTAATTCCTGCTGGGGCCTGTTCCCCAGACCTCAGGGGTCTGGATTCACAAGTGGGGCAGTGGTACCCGCAGGAGCCAGGGATCCCAAGGGTGTCTGATCATCAGGCTCTGAGTCTGCAGCTTGTTTGTTTTGTGACATTTGGCCAAGCACAACGTGGATCCCAGTCTGTGTCCCTGTGTGCAAACTGACCCTCCCAAGCCTCTCAGAGTGGCCTTGGCCATCAACCAGGGGCTCTGTAAGGCCCCCATCCTCACATCCCAGGGGAATCCCCTCCACCCACCCCCCCAAGACTGGCTTCTTCCTCTCTTCACCGGATGGGGGCTCTTACTCTGAGGGTGGTCCGGGGAGACCAGCACACACCTGCTCCGAGTGCCCATGAGGCCGGCATCTGTGTAAACCTGTCCCCAGCCAGTCAGTGCCTACTGCCTGCCGAGTGCTGAGTGAAGCAGGTGCGAGAAATCCCACCGATCAGCTTCTAAGGGAAACGGGGCTGGATGGCGCGGCCCGGGGCAGCGTTGGTTGTGACAAGCTGCCTCTGGGAGCTAACGCCATACATCTGTCAGGATGGAACCCTGTGGGTGCGGCGTGAGGAGCAGCAGCAGCAGCAGCAGAAACGCGGGGACCACGGCCGTCGGCAGCGCTTCGCTTCGGCAGCACGAGACACCCCTCTCCTGGCCTCTCCAGGGACTGCGGCCGTCAGGGCTCCCTGGAGCTGGGGGCTGTGGCTCCTGCCTGTGGCTCTTGGCTTAGGGGGCAGAAGCAGAGAGCTGGATTCTTGTAGGGCCAATGGGACGTGACCCTCGACGAAATCCAGACCTGGGGGAGGAGGAGAGGGGCTGTTGGCTGTGATTCCCTCTCTCTGGAAGCTGGGAGGAGGGCGTGCCAGGGATGTTGGATTGGATAGGAGAGGCCGGGGGCAGGGCGGGGGTGGGGGTGGGAAGGGTCCCGGTCAAGGGCTCTTGTCCTGGGAAGTGCAGGCTCCCGTTGCGCTTCTCAAGCCTGCTGGTGACCCTCTGAACCCAAACTGAAGCTAAAACCTAGACACAAAAGCAGTGTTTCTGGGGCATTCTAAAATCATTAAATAAAGGGTGAAAGCAACAGATAAGAAAGTAGGTGGCCCTGGGCTAAGCCTTCTCATCTGACTCTCAATGCGGTTGGCACGAATATGGGGCTGGGGGGAGATTCCCTTTTTTCCTCTTTCTGAATGCGGCTGAATTGTCAAATGACACTTTGTTGAAAATATTAAAACTAGGGGTCGTGCCAAACCTGGCTTGAAAGCAAGAAGAGGTTCTTTGGTCTCCGCGCAAGCGCGGATTCAGCATTGCATATGCAAATTCTCTGAAGCAGACGTGCCTTCCTGGCCAGCAAGTACAGACGGGACATAGGAAAGCAGGTCTCGCTGTAATTTTTTGACAAGTGTTAGGAAGAGATACTCTTTGCAGCTTGAGAGACACCGGGAATGAAAGCCAAACTTGCATGTCAGAGTGTGGAAGGAGAGCAGAGATGAGCCTGGCTTCAGACAGGAAGCCCATGCCTCAGGAGCCAGGAGTTTCTTCCAGGTCTCTCACACAGGTGCAGGGGCCCAAGGACTTGGGCCACCCTCTGCTGCTTTCCCAGGCCATAGCAGAGAGCTGGATCAGAAGTGGAGCAGCCGGGACTAGAACTGGCACCTGTATGGGATGCCAGCACTGCAGGCAGAAGCTTAACCTACTACGCTGCAGCGCTGGGGGGAAGGAGGGAGGGTTGGGGAAATCAGGTGACCCCTAGCAATGCTGTGGGTACCTTGGAGTCTGGAAGGCAATCTACATTTTTCTAGGAGAGGACAAGAAGGAACAGAGATGTGGATATCTGGAAACTCGGTATGGTTACCTGGCTCGGGAGACTCATGCAGCTGTGATGGTACGGTTCAGCTACATTCCTTGGGGCTCATGGGAAGTTACCTGAAGACAAAAAGCTGCACTTGCAGGATTAGGCTGTGATCCGTTTCCCTTGCTGGCACAGAGCCTGAGTGAGGAAGTGTTTTCCCCTCCTCTTGCTCGCGGGTGCATAAACACCAGCCCTTGCCACACTGGGAAGACGAGGAAAAGCAAAAAGCAAGGGGCTAGCCTTGACTGGGGAGGCTTCAAGTGCCTGCAGCTTGGCCTTGAGTCCTCCCACCAAACCCTGTTACAGAGGAGGAAGCTGATGTTCAGGTAGGCCAGTAAGTGCCCAGACTCCCCCGATGAGCAAGGAAAGAGCAGAACCAAAATGCAGCGACTGTCTGCCTCCGCAGCTCCTGATCTTTCTTTTGTACCTGTGTGTATGGATGGATACAGGGAGATGTCCACAGGCCAGATTAAAGCTACCCGGCAAGGAAAGGAATGGGACCAAAACACTGGCCTGAGCCAGTGACACTGGGACAGAGGGACTTTGCACATCCACTTATTTGATGATTGAGGATGATCCTAGAGTCACCAAGAGAAATGAGTCCCGATGGCTCCCAAACTCTCATGTGCCCCTGTTAACACCCTCGATCCATCCCCTAAATCTATCTCCGTGGTCTTTAAAGGTTGAGGTACACTTTACATATCACCAAATGCATCCATTAAAAGTGTACAGTGCGGTGCCGCGGCTCACTAGGCTAATCCTCCGCCTTGTGGCGCCGGCACACTGGGTTCTAGTCCCGGTTAGGGCGCCGGATTCTGTCCCGGTTGTCCCCTCTTCCAGGCCAGCTCTCTGCTGTGGCCAGGGAGTGCAGTGGAGGATGGCCCAAGTGCTTGGGCCCTGCACCCCATGGGAGACCAGGATAAGTACCTGGCTCCTGCCATCAGATCAGCGCGGTGCGCCAGCCACGGCGGCCATTGGAGGGCGAACCAACGGCAAAAGGAGGACCTTTTTCTCTGTCTCTCTCACTGTCCACTCTGCCTGTCAAAAAAATAAAAATAAAAATAAATTAAAATAAAAAAGTGTGCAGTGCAGGGGCCGGCGCCGTGGCTCACTAGGTTAATCCTCTGCCTGCGGCGCCGGCATCCCATATGGGTGCTGGGTTCTAGTCCCAGCTGCCCCTCTTCCAGTCCAGCTCTCTGCTGGGGCCTGGAAGGGCAGTGGAGGATGGCCCAAGTGCTTGGGCCCCTGCATCTACATGGGAGACCAGGAGAAGCACCTGGCTCCTGGCTTTGGATCGGTGCAGCCCGCCGGCTGTAGCGGCCATTTGGGGGGTGAAGCAACGGAAGGAAGACCTTTTTCTCTGCCTCTCTCACTGTCTGTATCTCTATCTGTCAAATAAATAAATAGAAAAAAAGGTGTGCAGTGCAGTGGTTCCTAATACATAGGCAAAGTTGCACACCACTATGTAATTCCACAATATTTTTTATTACCCCTAAAAGAAATGATATATGTGTTAGCAGTCACTCCCCACACCATCCCCAACCCCATCCCCTGAACACCACAAATTGACTTCTGTCTCCACAGATTTGCCTATGCTGGGTGTTTCCTATGAATGGAGTCACACCATGCGAGGCCTGTTGTGTCTGGCTTCTTTTGCTGAGCATGTTTTCTTTTTCTTTCTTTTTTTTTTTTTTTTTTTTTTTTTTTTTTTGACAGGCAGAGTGGACAGTGAGAGAGAGAGACAGAGAGAAAGGTCTTCCTTTGCTCTTGGTTCACCCTCCAATGGCCGCCGCGGCCGGTGAGCTGATCCGATGGCAGGAGCCAGGTACTTATCCTGGTCTCCCATGGGGTGCAGGGCCCAAGCACTTGGGCCATCCTCCACTGCACTCCCTGGCCACAGCAGAGAGCTGGCCTGGAAGAGGGGCAACTGGGACAGAATCCGGTGCCCCGACCGGGACTAGAACCTGGTGTGCCGGCGCCACAAGGCGGAGGATTAGCCTAGTGAGCCGCGGCGCCGGCCAAGCATGTTTTCAAGGTTTGTCCATGCAGTGGCATGTATCAGCCTTCATTCCTTTTGTATGCCTGAAACACATTCCACTGTGGGATATAGCACCTCTTGTCCATTCATCAGTTGATGGACATTTGGTTTGTTTCCACCTTGTGGCCATTATGAATAAAGCTTCTATGAACCTTTGTATACAAAGTTTTTTAAAATTTTCATTTTATTTTAAAGGAATAGAAAAAGAAAAAGAGATCACCCATCTGCTGATTCACTCTCCAAATGCCCACAACAGGGAAGACTAGAGCCAGGCAGGAGCCAGAAGCCTGGAATTCCATCTTGGTCTCCTGTGTAGGTGGCAGGGACACAAATGCTTGAGATATTACTGCTACCTCCCAGTGCACGTTGGCAGGAAACTGGATTGGAAGCAGAGCTGAGACGCCAACCCAGACACTCCAATATGGAATGCAGGATTCCAAACAGTGTCTTTCACTGCTGCACCAAACACCCACCTGTTGTGTACAGATTTTTATGTGGACATTTGTTTAACATTCTCTTGGGTATATACCTGAGAGTAGGATTGCTAGATTTTCTAATAACTCTGTGGCAGACTTTTTTGAGGAATTGACAACTGTTTTCCAAAGTAGATGTAGCATCTTACATACCCACCAGCGATAAAGGAGCGTTCTGATGTCTCGACACCTTCAGCAATGCTCTGTGTTGTCCAACTTCTCCATCATAGCCAACTTACTGACATGAGAGGTGTCCCATCATGGTTTCAATTTGCATTTCTTCACTGCCTAGCAATGTTGAGTTTTCTTCCATGTGCTTCTTGGCCACTTGAAGGTCTTCTTTGGGGAAATAGCTGTTCAAACTCTTAGCCCATTTTTTTAAACTACATTTTTGTCTTTTTATTTTTGAGTCGTGAGAGTTCTTAATACTAGACCCTTATGGGATATATTATTTGCTAGTATTTTCTCCCATCCTTGGAGTAGTCTTTTCACTTTTTTAATAGTTCCTCTTGAAAGGCTTAATTTTTATGAAGTACAGTTTATTTATATATAAATATTAAAACATTTATAAATATACATATTTTATAAAATATATATTTTTTAGTTATTGTACCTTTGGTGTTATATCTAAGAAACCAAGGTCATCTGTGTTTTCTTCTCAAAGATTTGGCTATTACATTTAGGTCTTTGATCATTTTGAGTTCATCTTTTGTGTGTTGTGAGTTAAGAGCCCAGCCTCATTCTTTTGCATGGGGATGTCCTGTTGACCAAACACAATTTATTCAAGACTGTTCTGTCCCCCATTGAATTGTCTTGGCAGCTTTGTATGAAATGAATTGGCCATGAGTGCATGGGCTTATTTCTGGATTCTTAATTCTATTCCATTACCCATAGGTCTCTCCTATGCCAGTACCAGAGAGTCCTGATTGCTATAGCTTTGTAGCACATTTTGAAAATGGCCAAGTGAGCCTTCCAACTTTTCTCTTTTGAAAAAGACTGTTTTGGTCATTCTGGGTCCTTTGCATTTCCATGTAAATCACAGGCTCAGCCTGTCAACAACCACAAAAGGGAAAGCGAGATTTTGGCCCCGTGGTCATCCATCTTTGAAAAGGGAAGAGAGGAAGCCAGTAGGTAAGGGAGCTTTCTTAGCACAGCGGCAGTGGGATCAACACAAGCACAACATTGCGCTCCGTGGAGATGATTCTCCAAGCCAATTATCTCACACAAGCTAGAGCTGAGGTGACTGTGGGTTATGATGACCCAGATCTCCCATCCGAGCCTAGGCAATATTTATGTTCATATTTACCTATTATTCCATGACAACATGCAAAGGAATGGGCTGATTTCCCTCAAATTTAATCCATGACTAAAAGCGTCAAGATGCACAGTACGTTTGATGTAGGGTTAGGCACATTATCTTGAAATTAAAGGGCATATCTTTTGTGACTTTGAAGCAAAGTCGCTAAAGAGCAACCCAGGGTATGGAAGGGTGATTGTACCCAATTAGATCACTCATTTGTGCCATAAGTAATTGTGTGAGAACGTCCATTGCCGCAGACCTCCGTTTGCCCCTCTGTAAGTGGAGGTGATACCTGGGTGTCTTTCAGTGCTGAAGCGACAGTGGGGAGGTGCTGCTTCCTGTCCTGGGTACTCGCCCAGTGCACAAGCCGTCACCTCCCTTGGAGCTCCTCATGGGAGGGAATGCTCAGAGCTGCACCAGGCAATCAGGAAAGGGGAGAGCTCCCCACTCACCATCAGCTGCCTTTTTCACATACCTTCAGGTCAGGATTTCAGTTCAGGGAGGTTCATGTGGTAGGATGACCAAAACTGAGCTTTCTCCGGCTTTCATACACCCTACATTAGTCACCAGCTTTATTCAATGGACCCGTGTGACTTTCTCAAGAAGTCTCTCACTGTTGTGTGTAGACTCAGAACAATGCCAAGTGTCCTGGCCCATGCCTCCTGGGAACCTACAGTCTATCCCAGAGGAAGGAAATTAGCTTATGTCATGGGCCAGCTCCCACAGGTTGGCAGTGGTCTCCTAGACTTCTGTGTTGAGAAGGATTCTGAGGCTGAGTTTCAGGCCCAGCAGAAAAACAAATGTGAAGCTGGGGTAGACAAAAAGATAAGGGCCTGAGGCACACACGGCACCTATTTGCTCTTCCTTCTCTATATCCAATAGCAAACCCCCATCTGTGAAGCCTGAAGGAACTCAATAGTAGCCATTTGTCTTTATCCCAAGAATTAGTCACAGGCTAAGTAAGTAATGTCTCGCATGCAATGATTTTTCAAATACAGTAGTTATAGCAATAAGATGCTAGCTTACTTCAAAGAATTGTTAAATTCGGAGTGGACTTTTTTCTGTGTGTATTTTCTTTGTCCGCAGAGAAGGCAAGTCCAGTGACCAACCCACTGGGCTCCATAGAACCTTTTGAAATGTAAAAAGGGTTCAAGAGTAGCTTGGAGGAGAGCTGAGGCGCCAGACACCTCTCTGCTGGGCGTCCTCAGGCTATGCCTTGGCAGTGCAGGGGATTCCCGGGGCTGGGGACCAACAGTATCCCAAGCCCCTGCCCTGTGGGTGCCTTTAGCATGTGGGGTAAGGAAACCTAGGCCCACATCCACAGCCCCAACCCTCAACCCAAATCCCATCCAGCTGCCCCCACAAAGCCCAGGCAAGCCAACCAGGGAGCTAACACCACCCACGCATGATGCATGGACTCGCCACCAAGGACAGTAATTGGCAAAATCTTGAAGGCTGATCCAAACCCTTGCGGACTTTGAACGTGACTCTAGCTTAAAACATAAAAAAAGTAAAACACAGCTGCCAAAATGCAGGCATTTCATGCCTCATTTGACTCAGGTCTCTTTGGTGTAAAAACTGCCCAGAGAATCGCCTCCGCTCCCTCGGCTTCCTTTCTCTTCCCTCCTCTCTTCCCACCGCGCGCTGTTTTTCCCTGAGCCAGCGTTGAGTCAGCCCGGCCGCCCGGGGACCGCCCCTGTGGTCTGGGCCCCGCAGCAGCTCGCAGAGCAGCGGGGCTCCACTCCAGCCCATGCCACCCCCTGGGCAGCTCCTTGGCAGAGATTTGAAACGTTTCTATTTAAATGACATTTGAACAAACGCGGAGGGATTGAGCTGCACTTCAATCAAATTCCGTGGGATCCAGTCGGGAGCCGGGACCCTGTGGACAGTGAGCACGGAGTTCCCTCTGTTTTCTGATTTGAATGGCTTTGTTCTTGTTCCAGGAAGGGAGAGAGGAGGGGGCCGCGTTTGGCCTAAAATGAAACATTTCCCTTTTAAGTCAAAAACTTGAACAGGGCTGGGAGGACAGAGTTTAAGCTCCGTAATCCGCGCTCCCGAGCAAAGCATGACACGCCTGCAATCTTCTTTTAGGTAGAGCACATTCCGGGGAGCAGCTATTGGGCAGAGCCGCCTGGCGCTGTCCCTGAGCCCGTCGGGGCCCAACTTTCACATGCTCCTGGGGACACCGCTTAGAAATCTCGCCCTGCCGGACAGCTGGGCCCGCTTCCTGTCGAAGTCGGCGCTCCTATGCGCTGAGTTTCCATTGTTGAAGAAAGAAAAGGAAGAGAGAGAAAGAGGGAGGGAGAGGTGTCCCAGAGCAGCTTTTCTGGGCCACCCGCACCCCCCCCCCCCCCCCCCGCTTCTTTTTCCACCTTCTGTGTCTGGGCGGAGACCACCACGGGCCCCGCCCACCGATCCAGGTCCTTAACTGCACCAGCTGCCCTCAGTCTCTCCTCCGCCCTCACCGCCGGCTCTCTCAGCATTGTCAAGGGACGGTGCCAAGTTTCGGAGTCCCCAGGGAGAGACGTGGACTTCAGATCTCTGTGCAAGTCCCTCACGCCCCCAGAATCTGGGTTTTCTCATCCAGGGCGTGAGAAAATGTGGCCAGATCACGCTCTGAGACGTCATCTGTTTTGAAAAATGTTTAAATTGTCAAGTCCAGCACTTGCAGAGACGGCAGAGTACTGACCTTAGATTTTTCTCACTTTTCGAATAATAAGGAGGACAGCAGCCTCCAACAGGGACGCGTCTTGATGGCTTTACCTTGAGTTACTGCTTCGTACCCTCTTCCTCAGAAGACTCTGTGTCTAACACTTATCTAAACGCAGCAGGTATTTGTTTAATCAATGGGCAAGTGTAGGGTTGGATGGATGATTGATGGATGATGGATGATGGATGATGGATCGGTGGATGGAAACTATCAGACTAACAGATTTTTCTGCCTTTCCCAGAGTTCTGTGTTACTCTGATTTCAATGTCTCTGCCTTCCAAAATTTACCTGTTGAAACCTAATCACTCCTGAGTAGGCTTTTGGGAGGCGATCAGATCATGGGAGAAGAGCCCTTATGAATGGAATGAGTAAAAAGAGGTCCCAAAGAACTGCCTTTCTCCTTTTTCCTTTTTTTAAAATTTCTTTATTCATTTGAAATTCAGAGGTACAGAGAAAGAGAAAGAGAGGGAGAGAGAGAGAGGGAGAGAGAGATCTTCCACTCACCAGTTTACTCCCCAAATATCTCCAGCAGCTGGGATTGAGCCAGGCCGAAGCCAGGAGCCTGGAACTCAATCCAGGTCTCCCATGCAGATGGCAGGGACCCAAGCACTTGCCTGTCTTCTGCTGCTTCCTCAAGCATTAGCAGGGAGCCAGGTTGGAAGTGGAGCTCCCTTTCTACCATCTGAGGACACAGCTGGAGGGTCCCATCCAGGAACCAGAAAGCAGGCACTGAGCAGACACTGGCTCTACTGGCATCTTGACTTTGGCCTTCCCAGCTTCCAGGACAGTGAGAAATGGACTCTGCTGTTTACAGGCTGCTTGGTTTATGGTATTTTGTGGCTGCATCTTGAGCAGGCGAAGACACTGTCGTAATTAAAATGACCAGAAGCAGATGTCAGAAACCCAGCGGTAAAACCCGATGTGCCCATCTCTCCTTAAACACACAAGTCTCACTTTGCCATAGATTCATTTCTTTCAGGCCCAGTCTTGCTTCTAATTTGTCCATTCTGGAGGAGGAAGAGATATCTTACATGATGATTTCCTGTCTAAGGAGAACATTGCAAACTTCTGATTGAATGTCTCCACGTGAATGTTTATGTAGGAAGCTCACTGTGCTAATCAGAATACTTTGGACTGTAAGTGCAAGAAGCTAACTTAACCTGGCTTGGGCTCCATCAGGATTTTCTTAATGTAAATGTGAACCTAAAAAATCAAAGATAGATTTGCCTCTCATATAGTTGAAATTTTATTCATTCTAGTTTTGTTTGAAAACAGAGATATAGAGAGACAGAGACAGATAGATGACATCTTCCATCTAATGGTTTATTCCCCAAATGCCCACAACAACCAGGGCTGGGCCAGGCAGAATTCAGGAGCCCACAACTCAGGCTGCTTCTCTCACATGGGTGACAGGGACCCAAGTACTTGAGCCATCATCTACTGTCTCCCAAGTGCACATTAACAGGAAAATAGGTCCAAAGCAGAGTACCTAGGACTCACAACAGGCATTCTGGTATGGCTATGGGTGTCCCAAGTGACAACGTGACCATGCTATGTACAGCTGGAATCAGGCCCACAAATAATCTGGTCAGAAATATTTCTCTTGAGCTAGCATTGTGGTGTAGTGGGCTATGACTCTGCTTATAATGCTGGCATCCCATATAGGCAGCTGTTCAAGTCTCAGCTGTTCCACTTCTGATTCAGCTCCCTGGTAATGCCTTGGACAGGAGTAGAAAATTGCCCAAATATTTGGACCCCTGCACCCACATGGGAGACCCAGATGGAGTTCCAGATTCCTGGCTTCTGCCTGGCCCAGCCCTAGGTGTTGTGGTCATTTGGGGAGTGAACCAGGAAATGGAAGACTTCTCTCTCTCTTTCTCTGTCTTTTCCCTCTCTGTAACTCCACCTTTCACATAAATAAATAACTCTTTAAAAAAGAAAGATTCCTCTTTATCTCTACACTTAACTTTCCTGAGTTTTGGCTTCACTCTCAGGCAGGTTCTTACCCACGGAGCTGTAAAAACATGCCGCACACCAGGAGCTCCACACTTGCTTGGTCCTTATAGACAATGATCATTACAGGTAGGGAAGGAATCTTTTCCAGTAGGTCTGGCCAAAGTCCCATAACTGATTCTTATAGGTCTGCCTGGGGTCAGGTGCCTGTTCCTGAACCAATCACTGTGACCAGCTAATTAGAATAAACATCGTGATTGGTCAGACCGGGTCAGCGTGGTAGCTGATTGCAAATGAGCAAGGCGTGGTTCCGTAGAGAAAAGGGTGCAATCTGTGTCCAGAAGGAAAGATACAGACAGCGTAAGAATGTTGCCGGTCCCTCCGTGGCTTACCTGTTCTGCTGCAGCCCACAGCGATGTTTTCTCCACTTCTCCCTAGCGCACTCTTACCTTCAAAAAGCTGTAAATTCTTAGAAATAAATTATTTTTTTTAGAAATAAATTTAACCAAAGGGATGACAGATCTGTATACTGAAAACTATAAAACACTGATGAAAAAAATTAAAGAAGACACAAATAGACAGGAAAATATTCCAGATTGGTAGACTAGAAGAGTTAAATTTCTAAAATGTCCATGCTGCCCAAAGTGATCTACAGATGCAATGCAACCCCTATCAGAATTCCAACGACGAAATAGAAAAAAGAACTGAAATTCATACAGAACCACAAAAACCCCGAATAGCTAAAGCGATTTTGAGCAAAAAGAATAAAAAACTGGAGGCATCACACTATCTGACTTTAAAATCTACTACAAAGATAGGGTAATCAAAACAGCGTGATACCAGCTTAAAAACAAAAGTCGACTCAAAGTGGATTAAAGACTTAAGCAAAGGCCTGAAACTATCAAACCACTCGAGGAAAACAAGGGGAAAATCTCCATGACATTGGTTGGGCCAATGATATTTTTAATATGAACTCAAAAGCAATATAAGCAAACATAGACAAATAAGAGTGTATCAAACTACGAAACTTTTGCACAGAAAAGGAAACAATCAACAGAGTGAAGAAATACCCCACGGAATGGGAGAAAAAATTTGCACAGCATTTATCTGACAGGCAATTAATATCCAAAATATATAAGGAGTCAACAACCCAAGAGCAAGAAAGCAAGTAAAAAACGAACAGAGTGGGGACAATGTTGTGGTGTAGTGGGTTAAGCCACCGCGTGCAACACTGGCACCTCACATGCACGGCTGTTTGAGTCCCAGCTGCTCCACTTCCAATTCAGCTCCCTGCTAATGCACCTGGGAAAGCTGCAGAAGATGGCCCAAGTAATTGGGCCCATGCACCCACATGAGAGACCCTGAAGAAGCTCCTGGCTCCTGGCTTCAGCCTGCTCTAGCCCTAGCTGTTGTGGCCATTTGGGGAGTGAACAGGGGATGGAAGATCGTGCTTTGTCTTTCTCCCTCTCTCTGTAACTTTGCCTTTCAAATAAAATTTAAAAATCCTTTCTTAAAAATGGACAGAGGGCCTGAACAGACATTTCTCAAAGGAACAATTACAGGGGCTGGTATGGTAGTACAGCAGATTAAGCCTCTGTCTGCAGTGCCAGCATTCCACAAGGAAGCCAGTTCATGAGTCCCAACTGCTCTGCTTCTGATCCAGCTCCCTGTTGGTGCGCCTGGGAAAGCAGCAGAGGATGGCCCAAATCTTGGGCCCCTGCACTCAGGTGGGAGACCTGGAGGAAGCTCCTGGCTGCTGACTTCAGTCTGGTCCAGCCCCAGCCTTTGTGGCCATTTGGGGAGTAAACCAGCAGATGGAAGGTCCCTCTCTCTCTCTCTCTCTCTCTCTCTCTGTCTCTCTTCTGACTATGTAACTCTGACTTTCAAATAAATAAATCTTAATTTAAAAGAAAGACATACAGATGGCCAATATGTGTACATAAAAGTCTCAACTAATTATCAGGGAAATGCAAATCAAATGAGATATCTCACACCTGTTAAAATGGCAATGATTGAACTAACGAAAGATAACAAGTGTTGGTGAGAATGAGGAGAAAAGGAACCAATGTATATTAGTGCAGTCATTATGGAAATCAGTATGGAAGTTCTTCCAAAAAGTAAAAACTGGGGACTGGTACTGTGGCATAGCAATAAGCTGACACCACCACTGATGCTGGCCAGTTTGAGTCTGACTGTTCCATGGAAGATCTCTCTCTTTCTTTCTCTCTCTCTTTCTCTTTCTCATTCTCCCTTTCAAATAAATAAACCTTCCAAAAATAAAATAAAACTTGAACTAGCATGCGACCCAGCAATGCTGCTACTGAGCATATATGCCAAGGAACTGAAATCAATGTGTTGGGGAGATACCTGCATGGCTATGTTCATCGTGTCCTTACTCAAAATACCCAAGGCACGAAATCAATCTCAACTTTCCAGCTCTCACTTGGGAAATGAACCAGTGAGTGAGAGTCTCTCTCTCTCTCTCTCTCTCTCCCCTCCCCCACTCCCCTCTCCCTTTCAAATAAATATTTTTAAACTATGTATTAAAAAAAGACATGTACCACTATGTACTCACCGACATAGAAATTACCAAGTCTTGACAACTGGAGACTTAGACTTCCTAGTGGAGTTTACTTAGGACAGCCACTTTGGAACACATTTGGATGGGATCTACCAAAATGGAACATGAGCATACCATGTGACACAGCAATTCCACTCCCAACTTATGCCCCCAAGATGCATAGGTATGTATGTTCACCAAACAACACGCCAAAGAGAGAGAGAGAGAGAGAGAGAGAGAGAGATTCAAATGCCCATCTGCAGATGGGTCAACTCTACTTGATGGAACGGTATGTCAAGGAGCATGAACGAACTTTATGTAAATGTGATGAATAAGTCTCATTAGCATATTGCATGACCCTCTTACATAATGTTCAAAATGTTCCGTTGACATAAAGTTCACAAATAGGCAAAAGTAATCTCAGGAGTCGGAAGTCAGAGTCGCTGATGCTGCTGATGAGAGAAAGGTAACTGGTGAGGGCAGGAGGCGGCTTGGAGTCTTGGAATGCCTGCTTCTCGTTCCCAGTTTTGCCCCCAACTCCAGCTTCCTGCTAATGCACACCCTGGGGTCAGCACACGATGACCCAGGTCCCTGTCACCCACATGGGAGACCCAGATGGAGTTCCTGGCTCCTTGCCTCTGGCCTGGCCCAACTCTGGCTGTCTGTTGAGTGCATTCTGGGGAGGGGATCAGCAGATGGGAGATCTTTGATCATTTTTCTCTCCCTCTGCCTTTCAAATAAATAAATATTTAAAAAGTCATATTATAGAAACAAAGACAAAAAAGAAATACAAATAATCTTAACAACAACAACATAAGGAAAGCACCGAGCAATGAGACTGAGGCAGAGTTGACTGTGGGGTCCTTCTACTCCTGTGCCCAGGTGCTGGGCACAAGCCCCAGGCCACACTCCGAGGTCTTGATTTCCTCTAGCTTGACTTCTGTTGGGACTTCTGTTGGGAGCACACGTTTCACTGCAGGCAGGAAATCATTCTGTCCAGCTCAGTTCCCCTTCTTGGAAGCGCAGAGGAGGAGCTGGGAGCAATGGGAGCTGGACAGATCCCTGCACGAGGCCCCCTCTCCTCTCCCCCTCTCTTCCCCAGCGACTTCCCCGGTCTGCTGCTTTCTAGTTCACTTCCCGTCCCTGAAGCAAAAAGCAGCAAAGAGCTTTAGCACAGAGGATAGGAAGCAGGGAGGGAGTTCAGCAATGGGTGAAGGGGAGGCAGAGACAAAACACCCATTAACGGTTGGAAGAATACTGTACCCACACACACACACACACACACATACACACACAAACGCGCACTCCAGTACAATGCAGCTTTGTGGCCTATCTTTCCACTTAGCAAAGTGTTACAGACCCATCCCTGGATCATTATAGATTTTCATTGCACATCATGCCATTCGTGGAATTAGAGTGATTTTTCTTACCGCACCCGGTGTTGGAGAGGTAGATAATTTCCAAATCTTTTTTGCTTTTTTTTTGTGTGTTTATTTGTTTTTTAAATATTTATGTATTTATTTGAAAGGCAGTTTCAGAGAGAGAGAGAGGGTGAGATAGAGAGAGAGAGAGAAATCTTCCAACTGCTGGTTCATTCCCCAAATGGTTGCATTGGCCAGGGCTTGGCCAGACCAAAGCCAGGAGCTTCTTCCAGGTCTTCCACATGGGTGTAGGGGCCCAGGGACTTGGGCTGTCTTCTGCTGCTTTCCCAGGTGCATTAGCGGGGAGCTGGATTGGAAGTAGAGTAGCCGGGACTCGAACCAGTGCCGATATGGGATGCTGGAGCTGCAGGTGGTGCCTTAGCCCGCTGCACCACAGCACCGGCCCAATTTTCAACGATCGATAACGTTGCAATGAGCAGCCTCTCCCACGGTGTGGGTTCTGAGGCAGGGAAAGAACTGCCCTGAAGCTCCCTTCCCAGGCTCACAAAACGAACGCGACACCTCGTGGAACTGTTGAAAGGATGCAATGAGGTGACCTTCGTTCGTCGAGTGCTCAAGGGACAGCACGTTCAAGCACAAGACAATGGAGATGATTGTGATGACAGTGAGAGCGGAACTTCCTACAAACCCACGATATGGGCCCAGGATAAAAACAAAACCGCCAGGTTAAATGATAGGCACATTTTCTGAAGTCTCCTGGTCAACGAGGCAATATACCGTGTGTGATGCCCTGCCCAGGTGCTGCGAGTGGTGATTACACAAGGCTCAGAGCCCCAGGGGCACCTGGAGAGCTGCCCCGACCTGTAGGAGCTACCCGGCTGGGATGGTTCTAGAATGCCAGCCCACCCCCAGAGGCAGCTGCAGCCTAATGGCTGGCAGACACAGGGCACGAAGGCCAGTTCCCTGCCTCAGTAGAGAGACTTCCCCATGGTGCCATCACACTCCGTAGATCCCCACAGGGTCTGGCTAAGACCAGACTTTGGCTGATCCGTCCACATGTGTTTCGACTTCTTCCTGTTGTTTGTCCTGCTCCCTGTACTTGCTTACAAGTTTCTCTCCTGAGAGCTTCCTTCAGTAACTTACTTGCATGAGAATCTCTGCTCCCAACGAATCCATCCTAAACACCCTTCCAATGTCAGGGTTGAGGGTGGCTGGGGGCAGGGCGGGGTGGGGAACTGTCAGACAGCACAGCCTTCAGGATGGAGTGTGTGCTGGCAGGGTGGGGTTCTCAATCCCAGAACATCCCTGCCAGAAGCGGTCCCATCTCCCCAAGTTCACGTGCAGACGGCGCCCTCACTCAGCAAACCAGTGGAGACTCGGGGGCATAATGGGGGCAGACAAGCCATACAACACTGGCACACACATGAACCCACAGCCCTCCTGGAAGAGAGGCCATGGAAACCATGAAAACAGAACCCAGGGATGGCAGGAGGAGTAGGCGGGCTGAAAGCAAGCACCGATTTGGTGTAGACAGAATTCAGTATGGGGTCAAGGTCAAAGGAAAACAATCCAAGCACATGCATCCATTTAGCAAGGACCCTCATTGATAAGGAGCCACCTGATGCTCTCATAGTACAAACAATAATAAAACACCTGGTACTGCCTTGGGTTGCTAAGCCAGCATCTTTAACACCTCTCTCTCTCTCTCTCTCTCTCTCTCTCTCTCTCTCCCCCCCACCTCTCCTTGATGACTGAAGCACCCACTCTGTGCGGCCTTCTGCTCAATCCACACTGGTAATAGTGACAAGACTTTGATGTCCCCCTCATTCAACAGAATGTTGTTTAGTTCAAAGGGAAGAACAGAGGCAATTCTTTGCTTTTAAATTATTAGCTCCCTAAGTCTTCTGTAATGATATAGTTTGACTGAAGTGTGCAGTTTATTAACTACATAAAGACGACATTATCAGAGCGGAGAAAGGCCGCTGCGAATTTTGCCTTTCAGCCTAGCAGCAGGAGTTCCTGATACTTTGATCTCAATCAATGCTAAATGTCTTTGTGAGATAGAGCGCGAGCTGAAATGATCTTTGGCGTGGCGGCAGCATCAATTATGCAAGCCCCTTTCCTTATGAATTAAAGTGTTCTTCAACGTCTACCCCACTTGTGAGTTTGGGGTTTTTATTTTCTTTTATTGTTGTTTTTCCAGCGAGGAAACCACTTGGGATAAATCTCTAAGCCCTCCCTGATCAAACTCCGACTGACCTTTGAAAATCCACATCCACCCCTCCTGCTCCTTCCTAATTGCTCCCTCCACCCTCAGTCCCCAGCCCCAGTCTTCTCCGAGGTGACCCGAAGGACCGCTCAGAGAAAAGGGGGCATTGTGTCCATTGGGCTTCCTGCCAAAGTGGCCAGCGGAGACCCATGAAGCAGCCCCTTGACAAGAGTGTCAGTTCGTGATTCCATGAACTGGAGGCAGCCACAACCGCCCGACGCCCTCCCAGCTGACCCCAGCTGCTCACTGGGCTCCCCAAGGAGCAACCCGACTATCAGATTGCTCATATGATCAAGACCCACTCATCCTTAATACGCCCACCCCCTGGGATGGTGATTCCAAACCACAGCTGAGCCCCGCGAGTGGGGCATCCAATCAGCTTGGTGGGGAGGAGAGGGGAGAGGAGGGGCGGGGAAGGGAGACATCAGTGCACTCAACGTTTTATGGTAAGCATCCTTTCTCGACATTTCTGTTCAGATCTGCATGCACTGACTCACCATATATTATCACTGACCCGTAACACCAAAGAAACCCTGAGACAAGGATTTGCGAGCAAGTCATTTTATTGATGGGAGGGGAGAATTCCAAAGAGTACTATAGGGTGTGGGGAGCAACCCGGACTAGACTGAGTTACTGGAATTAGGACTTATTCTATGCATCTGCTCTCCCACAATATGGCGCTGGGAGAGGAGAAAACAGCTTCTACGCAGCTGCCTCTTGCCAACTTGAGTGATGATCTCCAGGAGCTGATCCTGCTCCTGATTGGAGGAGAGCAGCGTACTCAGCGTGTGGGCAGCTGAGTTGGGATTGGCGGAGGAGGACTATAAAGGAGGAGAGAGACGGCATGCACCAGGAACATCTAAGGGGAACATCTAAGGGGAACACCTGTGCAGCCCCCGAGAGAGCCGGCCGGCGGTGTGCCGCTCCCCCGCGGAAGTGGGGTATGTGGCAGGGGGAACCGCCCTTCCACGGAGGTGGAAGGGTCAGTAGCCAACCCGGGAAGAACCAGCAGCAAACCCGGGGAGGGCCGAGCAGACGAAAGAACAGCGCAGGGTCCTGTGTCGTTCCTCCACGAAGACGGGGAGCGACATAATGGTGCCGTGACTCGGATATGAAGCCTAGGCAGCGTTTAGTGTCGTTCCCCCACGAAGAGGGGGAGCGACAATGGGGGAGTAGAGGAAATGAGCCCAGAAGGGAGAGAAGCCAGTGAAGTGTGTGTTGATGATGGGGCTGCCACTATGGGCCCCCGGAACTCGGTCCCCCTGAGGACCCTCAGGGAGATGTTGTAGAACCTGCCTCATAGCTGAGAGAACTGGAGCATTGGTCCACAAACGGCCATCCTCTGTTGGTGATGATCTTCCTGGGCGTTAGCTCCGTGGACGCTCCTCACACAGACCAAGTGCACTCATGGCCAGAGAATGTCCTCAGAGGAGTGCAGAGGAACTGTCTGTGGTGACCTCAGGGTAGACAAAGGGGACACGAATGGAGCAACTCGTGTTACGTATGGCTTGCCACAGATGACACTCGGAAGAGCTGGAATGCCCCTACCCTAGCAGAGAAAAGTAAGCAAGCCACCACCTACACAACTAAAATTTCTTTAAGTTTTCTAAACTTTTCTTTAACCACCACATGTACAAACTTACTACATTAACCTTACAAGTTAGTAACATTAAGATCTTGTAGGCCAACGAATCCAGCACAGCTTGGACCTAGAATAACTAACTCAACTACATGAGAGTAGAATCTGAAATCATGCTGTCTACACCACAATGGACGACTGAGCCCCTGGTGAGTACTTGGCGTAGTGCTTGGTGCTGTGGGAAATCAAGGCCTTGGGGTATTGATGATCTGAGATCATGACAAAGCCAAGCAAAACACACCAGCGAGAAAGCCAGCACGTACCACACAGTCACCAAGTCAGACAGTGCGACTTGTCCCATGGCCTTCTTTCCATTCAGGCCTACCCCCTCAGCTTGTTCACCAGGCTTTGGTTTCATCTCCGTACTATGTCCAGAATCAATGCCCTCCTTCCCAGATCATTGCAGTAGGCACGTAACCAGACATCTGTCTTCCTCCTTGTGGGGAGCAACTCGGACTAGACTAAGTTACTGGAATTAAGACTTATTCTATGCATCTGCTCTCCCACAATATGGCGCTGGGAGAGGAGGAAACAGCTTCTACACAGCTGCCTCCAGTTCGACCAATAACCTGCAGGAGCTGATCCTGCTCCTGATTGGAGGAGAGCAGCGTGCTCGGCGTGTGGGTAGCAGAGTTGGGATTGGTGGAAGAGGACTATAAAGGAGGAGAGAGACACCATGCACCAGGAATATCTAAAGGGAACATCCGGATAACATCTGAGCAGCCCCCGAGAGAGCCGGCAGGCGGTGTGCCGCTCCCCTGTGGAAGTGGGGAAAGTGGCAGGGGAAGCTGCCCCTCCACGGAGGTGGAGGGTTCGGCAGCCAACCCGGGAAGGACCAGCAACAAACCCGGGAAGGGCCGAGCAGACAAAAGAACAGCGCAGGGTCTAGTGTCGCTCCCCCTCTTCCTCCACGAAGAGGGGGAGCGACACTCCTAACTACTCCTTTTTTTTTATTTTTATTTTTTGACAGGCAGAGTGGACAGTGAGAGAGAGAGACAGAGAGAAAGGTCTTCCTTTGCCGTTGGTTCACCCTCCAATGGCCACTGCGGCCAGCGCGCTGCAGCCGGCGCACCGCGCTGATCTGAAGGCAGGAGCCAGGTGCTTCTCCTGGTCTCCCATGGGGTGCAGGGCCCAAGCACTTGGGCCATCCTCCACTGCACTCCCTGGCCACAGCAGAGAGCTGGCCTGGAAGAGGGGCAACCGGGACAGAATCTGGCGCCCTAACTGGGACTAGAACCTGGTGTGCCGGCGCTGCAAGGTGGAGGATTAGCCTAGTGAGCCGCGGCGCCGGCCCTTACTACTGCTTTAGGGATGTGCTAAGGCACATTTCAAACTGTTGGTCAACTGGAGAAGAGTTGACTATGACTAAGTTGACCGCAAAAGCTGGACACAAAAGGGAAAGCAGGTGGCCTAAGCGGAGACAGGGAAAGGGTGGAGGAGGGGTACTAGCAAGTCTTCCTAGGGTTTTGAAACAACGGATGAGTGCTTGCCAGGCAGGCAGGATGGAGCAGAGCATGGGAATAGTTCTGGAAGAAGGGAGTGGCGTGGTGGGTTTGGGGGACACAGCAGTTGTGTGTTCTCTAACAGAGGGGCCTGTAAGCGCGATGCAGGAAAACCGGAGCCTGCAGTGATGAGCAGGAGCCAGCTCCAGGGCCGCCTGGGTGGGCTTTCCAAGAGTCTGGGCTCCATCCTGCAGCCAGGGTGAATTCACGGAAGCTATAAGCATAGTGTGAGCAGCTATGTGTGTGTTTTTAGAAATTCACACCGCAGACGTTGTGGAGAATGGACTGGGACGGCTGAAGAGACGTCTCTGCAGAGATGACCGGATTTCAACAAAGATCGCAATGCTGCGGTTAGGAGGATGCACTTTTTAACCACAACACCCAGGTTAGCTGGGACAGGACTTCCACCTGCTGCTGGCAGCATTCTCCTGGAAGGCAAATGACCAGAGCGTCCAGAGCCTTAAACCTTTCTTCCTCTTTGACCTTGCAATTGTAACTCTAGGAATCTTTTCTAAGAAACACGTATACAAGTGAAACATTACATGTATCCCAGATATAAAAAAAAGGGATCAGCTAAGTACATTATACTCTACTGCTGCAACTGAATAAATCCTGTTATTAAAAAAATAATATTTAAAGGAAAAGTTCCTGACTCAGAAAAGTGTTCATCAACCAGCTAAGTGAGAGAAGTGGATGTTAAATTGGGTGAGGAGTGTGTGAGAACTCTGTACCATCATTGTAACTCTTCTGTAAATCCAAAACTAGCTTCAAATTTAAAAGCTTAAATCTTTCTAACAGTAGGCGTTTACAATCCTAACTCGCTTTGATCTTACACACTCATCTAGAAGAGCATGAAGGTGAGCACAGTGGTTAACTGTGGAAAGTGGAATTTGAGGATTTTTGTTTTTAACTTTCCCACTATCTGTATTTTCCACCTTTTTTACAGTGAGTATCTATTGCTTTTGTAGTAAGAAAAGATAAATAAAATTTATCTTAAATGTTCTTTTAAAGAAAGCTTAACAAATAGTGAAAGAAGAAAGAGTTGTGGCTAAAAGAAGAGACAGGGTCAAGAGATGATTTAGCATTTTATTTTAGTCTCTTTTCTGGTTATAAAATCATACACTTCAGTTGTGTCAAAATCTCAACATTATAAGAACAGTATAACAACCACACAGAATAACTCACTCTCTGCTTCTCAGAAACAACCGAGAGTGGGCATTAAGCCTACCAGTTAAGACGCCTGAGTTCTCCACTGGAGAACCTGGGTTTGATTCCCAACTCCGCTCTTGATTCCAGCTTCCTGCTAATGGTGCATGCTGGGAGGCAGCAGTGATGCCTCAATTGATTGGGCTCCTGCCACTCACAAAGGAGACCTGAACTGAGTTCTTGGCTCCCAACTGCAGATACCTTGACTTGACTGTTGCAGGTATTTGGGGAATGACCCAAAAGACGGGAGCTCTCTCTGTCTGTCTGGGTGTCTTTCTCTGTCTTGCTGCCTCTCAAATAAATAAATAAAATGTTAAAATAAATAAACAATCACCATGTAACAGATACAGTGGTGCTCTACTCCAATCCCCTGGTTTCTGATTCCTTTTCCAGACGTCCTGTACTGGCTTCTGACCACCAGCACCTGGGACTCTCCATGAGGGACCGCCCTCAAGTTACCGCAGCTGCTTCGCCCAAATGTGCAGAGAAATGAAAATGACTGGGCAGATTATTCTCATAGGAGTACAGAACCCTGGGAGGAATGACTTATACTCCAGGGTTATCCTGTGAGAGGGACTGAAGCTACTCTCCAAGGTGTGGAGACTCCCACCCGCGCTTGTCCTCTCCATCCCCATCCTGCATCCCTGACTCCCAGACTGGTTTCTCCCAGAAGGACTTTCATAAATCACTTGGACGCAAACCCTCATCTCAGGGTCTACTTTTAGGAAATCCACCTATGACACTGCTACTGCTACATCTCCTCCTATTCCTTTCTCTACACACACAACACATGTCTGTACAGTTCCAACAACTACTGGGAAGGTTTGGTTCTGATCTTCCCATTCAGCCCGTGGTGCTAAGAGGAGTCATGATTAACCACATGATTCACGATGTCACTATAGTATTAAAAAAAAAAATCATGCCTGGGGCCAGAGGCAGAGGTATTTTGGCTCATCAGATAATAGAAAAAAATTCCCTGAGGACAACAGAGAATCACATCTTCAATGACTTCTTGTAATAATCATAGTAACAAAATCTGTAAGATGATGCAAAGAGCCAGAACAGTGGGATTGAGGAAGAGCGCTCTCGATGCTCTGATATAATCCCAGAATCAGAACCAGCGTTTAACCAGGGTTTGCACAAGCAAATGCCTGCAGGCGCAAGATAGAAACTGTAAATGAGGTGCCATGTAAGAAGATAATTACAGGGCCTGTTATCTGTCCAAGGGAGACACTGCTCAGCTTCGGTGGAGAGCTGCCTTGTAGGAATGGTGTCACCAGACCTTCCCATGTTCCGGAAGACCTGGGAATCACGATTATATTAAAATTATCTCAGTTCAGAAAGATTTTAAATGAATTCCTTAGTATGTTTAAAATATCGGGTCAAACAGGAACATGAGCTAACTTCAACCCCTGACTGACGATTTGCACCCCTGTTCCACAGGGGAAGATAATGGACAGTCCTTCAGATAAGCCCCCAAAAGGACTGTCCCTAGCAATTCAGCTTCTACGTGCATTTTTTCATCACCAAAAGGATGGTGTAGCCAGGTTTACATTCTGCTTTTTCCATTTACCATGTTATAAGCATTTTCTTACCTTGTTAAATGCTATTCACTGGGGCCGGCTCTGCGGCTTAGCGGGTAGAGCCACCTCCTACAGTACCAGCATCCCATATGAGCGCCGGTCCATCTTGGCTGCTCTACTTCCTATCCAGCTTCCTGCTAACGGCCTAGGAAGTGTGGCAGGAGATGGCCCAAGTACTTGGCTCCCTGACACCCACATGGGAGACATAGATGGAGCTCCTGGCTTCCACCTGGCCTGGCACTGGCCATCTGGGGAGTGAACCAGAAGATGGACAATCTCTGTCCCCCCCCCCCCCTCACTCTCTCTCTCCCCTGCTCTCTGTAATTCTGCCTTTCAGATAAATAAATAAATCTCTTAAACAATTTTCTGGTTTTTGCCTTCTTCACTGGAACTTCAGCCAATCCGTTCTCTACACTGCTCCCAGAGAGAGTGTTCAATCACAGAAATCTTACCACGTCCTTCCTGGTTGAACATCTTTCCAGACTTTCCATTGTTCTCATGGAGAAATGTCATATTTAGCATCATGTTAATAACCCAGCACATCTCTCTAGCTTTATCCCTGTCCTTCCAGCCTTCATTCCCATGTCTGGCCAAATGAATGACTCACAGTATCCTAAAGACATCAGGACCGGAAGAGTTGATGGGAGCTATGAGTAAATTAAGTGAATGAAATGGGAAAATGCAAATGCGTCAATGCTAAATAAATGCTGTTCTGTAATTTCTTTGGAACCTGATGTATGCGAGTGGAGTAGGATCACAAGAAGATGTGTAGCAATGCAGAGTTTAGGAGTCACTGGGATACAGATGGACCGTAAGTAACCGAGATTATGCGAGAAGGAAGGAAAACTATTGTTACTTTGGTGACCTTCATTGCACATGGTAGGTCGAGGAAGTAGGGAGAACTGTGGAAGAAAATGTTGTTTAAGTGTTTAAGTTTCTTTCTACTCACTACGGAAGGGTGGTGTTGGAAAGGAATTCCAACTATGCCTTGAGAAAAGGAGAGGAAATTGAAAGTGACCAAAAGGTTAAATCCTTAAGAGTCAGCCTCCATGGAGAAAGGACCAAGGGACTTGTATTTGGACACATAAGTCAGCAGCGTAGCTTCCCTTATTCTCGACTTCATTTTCCATTATTTCATTAGTTGCAGTCCGTTGTAGTCCTAAAATATCAAATGGACAATTCCAAAAGTGAAGAAGTCATCAGTGGTTTGAAACTGGGCGCCATTCTGAGCATCACGGTGAAATCTCTCGCTGTCCCCTTCCATCCCACCCTGGAGGTGCATCGCCCCTCTGCGCAGCGTGTCCACACTGTAAACACTGCCTACCCTCCCGTCGCTTTGTGGCTGTCCTGCTCATCAGAGCAACGGTCACGGTACTGTGGTGCTCGCGTCCGAGTAACCCCTATTTTGCTCAACAATGGTCCAGAAACTCGAGAGTAGTGGTGCTGGCTATTTGGATGTGTCAGAGAGATGCTGTGAGGTGCTTTCTGTGAGTGAAAAGGTGAGGCTGGATCGTAGGTGTGGACGCATGGCAAAAAGCACAGCATGGCGACCACAGGGTTTGGTAGTATCCATGGTTTCAGGCACCCACCGGGGATCTCAGCACCTGCCCTCTGTGGACAGGAAGGATCGCTCCAGAGGAGCTGAGCCATTGGCATACAGAGCAGGTGTAGAACTCAGAGGGCACACTCATGCTCTCCAAGGACCAGTAGGTCCTGAAAGCCCTCCCAACTCTGCTGCCTGGTCTCACATGATAGTCCCTGCACAACCAGGCTCTCCTCCCCCAGGTCCCCTCTTAGAGAAAATGGAAGCCACCAGCAAAGAGCGGCCTCTTGCTCGCACAGCCACATCCGCCCATCTCCCTACCCTGTGCCTGCCAACCACTGGCTGCTCTCCCAGCAGAAGCTCTCCCCACCCCCGCACATGCGTGCAGCCCCTCTCACCCACGCAGAAACGCCACTCTAGAACCTCTCCCTCTCACTCCAGTGTCCCCAGCCTCCCTTCGCTACTGGGTCTCTCCTATCAGTTTGTAAGCATGCTCTCACACCTCCCGTCCTAAGATAAAATCTCTCCTGGCCTCACTCCCCCTGTAAGCCACTTGTCCTACTTTCTCCACCTTTGGCAAGAAAACTTGTTGAAAGAAGGCTTTCTTGCTGCACTGTCTCCTATTTCTCTCTTGAACCAAAAGACCATTGGTCCCTTGCCTGTTCCTCACACCACTGGCACAGGCTTTGTCTCCTACAACCCTCCAACTTTGGGTGTTCACAGTATTTGCAGTTTTATGCATCCCTGTAGACAAACTGTGTTGCTGTGGATTCGTTCTGAGAGAAGGATCACTGTGCGGGGAGGAGGCACAGAGTCACAACACAGACACCAGGAGTCGGGTGAAAGCAGGCCAGAGGCTAGCAGCCCGTAGACTCATTTATTTCAGTTGGTACAGCAGCTTATATAGCCAAGGCAGCCAATCCAGTCAAGGGGTTGTTTATGCCAGAACCAATCACAGCCTGTTGCCAGGCAGGCTCTGTTGCCATGTGGTTTCCAAAGCCATTCCTGAGTAACTGACGCTCGCTTGCCAGCGCCATCTTGGCATGGTCTTCTCATTCCACCACAAAAGTGTACACTTTTCCCTTCAAGATCCAGACTGCAAGCATAACATTGAGGACAGAATAGGTGTTTTGTTCTGTTTCATAAAACTTCAGGTTTTATGTGTTCTAATGAGCTGCTGCCGGGTGCCAAGACTCCTAGGGGTTGCGTAGGTGATGTCACCACACTTTCCTTGTCACCTGAGCCCATGCTCATCCTTGCGGTGTCTCGTGTGAACTAGAGAAAAGGGGCTCCCCCTAGATGATCCCAGCCCTTCAGGCAGGGGCCTTGACAAGCAAACTACTCCTGTGTGCAAATTCCAAAGGGGCCCTTTTGTCTGCAACCCAGCTGGGGAGTAGAGAAGCTGGATTTAGGTGGCATCAAGTGCTAAGTCCCACAGCGAAGGCAGCCAGGGAGACAGAGAAGTGGGCGTGCAATTTGAGTCAGGTGGGGTGGCCAGGGACGGCGTCTCAATGGCTTTGCCTGATTTGGACATTGCAAATCCATGGACTCCTCCAGTATGTGGTTTTTCATGCCAGGATTTCTTGTCTTGGCATAATGTTTTCCAAGAGTCATCTGTTTTCTAGCATGTATCAGGACTCCATTCCTTTTTCCCGCCTAGTAATATTTCCTTGCACGATGTGCCACATTGTGTTTATCCATTCACACGTTGATAGACATTCGAACTGTCTCCTGGCTTTGGCTCTTATGAATAATGTTGCTACAAAGATGTTCCTGTAAGCATTTTGTAGCCATGTATTTCTAATTCTTGTGGGAATATATGTAAGAGTGGAATGTCTAGGTCATATAATGACTCTAGATGGCCTTCCAACTCTAAAAAATAATCCTGTAGAGAATAACACCACACACTCACACTCAGACACACTCACACTCATGTACACTCACACACACACACACACAACCTCCCATTGGCCCTGCGGTCATCTCACTGGCGTTACCACTCACACTCCTTGCTGCCAAATTTCTCCCCCTATCCCATTCATTCCTTAACTCTTGAAATTGGTTTCCAGGAAGCAAAGGGTTATTTCTCAGCCTTCAGTCCCCTTAAATTCTTCCCTGGAAATGAGCGCTTATGCAGAGATAGAGTTCAGCACATGCCAGACACCTCTGCACCCCTTCTCCACTGACTTCTACCATAAGAGTTCCATCATCTCCTGCCTCCCTCACCATGCTCCTCCTCACCAGCCCCTCTCCTGGAGGCCAGCTTTGCTCCACTTCTCTTCTTGACCTCTCTGTGCCCTCCTCCATCCCTGGACTTCAGTATTCCCTGGATTCTAGGAGGATGTCCCCCAAATTTAGGTCTCCAGCCCTGTCTTCTTTCCTGGACACCCTCAGCATCTTCAGACTCAACTCCCTTCCTCCTTCTGATTCCTTGGTCCCATGGAAGGACTGTCCTATTCCTGAGTGCACTGGGGTTGACAGTCTCAGCCATCATGGGCCTCACTCTCTCCTCTCCCCAAGGGTGGCACTCTGGGTTCATCCTGGTGCTGTGTTGCTGCCCTGGCACACTCCCCTTATAGCTTTGGTCCTCCAGGGGGTCCACATGCCCAACTCCCGGATTCAAGTTCAGAGGTCAGCTGCGGTCAGCCACTGTTGGCCTCAAGTGTCCCCATTTGCCCCCCATCGCCCATCAAACTCCGTCTGACCTCTTCTGCTCAGCTCTGGGGCCAATCTGACTTCACAGCATCATCATAGCATTAGCAGATCGACTCCTGCCGGCGTTGAACACCTCCCCTTTACCCTCTTGCCATGCTGTTGTCCTTGCTTTGCCCTCAAGTAGAAGGCTTCCCTGTCTTCCCCCTGTCAATCAAGATTCAACCCCAATCCACCCGAGAATACTCTGACTGCACCTGTGGGGTGGCGGCCCCCTCTAAAACGCCGCATTCTCTAAGCAACCCATCACGTTCCGCTTTGCACGATTCTGATGCATGCTTTATTGCCTTGACAGCTCCAGAACTCCTCAGGGCTGAAGCCATGTAGGCCCTGTGCACGCATCCGCACCAACCACATAGCAAGTCCTCAAAAAGCAGAGAGTGAACGGATGCATGATATTAGCAGTGCTGAGGCAGCTGAGCTGGCCCATCCCTATTTATAAAGCTGCCTCTTCCTGAGCTCTGCTATACACACACACACACACACACACACACACTGTCTCTTCTGTACTTCTCTCTCAAGTCAAGCAGCGCGTGCACCTGCCCTCATTACAGTTCCAGCTTGACTGTTCTCTCTTGCCAAAGGAGATCTCTTGCCCTTAGGGTTTCCAGCCAACTCCCTGAGACTGAAGTCGCAGTCTCAGACTTCTGAGAACCTCCTGCTCTGTCTTCCTGTCCCCCAGCTTTCTGCTTCTGGGACAATCCTCGGGCCCAGAAGTAAAGGCAAAGCTGGGTCCCAAGGCAGTGTCTCCTTAGAACCAGTTAAAGAGCAAGCGAATCCCTGCCTTCCCCGAGATCAAAGCTCTGTGCTGCAGGATCACCCATGGCCTAATGCCACGCTGCTATGGCAACATGAATTTTAAGCAGTCATCGGCAAAACCTGCCTCCTCTATTTCAACAACCCCGGAGCCAACCTCTCCAGGGTGGGACTGCCCACCATGAGGAACCGGGGTGTGCCTCAGGCACCTGAGTCATTTTCTGGGGTCAGGACAGCCTGAGATCTGTTTTAGTTGGGGTGGGGAAGGTGGGGGGCATCACATTTGTGTTTCCAGAGACGGAAGGCATTGTTGGGGAGACACCAGCAGCCTCCAGGACAGAACCCCAGCAAGGAGGGGGGGACAGTCCCTGCGTCCCTCTCCTCCAGGACAGGGCTTTTGTGCAAAACGGGTGCCAAGGGGACTGCATGGTCCCCAGTTCCAATGACTCCACAATCTTTCTGGGACACAAACACTAAAGTGACAAGGGGCCACTTGTCACCGATGTCATAATAAAATTCTCCGACTTCCTGTTAATCCTTCCACTGTGACATCTGATGATGGTGGCACCACACAAAAGCCCAAAGCCCCACCCAGTTTGAGTCACATTTGCAGGATGGGACGCCCCAGAGGACAAGAGGGAGGCACATGCCTGGTGGTCTCTGTGGTCGTCCCTACTGTCCCTGTCTCCTAGGGGTTAAGAGTTGGCAGGGGGACCAGCACCCCAGCATTGTAGGCTTCTAGAAAAGTGTGGACAAGTCCGGGTCTTCCACTTCTTTACAATGGAAATTGACAGGCCTTCGTTGCTCATCTCTAGGAGAAAAATGGAGCCGTGGCACACACATACTGTACTAGCTGGAGCTTCTGTAAGGAGTGCCACACACGGTGTGGCTTAAAACAGCCAGGGGGCCAGCGCTGTGCCACAGCGATGCCACAGTGCCACCTGTGATGGTGGCACCCCATATGGGAACACCAGCTTGAGTCCTGGGTGTTCCACTTCTGATCCAGCTCCTGGGAAATGCACCTGGGAAAGCAGCAGGAGGTGGCCCAAGTGTTTGGGCCCCTGCCATCCACGTGGGAGACCAGAGTGGAGAGTTTCAGGCTCCTGGCTTCAGCCTGGCCCTGCCTTGGCTGTTGGGTAAACCAGTGTATGGAAATTTCTCTCTCTCTCCTCTCTCTCTCTCTCTCTCTCTCTCTCTCTTTCTCTCTCCTACCACACACTCCCCATTGCTCTGCCTTTCAAATAAATAAATAAGCAAAATATTATTTAAAAACATAACAGTTATTTTTCAAAGGTTCAGTAGAACAAAAGCCAGGAATCAGGTGTGGGCGGAGCCAGCTCCCTCTGAAGACTGGGTTGGGGGTGGCGGACCCTGCATCACCTCTCTCAGCTCCTGGTGCCTCCCATGTTCCTTGGTTGGGGCTGTGTCACTCCCATACTTCTTCTCTCTATGTCTGTGTGTCCTCTCCTGTTAGGGAGACGCCAGTCCCCGCGCTTATGGCCCACTGTGATCCAGTGAAATCACCCAAGAGCAACAAAAGAAGACAGAAACTCAGACCAATGACTATTGTGACGTCTTTGACTTTTCATCATTTCAACAAGAAACTAGAGATCAACAGGAGACATGAAAGTGGACTGACAATAGGGTTCCTCATTCACAATATCAGCCTCCATTTATAAAGTGATACCTCTGGGTTTGCACCACTTAATCTGGGTATTTTTATCCTCATAACAGGAGATCCAACAACTCCAAACCTCAGATCGCAAACCGAGTGTGCCGCTGCCTTGGCCTCTGCACAAAGATGAAGCTGTAGCCCTGACTCCTGCTGTATCCAGTTCCCATTGCTGAAATAGATTGAGACAAGAATAATGAGCCATACAAACAAATTCAATAACAACGACACAGTGACAGAGGCCTGCCCGGGGGCTTGGCTGAAAATCCGAAAGCATTGAGCCAAAGAACAAGGAGAGAACATGGAGATTTGGCTCAAGACCAGGGCAGGGGGCTCTGCAAGGAAAGCAGGAGGCTCGAAAATCAAATTAATAACAGACACAGTAGAAGCCGGGGACCTGGGTCAGGGCCTGGCCCTCGTGCGTCCAAAGCCTCTGTGCTCCCGAGTAGCAGTCATAGTTCCTGCTGGCTGCAAGGTGTCCTGCTCTTCCCTTGTTCCCTGGATCCATGTCCTGGACGTCCAGGAACTGGATCCCCAGGAGGTACTTCATGTCAGCCCCTCACAGAGGTGGCTGTGCGCCTCCCTTCATGCCTTTTCAATTCATATGACTAATAGCTCACCACGTTACTTTGCATTTTATCGCAGGCAGCGTTGTGAGATTATTTTGTTATGTTTCTGGCCTTCTCTCCCACACGTTCTTCAAAGGAACTAAAACATCCCACACACACCCACCCCCAACACACACACACACACACACACACACACATATTCTGGGGCCAACAAGCCTCTCTCAAGTTTCTTCCTTGTTTTAATGCCACTGGGTTCATAAAAATGGCCAATATGCATCAAGCATCCACCAGGTCACAGGCATTCTGAGCCCCTACATAAGTAAATGCATAGTCTTCACCCCACCTCCCACCCCAGACGCAGCATTACCCTGACCCCACGGGTATGGATTGGAGGACTAAAGTTTGGAGAGCTTTGTAAGGTGCTCAAGGTCACTCAGCTAGGAAAGGGTGGAACCCAACTCTGACCTGCAGCCAGGGGACCTCCTAGTGTGTGCACCTGGCTGCCACACTCTGCTCCTCCTCCTAACAGAGTGTGCTCCAATTCTTAGCTTTAAAGTATGCTCTCCACCTACACCATGAACTTTATTCATGTCAGCATAGCAAATACCTGGCAGGTCCTCCATGAAACGGGTGAATTATGAATAGGTGGATGGATGGATGGGTGGATTAGTGGGAGATGGATGGGTGGTTTGATGGATGGATGGATAGAGGGATGGATGGATGGATAGATGCATGATGGATGGATGGATGGATGGATGGTTGATTGGATGGGTAGATGGGTGGATGGGTAGATGGATGGATGGGTATATTGGGAAGATTAAAAAAAAAACTCCTCTACCAGGTTTGATTAAACACTTGGGAGCCTGAGAACTGACTGACCAAAAAAAAAATCAGATTGACAGGAGAGCAGACAAAGTTTATTCATGTACATGAGAGTGTACAAAGAACTGGCTCTCCAAATAGCTAGAGTTCAGTGTTTATACATCATCTTAATGAGGAGGGAACTTGGACTTCAAGGGAAGTAGGAAACTAATAAGAAACAAGTGGAAGATGCAGAGAGCTTTGGTAAGGTTTCGTTTATGTAATGTCTCATCTCCTTCTGGCTGTAAATACCCTGGAGAGGAGATTTATGGTGGCTGCGTTTTTAGGAGGATTTGCTTAAGTTAGCGGAAAAAAAAAAGTTTAGGTGGCTTTTTTTTTAATGACTGTATTTGTTTGGATATCTTCAGCCTAAAATAATTTTACATAATGTCGGCAGGTCCACATGGATCCTAACGGCTGCATAGGTGAATGAATGGATGGACAGGTGAACAAATGGGCTCGTGTGTGAGTGGATGGAGGGGTGGTTGGACAGTGGCATGGATTCATGAGTGGAAGGAGTGATGAGAGTGCATGATTTGGATGTATTCTGTGTTCAGGATTGAGAGGAAGTAGAATTTTCATGGCAAGGCCAGGGCCAATCCTGTAAGGCATCCACCATGGAGTGTAGAGACCCTTGTGCCCAAGTCAGAGCCAAAGCTTTTTGTGCTACCTACAGTCCTAGGTTTGGAGATGTCTTCCTTGAGCTGTTAAACCAGAATTACAACAAAGAAGACAATGCTGAAATCTGACAGTCCAGAGCAGCATATATATGAAATACACGTATAGATTTATGTGAATTATATATGAAGGGTCTTCAAAAAGTTCATGGAAATGCACATTATGAAAATCTGCATGGATTTTACATTTTTTGAATCAAAATGGACTTATCTTTTAATTCCATTTTCCACACACTTTTGAAGTACCTTCCTAAGTATAAATATATATATGAAACATTTATGTGTACAACAACATAAAACGTATATGCAGGCAGCTGCGTTGTGCTAGAGAAGACTTGGTCAGACTTCCAGCTTCAACAAGACAATTGAGCCAAAGCACACTCCCCCTGTTAGGAAGCATGGTAATACTACTTAACAAGGACAAATGGGACAGAAGAAAAACAAGAGATAGCCTAGGGCCCAAGGCATGGAGGACGTGGCCTTGGACTCCTCCATCAGACTGGGACATCTGAGGGTTTTTCAAGAAAAGAGGACTCAGAAGAAAGGAGACATTTCTCTCTAAGGTATAACAAACATGTCCTAGCAGCTGCCAGAAGTGAGGAAAGAGAGGAAGGAGGAAGCATTATCCAGAGACAGAAGATGAGAATTTTGAGAAAAGAAACGAGACACCAGCCCCCAGGTAGAGGAAGCAGCATCCCAAGAGAGATAAACATGCACACACCCACATCTGCATACGCCATGAGGAAATAAGTACCCAAGACAAGGCCAGGTGGGGAAGCAACTTAGAGAAAATCTACAAAAGCCACACAACCGGATTTTTCAGTAGCCACAAGATAGGGCAGAGGATGAGGTAATGATCATATCTGAAGTGCTGAGGGAAAGTTACTCTCATTCTTGATCATTCCTGATTCAGATAAACAATCGTCAAATAGTAATGGGGTGTGGGGCCGGTGCTGTGGCATAGAAGATTAAGCCACTGTCTGCGATGCTGGCATCCATATGGGTACTGATTCATGTCCCAGAAGCTCCACTTATGATCCAGGTCTCTGCTCATGTGCCCAAGAAAGCAGCAGAAGATGGTCCAAATGCTTGGGCCCTGTCACCCACATAGGAGACCCAGAAGAAGCTCCTGGCCCAGCCCTGGCTGTTGTGGACATTTGGGAAGTGAACCAGTGAATGGAAGATCTCTCTCTCTCCTTCAAATAAATAAATAAATAAATAAATAAATAAATAAATCTTTAAGAAAAATAAATAAAATAGTAATAATAATAGGGGGAAATGAAGAGATTTTCAGACCAAAAACTGAGCTTGCTTCTCAAGGCCATCATGGAGAGAATCACTAAAGGATGCACTTCAGTACAGAGAAAACTGAACTAGAAGAAGGAAGTGGAATCCAAGGAGCAATGGTGAGAATTAGGTAAATTTGGAGCTGAAGCTAAATAAGCATTGATAATACACACGAATGAAACACATAATGATTAATTATGTTTAAAAATATCAAGGGGCTGGCGCTATGGCACAGAGGATTAAAGCCCTGGCCTGCAGTGCCACCATCTCATATGTGTGCTGGTTCGAGTCCCAGTTGCTGCACTTCCAATCCAGTTCCCTGCTAATGCACCTGGGAAAGCAGCAGAAGATGATGCAAGTGCTTGGGCCCCTGCACCTGTGCGGGAGACCCAGAGGAAGCTCCTGGCTCCTGGCTTCAGCCTAACCCAGCCTTGGTAGTTGTGGCCATTTGGGGAGTGAACCAGCAGATGGAAGACCTCTCTACCTCTTTATGTAACTCTGCTTTTCAAATAAAATAAAATAAAATTTTTTTTAAAAATCAATGTGATTGTATTTTTAAAAAGTTATAAAAAATGTAATTAAACTAACAGTAACATGGAAGAAAGTTCAGCAAAGTTTGAACCTTGAAATAAATGCTGTCTACAGCCTGTTTTTGTTTCCATGGGCATGGTTTAACATTTTTTATTGTGATACATAACACAAAATTTATCACTTTAACCATTTAAAGTACAATTCAGTGGAAATTAAGTACATTCACATTGTTATACAACCATCACTACTATCTAGTACTTGGAACTTTTCATCTTTCCCAACTAAAATTTTCTACGCATTAAACACTAACTACCCATTCCCAACTCCACCCAGCCCCTGCAGCTCCCATCCTACTTCCTGTTTCTATTTGACTATTCTAGGTACCTCAAATAAATGGAACCACGCAGTATCTGGCTTACTCCACTTGCCATGATGTCTTTGTATTTCCTCCGTTTTACTGCTGAATAATATCCCATGGTACATATTTACCACATTGTGTTTACCTGTTCCTCCATCAGTGGCTCCTGGGAGTGCTGATGCTATGAACACAGATATATGAACCGTTGTTCAAGTCCCTCCTTCCAGTTCCTTGGGTGTCCGCCCAGAAACGGAACTGCTATGACATATGGCAATACTGTCTCCATGGTGACTCCATTTCACGTTCCCCCCAGCTTTCCGGTTTCTGCACATGCTTTCCAGTACTGTTACTTCTTCTTTGCTTCACTTTGTTTTGTTTTGTTTGTATCATATCCAGTGGAATCTGTGAAGTGGTGTCTCCTGGTGGTTGTCATTTGCAGTTCCCTGATGGTGAGTGACGCTGGCTTTTGTATTTGCTGCTGGCTTTTGTCTCTCTGCTTTGGAGAAATGCCCATTCAAATCCTCTGCCCATTTTTAATAAGTTTGTTGTTTAATTGGATTAATTCTATAGTCTGGATATTAACCCCTTATAAGACATATGGTATCTTTTACAGTTTTTAATGGCCCTTAGAGGAGAAAGAGGAGACACAGAGACTAAATGTGCCTGAAGGGCCCAAAATATTTGCCAACTGATCTTTTATTGAAAGAGTTTGTTGACCCAGGAGATGGAAGAGAAGGTGGATGGAGAGACAAGAATAGACATATGTTGGGCCTGGTGCTGTAGCATAGCGGGTAAAGATGCCACTTGTAATGCCAGAATCCCACAAGGGTGCTGGTTCAAGTCCCAGCTGCTCCACTTCCAATCCAGCTCCCTGCTAATGACCTGGGAAAAGCAGCAGAAGATGGCCAATGTGTTTGGGTCTCTGCTACCCATGTAGGAGACCCAGATGAAGCTCCTGGCTTGGCCTGGCCCGGCACTGGTCAATGCAGCCTTCTGGGGAATGAACCAGTAGACGAAAGAAAGACCTCTCTCTCTCTCTCTCCCTCCCCCCTCTGTCTCTGTCTCTGTCTCTCCCTCCCTCTTTCTCTGTAACTCTGCCTTTCAAATAAATAAATAATTCTTAATAAAAGAGGTCTATTAAAAAAAGAATAGAAATGTGGTTTTACCTTTTTTTCTTTAAGTATTAGAAATAATTAAGGCAAAATGTTAATTAACATTAGCTAATTCAAATGATGTGTATATGGATATAGGTTATATTATTCATGATTTTTCAGTTATGAGAAGTGAATATATACAGAGAGAGAGAAAGAGGGGGAGAAAAATGTGCCTTAGACTTATTCTATCACTCATCAGTGGGAACAGCACATTTGCAAAAAGAGGACAGTGATGCCGTCCCCCACGATGTGGCGAGGAGTAACAGGATCAGGAGCTCACGTGGGGCTCGCTACACGTGGGGCTGTGGACTGCGGTTGTCTGAACCGGGAGCCCCCCAGGAGCGGGACCTTCAGGTCGACAGCTTGGTGGCCACCCGTGGCCTGGGGAGCACAGAGGAGAAGATGGGCTGTGAAAAGGTTGCTGTTCTACTGGCCGTGTGCAGAGGCTGCTGGCATGGGCCGAGGGCCAGCCCAGAGCACCACGTGGGTCTTGTCAAGTGGACCCCACCGCGCCCAGCTGCCCCGCCTAACCCACCGTGCTCTCCGCTCCCTGGACACGGGGCCCGGGCGAGAGAGGCGTTCTGCATCATCATCGGGCTTCTGGGCCACCGCCTGCTGCTGCTTCCCTACCACCGCAGTCCCCACCCTCGCTACTGAGCTCCTGTGGCACCGCGGTCTGCTTGTGTGCTCACCAGACCCCCATCCCAGCAGCCCACGCATGCACCCCCCACACTCTCCGGGCACAGACGAGGGTGTCCCCACGTGGCCCTGGGCACTTGCACCCCATGCACTTGTGGGCGCACCTCTGTGCACACGGGCAGGTGCCCCCCCCTGCTTGGACAAGGTTGAGGCTACTGCAACCAGCACCTGGACCCCTGTCCCTCATATCCTACCTACCCACCGGTGCCTCTGAGCATTCTCCTCCCCCAAAGGAAAGGAGCCCGCTCCCCTGTCCTCTAGCCAGACACAGGCCCCTCCCACCAACCGAGAAGTCAGAGAGGCTCATTTTCCGATCCCATTGATTCCCCTACAGTCGTCCCACGCTGGTCCCATTGGATGCCCCAGCCTGCAGCACCCTCTCCTTGTCAGACCAGGACGATGAGGCGTCACAGGCCTCCAGTACTGAGAGTCAGAGCTCGGCATAGAGACCACCCCCAGGGTGGGAGCCTGTGGACCACAGTGCTCAGGAGAGTGGGGGTCTCCTTTCTGCAGAGGCTCAACCCTCACCCCAGACCACCAGGGATGCACCATCGCTGCACAGTGCATGGAAGACCCTAGCCAGGCCCTGCAGCTGCTAGGGGCTGCACAGGCAGCACTGGGGCCCAGCGAGAAGCTTCCCTCCCATTGGACCCCACCTTGGCCAGCTCCAGGGACAGAAGGGCAAAGTGTCCCTGTCCCTGCCCCCCCTGCACCCCAACCTGTCTCCCGCCGAGTCCTCTTCCTTCCCCTCCAGTACAGCTCTCCAAGTTCTTTTTTTTTAAGTCAGAAATTTTATTTCCATTCTGACGTTAATATTTGATTCTATCAAATTTGTTTCTAATTGACACACAGGAAGCGTAGCCATCTGTGGGGTCCAGTGTGACTGTCCGGTGCATGGAGGCACTATGTAGTGATCCAAGCCTCTGGGTCCTTAAGGGAAAAATCTCAGGCACCCCTTTTTGGGGATCCATGAGCCTGGGACTCCCTCTTCTGGCGAAGGGAGAGGAGGAGACAGCAGCCGGTGCAGAGGGCTGGCCTCTGAGCTGGGTGAGCGCCCCCATTCCCGTCAGGGTCCCCAGCCCATCTTCCGGGCGCACAGGGATGTAGGAGGCCAGTCCAGATCCCTTAGGCATGCCTGTCTCTCCTTCCCTAGTCAGTAAGCAGAGAGCAGTGTTGCCTCCCCTCTGGCTCAGTGAAGTCATAGCCTGATGTGGGCCACCACGGGGGTCTCGTCCCCAGATCACAGAGGGCGACCCTGAAAGTCCATCTCGCAACCCCGTCCCCTGGAAGAGGGCGCTCTGCCCTCTCTGGAGCTTGGAGAGGGGCTCCCTGGGGCCACGCAGAGGGCAGGGAGCACACGGAGGGTGGGGGGAGGGCAGCCGAGGCCACACTGCAGAGGGCACAGGAGGAGGAGCAGGCTTGCCTGGCAGGGCAGGGCTGCCCTGAGGGGAGCCAGCCTGCATCTGTGGGCTGGGCCCCAGTCCCGGGGCTCTTGGCCTAGCGGCTGAGCAGTCGCAAGGGACGCCCAGTATTTGAGTGTCCGTGTTCAAGTCCTGGCTCTGCACTGAGCCCAGTTTCCTGCGAGTGCATAGCAGGAGGTGGTGGTAGCCCGAGGGACTGGATTCCTGCCCCCCGCATGGGAACCCCACATTGAGTTCAGGCCTCCTGGCTTCAGCCTGGCCCTGCTATAGCTCTTGCAGGCCTTTGGGGAATGAGGCACCGGATGGAAGATTGATCTCTTGCTCTCTTTCTCTCCCTCTCAAATAAAATAAATTTTTTTAAAAAGAAAAATCTTGGCCACGCTTGTGGCATAGCCAGTAAAGCTACCGTCTGCGATGCCAGCATCACACATGGGCGCTGGTTCGTGTTCCGGCTGCACTCCTGACCCAGCTCCCTGCCAATGGCCTGGGAAACACAGCACAACCCTGCCACCCGTGTGGGAGACCTGGATGAAGCTCTTGGCTCCTGGCTCCAGCCCAACCCAGCCCCGGCTATTGCAGCCATCTGGGAAGTGAACCAGCAGATGGAAGATCTCTCTCTTTTTCTCTCTGTGGGCTGCAGGCTGCTCAGGGGCTGAGAGATCTCCTCCTGCAGCCGTGGAGGAGCCCCAGTCCCCTCTGGCCAAGGAAGCTGAGGACAGGGGCGCCAAGAATCTGAAAAGATTTCTACCTACATCAGCACCCTGTGGGGTGGGGGGAGCGGGGGTCCCAGGAGCCCTGTGATGGACAGCTTCTGCGTCGGTCACCTAAGGACTTCCTGGTTCCCCTTCGGTCCCGGAGCTGAGCCCCCAGTCACAGCCCCCACCCCCCCCACAGGCAGCCTGGAACAGAGCAAGGTGGAGGGGGGAAAGGGCCTTCCTCTGGGTGAAGTCCCGAGCTTCGCTGTCGCCCTGGGGAGAGCTGTGTTCAGAGCTCGGCTGTAGCTGCTCTCGTCGCTGGTGGTGCCTGGAGGGTTTTTCTACCTGAAAGTGCCCAGCAAAGCTCTGGGCTCCCCAGAGCCTTCACCCAGGGTCAGCAAAGAAGCCACTCACAGCAAAGGTTTAAAGGAGAAATCGTGGGGGAAGAAATAAAGCTGTTTCTTCTCGCTCCTTGGGCAGTTCTAAGCAGCTAACAGTGACACATGTGTCATTCATATGCTTCCCCACAACCCCGCGGAGATGGCCAAAGGAGCTGGAGGCCCCAGCTTGCTCCAGAGCAAGGAGAGTGGCTCCCTGAGAGTCAGCTTCCCTCCCAGAACCTCGCGTGACACCTCCCTCCCGCTACCTCGTTAGACCCGTTAGACCCCCCAGCGGGTATTCATTCTTCGGGAAAGTCACAGAACACAGCATAGCTGCATTTTGCAGGCATTTGCCAACTATTTGGCCAAACACAACGTCATCAGCCCCTCCTGTCTCCTTTTGCCCCCGTCTCCATCATGTTTTCCATCCTCGCCTGTGTTCTAGCATGGGAGCAGCCAAGCATCCACCAGCGTCCATTCTGCCTATCTTCCTTCCCGGTATTCCAGCCTCCAGGAGCTTGGCTATTCACAAATTGGCCTAACCATGGGCTACATTTCCCAGCATCCTCTGCAGCTGGTTGTGACTCTGTGACCAAATGCAGATCCATGGGATGTGAGCAAAAATCACACAGGCTGCTTCCGAGCTGGGCACTTGAGCTGCCTCCCCAGGTCTCCCTCCTGGGCGTGAGTGTGGGGGTGGTTAACCAGAGCAGTGGTTCTCAGCCTCACCTGGCCATCACTTGGGAAAGGCTCTTCCAAAGACCTGGTGCCAGGAATCTACACCCGGAGACCTTGACCCTGACTCTGACAGACATGGCCTGGACTTCCGATCATTCAGGTTTTCCTCAGTAGATTCTAATGTGCAGACAGGATGGAGATTCACCATCCCTGGGACCAAGAAAATCCAGATATGACCAGGAAGTCCCTGGGCTGCTCTCCCACCTCTGGATGCCCATGTGACAGAGATAGAAACACCACGTTTGAACCACGACTTTCCACCTTGTGCCTATCTATGACCGAACTTTAGCCCAGACTTCACCTAGTCCAACCAGTGGCTCCCTGAGCCTGGGTCGCTGATCCCAAGTCTGGGTGGTCTAGCTTCTCTTTAGGACCCTGAGAGCTTAGGCATGCAACTCCAACCCCCAGTGTCTAAACCCAGGGCTAGGAGTCCCTTTTCTTCTTGATCCACTGGCTGGGAGTAAGCTACGGTTATGGGTTGCTTTACCTTGGATCTCATTTTAGATCAACGTTGCAAATAAAGGTAGCGAACGAGTTACTCACTTCCAACAAACACCCAGACCATTTCTCTTGCTTCCTGGTAGCAAAGCCTCGGAGCCCCTGCTAACCGCTTTGTGAGCCCAAAGGAGTCGATTTGGTGGACTCTAAGGTGAGCGGCTCCCTCTACCTGTTGCTGTGGCTGTGGCTTTCCTGCAGGGCTCAGCGAGCCCAGGTTTCAGCCATGCTCCTGCTCAGCATTTGTTCTTAGAAGTGTGCAGGGGGGTGACTCAGCAGCCCCAGTGTCTATGGACCACACAGGGTAGGTTGTCAGAGGGTGAAAGCAAGTCGATGGATCAAACTCTGGTGAAGTTGAAGGGGAAAGGGAAGCAGCATGATGAGCGGTTGGCAAACCACCCAGATGCTTTTCTCCATGCATCTCCCAGGAGTGGTTCTATTCACAGTGTAGCCCTGAACCTCGACCCACTGTCAAACCTATTGTGATCCCAGCAGGAACCGTTGGGGAATACACTGGGGCTTGGAAAGAAACAAAAGACAAAGGCGTCCCCTTTTACCTCTAGTCCAGGCTTTCTCAACAGTGGCACCGTGGGTATTTCAGGCCAATGCTCTGCTGTTGCGAGGGGCAGGGAGTTCTCCGCATTATAGGAGGTTTAGCGACGTCCCTGACCTTTACCTACTAGATGCTGGTAGCCACTCTTGCCCCCAAGTCGCGCCAGTGCAAGTCCTGACTGCTCCATTTCTGATCCAGCTCTCTGCTATGGCCTGGGAAAGCAGTAGAAGATGGCCCAAGTCTTTGCGCCTCTGTACCCATGTGGGAGTCCTGGAAGAAGCTCCTGGCTCCTGGCTTCAGATTGGCACAGCTCCAGCCATTGCGGCCATCTGGGGAGTGAATTAGCGGATAAAAGACCTCTCTCTCTCTGCCTCTGCCTCTGCATCTCCCTCTCTGTAACTCTGCCTTTCAAATAAATAAATAAATCTTTGGAAAGAAAGAAAGAGAGAGAGAGAGAGAGAGAGAGAGAGGAAGGAAGGAAGGGGGAGAGGGAGGGAGGGAGGGAGGGAGGGAGGGAGGGAGGGAGGGAGAGAGAAAGAAAGAAAGAAAGAAAGAAAGAAAGAAAGAAAGAAAGAAAGAAAGAAAGAAAGAAAGAAAGAAAACCAATGACGTCGCCAGGCACCTCCCAGTGCACCCTGGGAGGCAAAATGCACCCAGAGGAGAACCACTGCTCTAGGTGAGTTGGATTCTGTGGGTCCCATCACCACAACATCCCCGGGCCTAGCACAGTGCCTGGCTCAATAAACAACCGCTGTTGAATGAGTGACTGGGAGAAGGGTGGGAGTGGCAAACCAAGGGCCCACTGGCTGGTGCGAGAAGATGAGCACTCCAGGCTCCTGCATGGGGTAGAGGGACCGAAGGCCAGGTGTATGCTGGGCCAGGCTTCAGGGGCCAGCTCCAAGCCCAGGATCGTGCATAGAGTGATGACGACGGCAAGACCCCTCCCCTCCCAGACGCAGGGCTCCTCCACAACGACTCTGGCTCCTGGCTGTCCCAGCAGCGCCACCACAAATTCCTCAGAACGGGACTGCCATCAAGACTCTCCCTGCCGGTGCCATGGCTCACTAGGCTAATCCTCCGCCTTGCGGCACCGGCACACCGGGTTCTAGTCCCGGTCGGGGCGCTGGATTCTGTCCTGGTTGCCCCTCTTCCAGGCCAGCTCTCTGCTGTGGCCCGGGAGTGCAGTGGAGGATGGCCCAAGTACTTGGGCCCTGCACCCCATGGGAGACCAGGAGAAGCACCTGGCTCCTGCCATCGGATCAGTGCGGTGCGCCGGCCGCAGTGCACCGGCCGTGGCGGCCATTGGAGGGTGAACCAACGGCAAAGGAAGACCTTTCTCTCTGTCTCTCTCTCTCTCTCACTGTCCACTCTGCCTGTCAAAAAAAAAAAAAAAAAAAAGACTATCCCTGCGCCCTCTTCCTTCCCCGGACAGGACATCAGAGCCACATCGCGATCCGCAGGGCCCGAGCCCCGCCTCCACCTCCCACCCTCTGCTCCACAGGTGCTCCCTCCAAAAGGCCCGCCTTGGCGTTGGCTTCTTGGAGAGTCTGAACCCACCCACCAGGGATTCCCTAGCCTGTGGGATGCCACACCCTGGGACGCCACCCTTTCCTGTCGCTCCTGGAGTTCAGCTGAGAGCACCAGGGCCAACCAACTGAGACTGGGAGGGAGCTCTTGGAAGCAAAGTCCATGTGCCTTTGCCCAGAAGACCAAAGACGACAAGAGTTCAACTCATCAGTAATAGCTAATAAGCAACCAGTAAGACCAGAGACACACTAACATCCCGAGCCAAGAGACGGCCACAAGTGATTCTTTTATTGGTGTTAAGGCAGCAAGGAAAATTGTCTGATCCATGTGCCTTTTAGCCCAAGAGAGGGAGAGTCGGGACAAAAGGAAGGGGCCAGCCATTGGGGCCAGGGTGCTCTTCCCACAATCCACCGCTTCGGGTCTCACCAACGTTCCACTGCCATCGTAATGCACTGTGGTGGGAGATCCGTGTGCCCCGTGGCCCCGCCTGCTGGGAGATCTTGCTGACGATGGGCCTGGCTCAGCCTGCTCGCCCCTCGGCCTGGCTCTCCCAAGGGCAGATGACCTCCTTTTCCGTGGCCTGGTCACTGGCTTCTCCCGTCCCCGTGTCATCCGAGTCCATCAGGCAGGTCCCACTGTCCGTGGGCACGTCCATCTTGATCTGGAAAAAGCTTCAGGAGCAAGAAGAAAGCACAGAATGCAGGGGCTGGAGGGACAGCAGACCCCCCCCACAGTGACACTGACCGCCCCCCACCCTGGAGGAAGTGAGCACAGAGGGGCAGCTCCCCGAGGCTGGGCGTGCAGCCACTGCCTCAGGGGCCCCTCTCACAAGAGACTCGTATTCCCCAGCTGAACCGAAGACAATCCTACGCACTGATTTTCATTTTCCAGGCACTTGCATTTGTAGGGTACCGAGGAGTTCCAGATACCCCTGTAGGGGCTCCCAGAACATAACCCTCAACCTCTCCAAACTGCCTACTGAGGCCACGCGGCCCCAGAGAAGGCAGCATTGAAAAAAAAAAAAAAAAAAAAAAAAGACCCAGACCGGGGTATGACAACGCATGACGGTGGCCAGTGACTGCCAGTGCCCCACATCTGATGGTCACCCCCGCCCCCCAAGCTAGACCATTTTCCCTGGGCAGAGCCCCTTGGGAAAACTCAGCAGGCTCGCTCACACTAGAACCTGACCTTCCTAGGGCAGCTGGAGCCACCCTCCCCCCACCCCCGCTGCCCAAGCACCCTCCCTGCCCCCAGGGTCCCCTGCACACTGCACAACAGAGGCCACATTGCACCAGCAGCCACAGCAACTCCTGGAAGCCCAGGTGAGGCCGCACACAGGGGTGTGTGGATTGCCGCACGCGTGCCCATGACTGTCTCCCCAAAAGCCCAGTAAGGGTGGAGCTGTTTCTGCCGCCTTCCTTCTACCTGTGTACCCCGCACTTCACAGGCTCTGCGGGGCCTCAGTGCTGCACCCAGAGGGCGCTTCAGGGTTCACAGGGGCCAGCCCTGCAGGGCCAGCACAGGCAGACCGTGCATGGTCATGGCTCGGACAGAGGCTGGGCTAGGGCTCGGACAGACCCTGCTGCTGGGCTGGGGCTCGGACAGACCCTCTGAGACACTGTGTGGGGTAGGAAGGGAAGCAAGGGAACCCGAATCAGGGCAGGGGGTGTGACAGGAGCATCTGGAAGCAGCCCTGGGGTCTGTGGTTCCCATGGCAGCCTCTCAGCTTCCTGCCCTTTACAATTGCCACTGTAGCTTGAGAACCAGGCAGGACGACGAGGAGCACAGAAGGAAAAAAAAAAAAAAAAAGCAGGAAATAACATAACCTGTTTCCCCCTCCGTCTCTGGAAGAGAAGGGAGAACAAACGAAGTTTCTGGAGATTTTCCAGTGGCCACGGGGGCTGAGTGGCTGCTGGTGGCATCTGCCCTCCAAGGTCCTCCTCACTGCCCCCACCCACGCCCTGGCCTCCAGATCACACACACCACGGAGCTGCGGTCCACACCCGCAGCCACACGTCCCACCAGTGCACAGCACGAGCCCCTCTGCTCCTTACTTTGCCACTCTCTTGGGTTTCAGCCGAGGCAGCTGCTGGCCCACGTCCCCCAGGGGCTGCACTTTGCCATGAGGCACAGGCGGGCACTTGGGTGAGAGCCTGGCGAAGACCGGCGACGCCAAGCAGCCCCGTCTCAGGAACCTGCCGAAAGACAGCACGGCGCGGGCCTTGGGAGCAGTCCCGGGCCGGCCGCGGGGCGCAGCGCCGCCTTCCGGGGTGGCCTCGCTGCGCTCAGGGGCCGAGGGCCCGCAGCGGGCGCTGGATCCGCGGGCCTCCGCCTTCGGCTCCAAGCCTGCGGAGCCCTCAGAGGCTGCTCGGATGGGCGAGGGGCAGATGGCGCTGCTGGGCCGCCGGATGAAGCGGCTGGGCGAGGCGAAGGGCCTCCTGGGGGACCGGCAGGAGGAGGAGGAGGAGAAGGGGCTGGACGGAGAGGGGGGCACGCAGGTCCCGGTGTACACGGCCAGGTGGGGGCTGGGAGCCAGGTGCTGGCCCAGCTGTAGGGAAGGAAAGGAGAGAGTTCAGCAGTGAGCCAGGCTGCCCTCTGCTAACGAGGCCCCCAGTGATGGCAGAGTGCAGGCCTGGCGTGTCACTCTGGGGGTGCGGGGTGACAGGGCTCCGAAAACCACCTATGACAAAGGCATGGCCTCACGGGGGCCTCCTACCCAGGGCCTACCTGTCCCCCGGCCCTGGCCATTGTCCCCAGAGTGAGGCCATCATATGCCAGGGCACAAACCGAGCTTCCTGCAGGCCTGGGATGCTGGTGCGTGGCCAGGCTGGATTCGGATCACTCCCCAGCTCCAGCCTCCCAATCAGCAACGCCTCGACCCCACCATGCCCAAGCTCCTCATGTCCGTCCTTGGTCCCCGGCCTGAGGTCTAGAGACAGCTAACACTTAACAGAGCAGCAGAGCTGGCCCGAGCGTGAGCTCACGCCTGGCTGCTTCCTCCAGGCCCGAGGACCCCACCTGGGGGGCCCCTGACAGCACCTTGGGGAGAGCTGGCCCTGGCACCTTCCCAGGCCAGGCTCTCCCACCGGCTCCCTGGAGGCTCAGCCAAGTCCCTGCTCAGAAACAGCAGCTCCGAGTGCTGCTTGCCTGCCCAGACTCCCTGGGGCCTCAAACCAGAGGTCAGGTGCAGGCCCGGGCCCCAGGGTGAAGACGCTGTGTGACTACTCAGTGACAGCTTAGCAGATCCCAGCTCTGCAGCGAGCACTCTTCCCCCACAATGGTGGGCTACTGCCTTCCCACCACAGAGCTCTCGTTGTTGACATCCCATTCTACAGCAGGCACAAGCCAGCCCACTCCCCCAAGGAAGTGAGGGAAGTGAGGGGCAGGCCTTACAGCCAGCCTGGCCAACTCCAGTGTGTGCACACACCTGCACTCCCACCACGAGCTGGCTGTCCCCAGATCCGATCCGTCATATCAGCATCACCCAGGGGCTTGTTGTGAACACAGACCACGGGCCTACCCCCGACCCATGGACAAAGACCCTCCGGGCCAGTGGTTCCAGGAAGGAGCATCTAAGTGGCAGAGAGGGTGTTCTGTGCACTAAGCTTGCAGGATGTAGTCTGCAATGAACAGTAGCGACGGTAGGGGCGGGCATTTGACACAGTGGATAAGAGACCCACTGGGAATGACCCGTTCCATGTGGGAGTGTCTGCGTTCAAGTTCTGGCTGCACTCCGGATTCTAGCTTCCGGTTAATGCACACCCTGGGAGGCAGTGGTTATCGTTCAGGTAATTGGATCCCTGACACCCACCTGGGAGACCCAGATTGAGCTCCTGCCTCCCAGTTTGGGTCTGGCCCCATCCTGGACATCTGGACATTGAGGCATTTGGGGAGTGAACCAGCAAATGGAAAATTCTTTCTTCTCTCTCTCTCTCTCTCTCTCTCTCTCTCTGTTTCCTCCCCATCTCTGTCTCTCAACTAAATTAAATAAAGTAAATTTTTAAAAACAACAGGTGAAATGCTTGACCCTGATTAAGGGCTTGGGGGCCACTGTTAGGTGAGAGTATGGGCCTTAAATCTACAAGTGTCTACCACGTGTCAGATGGTCTATAGCTATCCATTTCAGAGGATGGAAAACTGATGCCCAGAGGGACATGCTACAGCCTCCAGGCTCTCGCAACCTGAGCGGCTGTAGCATGTAGAACTCTAACATGGCCCCCCTAGATCCGTGCCCCTGGCTTGAGTGCAGATGTGACTGTGTGGGCTACTCCATCTCGCCCAAGGTCAGGCCCTGTGAAAGGCGTAGTTGGATTCGGAAAAGGGAGAGGATCTGCTGCAGCTGACCTCACTCCCCGTGAACCCTTTAGGTCTGCGTCTGCCGGAAGCACCCACAAGGATTCCAATAGGCGTGAGAGGGAGACAGTCTCCACCACTGGCTTTGGAGATGCAGGGGACCTAGGGCCAGGAGCACAGGCAGCTTCCGGGAGCTGAGAGCAGCCCCAGCTGACGGCCAGCAAGGACGGGGCACCCGCCGTCCCACAACACGGAACTGACTCCTGCCAAGGACCACCCAAACAGCAGATTCTTCCCGAGAGCCTCCCGATGGAGCCCACACCTTCAGCAGAACGCCAGGCTGCTGGGTGCGGTCAGAAACTTGCGTCCCTCTGCAGTGTGTCTGTTGGCGTCCTCGCCCCCCACCCGAAGCTATTTGGGAGTGGACTTGGGTAGACCACCAAGATTAGTTGGAGTGGCCATTTGGCAAATGGTTAAGACGCCACTTGGGGCTTCTGCATCCCATACCAGAGCCTCTGGGTTCAAGGCCTGGCTCCACTTCCCATCCAGCTACCCGCTGATGTGCACCCTGGGAGGCAGGAGGTGATGGGTCAAGTACTTAGGTCTCTGTCACCCACATGGGAGACCCAGACTGAATTCTGGGATTCTGGATTTGGCCTGGCCCATCCCTGGCTATTGCAGGCATTTGGGGAGTAAATCAGAGTATGAAAGATGTGTGTGTGTGTGTGTGTGTGTGTGTGTTGAAAATTTTTCAGAGAATGGGATTAGTCCTTTATAAAGGAGACCACAGAGACCCAGTTCATCTATTGCACCAGGTGAGGACGCAGCAAAGACACCATCTGTGAACCAGAAAGTGGGCCCTCATCAGAGATCGAATCTGCCAGGCCCTTGACCGTGAACATCCCAGCCTTCAGCACTGTGAGAAACCCCTGTGGTTTATAAGCCGCCCAGTACTTTTATGTTGTCATGGCAGCCTCAACAGACTAAGACACGAGCCGTGTCCCACCTGGACCTCTGTGCCTGAGGTCTTTGTTACTCAGCAATAGACAAGGTGGTGACTAAAGGAGGATCTGGACCCAGGTCTGCTGTTTGGACTCATATGGCCGTCCTACCATCGGTGGGGTTCAGATCGGAACTGGGGCCCCACAGAGAATGCACCAAAAACACCAAAACTAGGGAAGAGGCTTTGTCAAGAGCGAGAGGAGGGGTTATCAAAGTGAAGCCCCCCAGATTTGTTAACTAGAATCCCACTTCCGCAGGATTTGTGATAAGCTCCCATTATAACCCCCCTTTGCAGATCAGAAAACGGGGGCTCATGGAAATGCTGTCACTTGACCAAGATGCCACAGCTGCCGACTGGACGGACCTCTCCATGAGCCTCCCCAGTTCTAGGCCTGTCTTAAACCCTCCTGCCTCTCTTTGCCTTCGTCTCACCATCCCCACCCCAGCTCTTCTGTTTCCCAGTTGGGATGACAGATGACAAGGCAGGTGAGGGAGGCAAAAGCCGCCAACCTGCTTCGCTTACCTAGCCTGAGAGGGTCCTTTCTCCTGGCAGATGCCCATTAGCCCAATTGGTCATGGACACTCTAAGCAGGATGCCTTTCCCACCCCCTCCCACCAGGGGACCATGAATCCCACCTTGGCCTCTCCCACACAGCCATGGCCTTGAACTCGGAGACCAATGCCCCCAGCCCGTGCCCCACCTACCTCTGATATGAAGCAGCAAAGCAGTGACATGCAAGACACGTGGCAAAGAAACGTATCACAACAGACACAACAACGGAGAGCTTGATTTTGTACCATGCAGCATTTTTATTGTGCAAGGGAACGAGGGCAGAAAGAAGGGAGCGTGAAATGGAGCAAGTACATTCACATGAGGACACAGTCCTGGGCTTCTTCATGGAGGCAAAGCAGATGGTGCAATGAGAGGCAATTCACTTTCTGTCCTCAATAACTGGGAACTTGAGAGAGACCCTGCGGCCCTGAACTCCCACTTCCTGGGCACAGGAGGTGAGCAGAGGGCCAATTTCAGGTTCAGCCTGAAGGGTTCATGATCCCACTTTTCAGATCTTTCCCACTCTCCCCTTCCACACAGCAAACCAAGTCAGCCCCTTGGGGAAAGGTCCACATAGGTGAACATTTCTCCCATCAGGCGTCCTATTTGACACAGTCCCACACAAGGCCCTCCCAGGGAGAACTGACCCTTACTTCAGCCATGAAACTGGAGCCCCATGACTGGCCAGTCACTGCACTATTGCTGCTCAGGCCTCTCCTAGCAACTGCAGACAGAAGTTGTGACATTGACGCCACACCCTCCTCCATTCAAATATATCCTATAGTTCCCTAAAGGGCTGGGAGGACCACACTGCAAGATTCTGAGAGAGCAGAGAAGTTAAGTGGGTGAGGACAACAATTTCCACTGAGAAAACTTCTTAAACAATAAGAAATAATGACCCACTGTATTGGACAACACTGACAGATGACAGAAACATGAGCTTACTCTAAGACCATGAAGCTATTAGGGAAGGGAGTGGTGATGATGCTGATGCTAAGGATGGTGACGATGATGGTAATGGTGATGGCAATGGTGAGGATGGTGATGGTGTTGATGGTGTTGATGATGGTGATGATGGTGATGCTGATGGTAATGGTGAGCACGGTGATGGTGTTGATGATGGTGAGGATGATGATAGTGATGGTGATGGTTTTGATGGTGATGGTGAGAAGGATGGCAATGGTAATGGTGTTGATGGTGGTAGTGATGGTGGTGAGGATGATGATGGTAGTAACAGTTGTGATGATGGTGGTGGTGGTGGTAGTTGTGATGGTAATGGTGTTTCTGGTGAGAACAAAGGCAATGGCCTTGATGGTGGTTTGATGGTAATGATGACAATAGCATTAGCATTTATTGAGGACTTTCAATATGCCAGGTATGGTCCTAAGTACTTTACTTTTACCTTATTGTCCCTGCCCATAGTATTTTTTCTTAGTACTGACAATGAACACAGTCTTTCCTCTAAAAGTGAAGCTAGAAATGAAACTCAACAAAGGAAATCTTAGCACCTTACAGGATAACTTATATTCTGGAAAAAAAAAATACATCTAGCAGAAAGGCTTGCTGTATTATCTAAAATACAGCACTAAGTAACTAAGATGGTATCTAAGTATATGGCATAATAGACTATCGTGATGATTTAAATATTTTTATAATATTGTCCAAATAAGTTCTATTCTTGATGCTGAGACTCCAGTGGGCCCTGTGGGGCTGCTGTTAGGTTTGAGCCATAGTAGCAATGACAGCAGGAGCACCTGCTACCTGCTGGAGCTGTCACAGCAGCCACAGATGCTCTTGCAAGACTCAGAACCGGGGAGGGGCTGTGCCCCCTCTGCTGTGAAACATGAAAATCTCCTGGGGGGTCCCAAGGTTGGAAAGCAGAACCTGGGCCAGTATTCAACCTGCAAGGAGGCAGAAGTAAGAGTGGGAAAGAGCTGATGCCTGGTGTTGAGATAATAGAGAAGCCACACAAATATGGAAAGTCTGAACCTGTAGGAATTATACAAAGCTTCCCAGGCTAAGTGGTCCAGGGTGGTCATTGGTCAGGGCCACAGACACCAACTACTCCAGGGTCCCTCTGACCTCCCCAAGTCACCATTCCACCCCCCAGTTAGGACTCCCCGCCATGCCCTCCCAAAGCATCAGGTGGCTTCCCTGCGATACAGCAGGTCACACTCTTGTTTAATCATCTTTCCTGTAGAACTGTAAGTACCTAGGAGTGTCTCTGTCACCCAGTGGTGGTTCCTAGGGGCTGAACATCTTTGTTAAATGTCAAGTAGTTGTGGCAGAGAGCGGAAAACTGGTGCTGGCACCTGACCCCTCTATTCACAGAAGCCAGAATTCTGGATCCCAGTGTTGGGAGATTATGAGAGAGAGAGAATCTGAGCATCCAGCTTGAGCCAAACAGGACACTCTATTCTCAGTAACAAAGAGAAATTACAACCTCAGAGAAGTTGAAGATCAATGTCACACAGCTAGCAAACGTCAAAGCCAGGTTTACCTGACTCGAAAGTCCACACTCCTTCTCCTACCATTCAAAGCCTGTCTCTAGGAAGTGGGATTTAGCCTAGCCACTAAGACATCTGTGTCCCACATCACAGTGCCTGGATTTAGGTTGGGGGAATCTCATTTGTATGACATTGAGTCATTTCCATCAACACGTGCCTGACATGACATATATAGTAATAGTATGAGAGACACACGAAGCACAAACCTGCAGGGCATGGTACGGTGGACAACTGGACCAAAGATGAACAAGACGTAATCAGTGCCCTCAAGAATTCATGATGCAGTCAACACCCCCTCACCACCAGCACCAGGCTTGCTACCTCTTTGCCAGGTGCGTGAGCTCAGCTCCTGAGGAGTGACTGGAGAGGAAAGCAAATATTGTCTGGTTTCCTGCTTCTCACACTTCCCCACTAAAGCAGGCCAAACAGCAGGAAAGCTGGGTAAACATGCTACCCTGGGAGTCCCAGGGCAAAGCCTGAATCTGCCACAGCCAGGCATGACAGATCTTTGATGCCCCAAATTTTATCTTTAAAAATTCATGTACACTTTGCATCCTATTTCATAAGATATTCATGATTATTTTCATGTGAATTTTTAAAAATTACCTTACTTTCCTCCAAATCCTCAAGCAAAATGGAAGCCCCAGTCTGGGTAGCTCCTTGGAATTCACAGAGTCTGCTCTGGGAAGAAAGATATGGTCCCAACCCCTCATTTCACAAATGAGGAGGCAAAGAGGTCCAATGACAATGCAGACAACCAAGCTCAGGGCGCAGAGGCTTTCTCCAAATCCAGGTCTCGTTCCATTCATTCATTCATTCATTCACACACACACCCACACACACACACCCAGTCATGGGACACACAGTCTGAGGCGTGAAACTTTAAGAGGTGAGTGACTTAAGTAGGATCTCTCCGCTCATGTCATTGAGTTCACAATTGTTCACTGCCTGAGTGTTCTGTTGGGTAATTCGTAGAGAACTGGGGGGCTTCAGCATTCTTCGAGAGAGACGAACAAAGCACAACTCTTGGTGCTCTTGCAGAATGCAAGCTGGTTGGTGACTAGTGGAACGTGAAGGGTTAGCTCCCCTCTTTTGAGCTGGAAGAATTTGGCTAATATAAAACCAATGACCACAAGCTGCTGACAGCAGCCTAGAAAGTCTTCAATGACCTGGACCCTGACCACTTCCCTCACCTCTTCTTGGGCCATTTGCTCCTCATCCATCTGCCCTTCCAGTTTACCCTGAGCCACTTCCCACCTCCAGGCTTTTACTCACATGGGCCCTCTCCCTGCCCGGCAGGTCTCTCTCCCTGCCTGGCTCACATTCCTTGTATGATCGGCTCTTTCTTATCCTTGAAGAAGCATAGTCTACACACCCCCCAACTTCCCTATCATAGCACCACACCCATTTCCTTTACAATACATATCATGGGTCTTATATTTGCTTGCATTTTTGGATGCCGTGATGGTCCCAATTCTTTATCCTTCCTTGTATCCATCTCTCTTCCCAGGACACTTGAAATGTCTCTTACTGAAGAGATTGAGTCTACTTCCCCATCCTATGATTTTAGGCTGGCTTTGCAACTTGCTTTGACCAATAAGATGAAGTACAAGAGACCACATGAAGGCTTAGGTGTTTGCACTCAATCTTTGCGATTCTGCCACCACCAGGGATCATGCTAGGCCAGGCTATTGGAAGATGAAGCTGTCAGAAGAATGAGATGCAGGAAGCAAAGATTCATTCCACTCCTCCCAGCTCAGACCACTGTAGACCAACGCCCACATATGTGAGCGAACCCAGTTAAGATCAACACAGCCACGAAAATGATTCTATGTCGTGAATAATAAATGCTCGCTGCATGCCTGTCTAGTTTTATGGGTGTTCATTATACAGCAACAGCTACCTGATCACCTTCTTAATCACACTTTTCCAGACCAAGACTACAAGCTCCATGAGAAATGGACCATGGTTGTTTCATTCACCCATTCCTTGCTTGCACGTACAAGTGAGTTAAACGTGTTGAACAAGTGAGCATTCCTGCTCCGCAAGCCTGGTCTCTTGCTCACTTCCTTGTTCTATCTCTTTTGCATTCTTACACGAGTGCGTGAGGTAAGCTTAATGTCAAGAGTGATCTAGATCTCACAAGGTCAGGGTTTGAACTGCCCTCTTCCTCCACCCCTGGCCGCAAGGCTGGCTAATCGATAGCCACAGAAGAAGGATGCATCACTTCAAAAATCCCCTGGGAGGTGTTATCTCTGATCCTGACCCGTCTTGAAAACATCCCAGATATCCAGCATCTCTCTGCCCCTGAATGAAGACAACAGTGCCTTTCTCTTGTCTGAGTCCCTCATTCCTACAGCAACAGTGACCCCAGCATGAACAAAGGGATGGCGAGATGAGAAGACAGTCCACCAACCCTCCAGGAACTGTGCCGAAGAACAAGCACACAGGAGCATGGCCCTGGCAGGGCCTCTGCACGCAGGCATTACAGAGGAGTCCAGGGGAAGCATCTCTAAGGGGCACCTTGCTACCAGCCCTTTGGCGGGGTCTCAGGCTGTCTCAGGAGCACAGTATACGCTGGAAAGACGGGATGAGTTCATAAAACTATTTTAAATCAATGCTCTTAAAAGATCTATGCCTTGGGGTATGAAGAGACCTTCTCTAATTTCCTAAAGCTAATTAGTGGAATACAAAGCAACTTGTTTTCCTTATGGTTCTCACTGCAAGAACTCACTATGGTAAGACAGGTGGACACACTGTCACTGATTCAGGTAACGCTCCCCCCCACTATTGTCAACCCTGTGCCTTGGTTGGAGTGGTATCAGGAAGTCCACCATGAAGGAAGTTAGAGGAACATGGGATGAACCTGTTGACCCTACTGGCCCACTAATAGGGAACAGAATCTTCTAGGCTCTGAGCCTACCTTCCTTTGCTTGTCACTCCTAAGTGCATCCCCCCACCCCCAGAAATCACAGCTCTATTTAGGAGGCGGCTCCCTTCTGAGTTGACTCCTACGGTCCAGCCGGCTCATGACCTGGGTGATGTCCACCGTGTTGGCAGCTTCACGGGCCTTGGCTTCCTCTTCCAGCTGCCTCAGGATGACGGGGCTCGGGCTGGAACGCAGGTGACGCCGCATAAACGGGAGGGTTGAGCTGGAAAGAAGCAGAGACCAGCAGTTGGTAGAAAACCACACTGACCACCCCACAATGGCACTGGTGGGAATTGGGGCTGGAGGGCAGGGTCTGGATTTATTCCCTCATTTTCCCAGGGTACCTTGGGTAGGGCCTTCACAGCCATGTCCAACATTAACTATTCCTCCTCCCGCCACCCCACCATTGGAGGACAAAACAGAATGGGTGTCAACTCCACCAGATTTTAGGTTAGGGACAGGGAAGAATGTGTGAAGAACACAGATGGCGAAGAGCACAGGTGCACTGTCCACAGTGCTTAGAACTCAATTTGTTATCTCAACTTCCTGTAAAGTCTTTCTGAAAAGGGGGGCCAGGGAGGGCTTAGGCATTGAAAGCCCAAGGCCTCCAACTTCAAGGGGGAGTGGGGGAGTTTGTCCTCTGAAGCTGAAGTTCTAGGAAGGAAGCAAAGAGCTGGACCACCCAGGAGGGCTGGGCCCCAAGAGGCAGAGAAAGATGGAAAGGCCTTAGGAGGGCTGGGGGGCTGGTGGTGCCCTGCGCATGCGCATGATCTTGGCACGTGGCAGAATCTGCTTCAAAGCCAAACACTGATCCTGGGACCAAACTCTCTCCACCGCAACCTCAGGAGCCAAGACAAAGCTCTAGGTGTCAAGGCAATGCAGAGGATGATGGGCAGCTGGGCCTCCCATCTCAGAGAACTCACCCGGGCTTGGAAAGCCAGCATTTCAGCAGCAATAATAAACCCAAGACACAGGACTGCCCCAAGATTTCTGCCCCATAGAAGTCCCTAGAACTCTTTATCTATCTTAGGGAGGAGGTGGATTCCCCTACCAGGAAGGGATGCCTTGATACTGGGTCTCTCACCAGTTGTGCCAAGAGGAAGTTGGAGCTAGGCTTAATTTGTCTTGAGGAAAATAAGTTTAGCACACTGCCTTATACCTACGAGCCACAGAACAGAAACACAGCCCTGCAACCCCTGCCTGGACGCAGGGGCAACTTCACGCTGGACAAAGCAGTCACACACGATTCTTACTCGCAGTGGCAATGCCAACACTGCCAGACTGCAACGCCCCACTCCGAAGCCAACACTGCACCCTGGTCTGTGCCTCCCCGGGGACTCACAGCCCCAGCTGTGCCCTAGAAAAAAAACCAACTGAGTTCTCATGTGTGACTCAGCTTATAAAATATCTGGAGGGAGAAATGCAAGCCACCCTCTCACCCCCCCCCCCCCCCCGCACTGCTTTTGGCAGAACTTCTAGAGCTTCTACCACCCTTTCTTGTGGCTTTACGAAGAAGCTTTCAAGTCCCCAGGGACCCTGAACTCCCTTCCTTACTGGGTAAAACTAGGAGAATCACCCCACAAGCCCTCCCTTCTCTCCTTTTTATAACAGGGCCATTATCCTCAAGAATGAAACCAAGTTGGTTTTCTTTTTCTTTCTTTCCCTTTTTTTTTTTTTTTTTTTTTTTTTTTTTTTTTTTTGTGAAGTTCCTTTGATAAAGGCTCTGGTCCAGCCACCCCTGTTTGGAATGGGCTGAAGATGCTGGAAGGAAGCCCAGCATGGGCTGAACAGTCCAACAGGGGGACATTCACTGGCCGCAGGGGGCCAGGATGCACTGCTGGCGCTGGGGGAGTCCCTGCCAGAGTCCCGGGGCTTTGTGCAAGCTGTCATTTGGTCATTCTTTTCCATCTTCAAACCCTGTATCTCCACCTCCCCCTCCCCAAGAGAGGTCAACCTGCTCCAAGAAACGTTACTTCATCCATGGTCCCAGTGGCCTCACAACAGGACTGGATCCCACATTTCCAAAAAGAAAGTGAGACTGAACATGTTAGGGGGTTTCTAAGAGAGAAGCCCCGAAAGCTGCAAGAATACTTGGGATGCTACTGTTCATCCCCTCTAACCATCCAGCACTTTCCCTTGGGGTGCAATGTGCTGGTCTCTCCAAGGTCCTGGAGCAAGAGTTACAAGGCTATGGCTTAATTTATTCCCATGGATCAATTTGGAGGTGGAGACGTTTAACAGCTGAAAACCCAATAAAACACTTCCATTTGTGATAGGGCAATTATTGGTCTGATCATCAAAAGTCTTCTCAAACCAGCGTTTGGGAAATAAAACTTCCTGGCGGTAATTACAAGGAAAGCTTGCTAGAGTGACTGCAGGCATTAGGACGCAAATGAGGCGCTCATGCTTCGAGCCATACTTCCATCCCTCAATATTTTCATCAAATGAATATCTCAATAATAGCCATTTGGCTGAGAGAGACCCTCCCATCTCTGGACAAGAAACAGCAGGCGGCCGGCAATTAAAGACAACTCCTCTTGCCTCCTCTTGGTGGTTTCCTGAGGTTCAATAGCCTTGGCCAGCATTTCCTTATAGATTGGAGATTTTAAATAGCGAGCGTAAGAATCCTGGTGGGAACAAGAGAAAAACAGTCATCATGAACGGGAATGCATCGAATCCAACATGCGCACTGGCTGCACTCAAGCCAGGAATGCGCATGTGCTGCCTCCTACCCCACCCCGTCCGTCAGTCCTTCCCACACACTCAGTTGTCCCATCCCCAGAGTTTAGAAATAGGAGACCACGCTGTAACCCAACACGGTAGAATCCACCCTGGAGGAGTTCAGAAAACCAGCACAAGACGAGAGGACATCATCTTCTCCCATGCAAAGCCTTCTGCCCTGGAAAATGAGCAGCTCTGAGCCAGGGGCCTACCTCTAAGCCCGCTGCCGCCCCAGGCTGCCCTGCCTTCCAGACGTAAAGTCAAGAACATAATGAGAATAACAACGTGTGAAAGCCCAAGGCATAGATCCTCTTGTGGGGATGTTTCTGAACTCTGGGCAGGAGCCACTGAGCCCTCAGACTGGGCGCTGGCCCCAGCGATGCCCTACAACAGAGCCTGGCAGCCCAGCCCTTGCACTCGGGCAGAGATGAAGTTGGAACCCCAGCTCCTTCTCTGCTGAGGCCTTGGGCAAGTGCCTGCACCCCGGCGAAGCAATGCCCGCCTCGTGAGTTGTGTCTGAGAACTCGCTTTGCCCGGCCACTGCATGCTGCAAGCCCGCAACACGTGGTGGCCAATGCAACACCACCGTGGTTACTGATGCCGTTATCACAACCTGTACGGCCACTCCAGAGGAAAGACCCCGTCACAAACAGGCAGCTTCCCCAGGTGTCCCCCCAGCCAGTGGGAATGGGCCCCGGGGAAGGTGCAGCCCAGTGGACAGGCGGGAGAGACGGCATGCTGGCCTCCGTGTGTCACCTCCCTTTCCCCCACACCCAAAGGACTACTCTGCAGGTGGCTGAAGGGGAGCCGGCTCCCTGGGCCCCACCCGCCGTCCCTGTAGGCCCAGCACGGACCCCGCCTACCTTCTTCATGAGCATGTAGATGTGTGTTTGTGCAGCATCCAGCACGTAGCGATGGGGGTGCCTCAGCCCCTTCACTGTGATGTCCATGGTTTTGCCGTCTATGTTTATCCACCGTCTGGCTCCTGGGGCCAGGAATAGCCTGGGGGAGGGAGGAAAATGTTAGCAAAGGCAGCTAACCCAAGTCCGCCTGCGAGGGAGGGCTGGATGTGACTCAGGTGCCCCACGGTGAGTTGGGGGAGGGGGCCCTTTTCCTAGTAGACATTAAAGAGTGTGCGAAACACTGTCAGCAACCTTCCCTCGCAGCAAGGGCACGGCTGTGCCAGGACTGGGAGCTTGACTATTTCCCTCCGACGACGGCAGTCTCCAGGAGAGAGGACCCGAAGAGGGCGGGGGCAACCCCAGGCTGGGGTAGGCCCTGGCCATGGGAGGGAAGATGCCAGCCTCCCACCTGCTGCCCTCTGCCAGGATTTCAGGACCAGGCACAACACAGAACCAGGCAAAGACACCTCCAAACAGGTGCGGTGGGAGCTGTGCTCCCCGTCGGCGGGTCTCGGTGAGTCAGACAGTGAGCCCCCAGCGCTGAGTGGGGAGGTGGCCCCTGGTCCCCAGCAGCCCGAGGTTCGGCCGTCTGGGCATCCAGTTAGACCAAGTTCAACCACGCTGCTGAGTCCTGCAGCTCCCCCTGCGCCTTGGGACACACACAACTCTCCCACCTCTTCCCGTCCCGGGATCGGAAGCGTCCGCAGGGGTATGTCCCCACCCTCCTCAGCTGCACATTCCAGTTTTGGAACTCGGACTAAGATTTGCATCACTGGGGACCCGGAGGAGGAAGGAGGCTGATGCCACGAGGCAAGCAGCGGTCCTTCTGCAGCTGTTCTGGAATCGAGCGTTGTGGCGAGGCAGATACCCACTGCCACACCGAAGGAGCGGAGGCTGGGCCCGTGACGTGACCTACGAGGGATGTGCCCACCTGTGCACCCCAGCAGGGCTCCCTGTCCCAGACGCCCTGGGGAACCTTCCTCCCCCTCATAGTCCTCATGCCGCAAAACAAGCTTTGCCCGCCATCTCTCTCTCTCTCTCTCTCTCTCTCTCTCTCTCTCTCTCTCTCTCTCGGTATTAGTCAAAGACCTCGCACTGTAATCCAGGCAGCTGCTTTCCTAACCCCTGGGAGCAGCAGGTCCCAGCGTCCCTCTCGCCAGCCTTTCTCCAGAGAAACCCCAGACCTTCAAAGCAGCAGGGAGGGATTTAACGCCTGGCAGGTGCAGGGACTGCTGCTTAGCAAGAGCCCAGCTGCCCAGCAGGGTGCAGTATGTCCCGTCTACCTCCAACCTCACACACACAGAAGCCATCAGCAGGAGCCTGTCCCGTCCAGCTGGCTAATCCTCACTTGTAAATCTCCTCCGCTTTCTCCTTGACCTTGGACTGATCTCCGTACTTCAGATCTTCACAGGCTTCCCAGAATCCCAGATTCTCCCCTGCGCGTGCAGAAGTGGGGTCCACGCGGACAAAAGCCAGTCCGGGAACAGGTTGGGGAAAAGAGGAAATAAAAAAATCAGGTCAGGCGGGATGGAGTCTGTTCTCCAGCTTGGAGGCACATCTTCCTTCTGCAAGACATGTCATTTCACCTTGTAATGTCAGACAAAATACTCCCGGAGGTGGGAGCCACATCTTACTGCCAGGGTCTGGGGCCCAGGAATCGCTCCATGTGTGTTCCTTGAAATACAGGATTGGCACCCACCACGCTCGCAGCTACACAGTCACAGAGCAGGTACCGCTCTGGCCCCCAACAAAACACAGGTGAGGGCTCACGACAACCCTCCAGAGCCTGGCGCACCCTTCTTGTCCTGGAATTTGGCTATAGGAAGTATTGCCCGAACAGGTTCAGGTATGATTAGGCTCGTAAACACCACGCCATTGCTGTGCCACAGGAGTGCTGCATCAGGAGCCCCCACCCCACCCCCTACCCCCACACACACTCCCCCACCCCCATGAACTTGGCTCACATTGCTGACTGCACTAGAGTTCTGTGCCTTTGTGTAGCACAGGGCGTGGTCCAGCCTGAAGCTCCTTATTCAGGCTGTGCACACAGTGATGCTGATTGGTTAGGTCCTCTGAGTCCCTGGGGTGGAGGGGGAGGGGGAGGGGAACCAGCCTCCTCCAACTGCAGGCTCACTAACCAGGTCTCCACAGCACCCAGAAGCACTGTGGATGCCCCAGCACAGGTGGCGAGTTATACAAAATACAGATGATCCCTGCCAGTGGCAGGGCAGGGCAGGGCGGGGGGGGTGGGGAAGAGCCTGCACGTGCATGAGCCTGTGAACACCACAGTGGAGAAATGGGAAAGAGAATCCTTCCTCTCCTTTCCCGGTGTCGTTCTGAAAGCTCCCGAGCTGAGCTTAGACAAGGCTTCACAGTTGTAAGCTAGTTGGCAGTCCTCAGCATACACTGTGACTAAGTCACAGGCCAGCGATGCTCTTAACCCACAGCTAATTGATTTGGTGTCAAGTGCAGTGCAGAGGTCTTGCTCCTAGCAAAGGACAGTTAAGTGCTTAGCATTAAAATTAAATGAGTGATTATGGCCCGGGCGTTTTAACCAGATCCCCAGCTCTGGCTCCTGGTGGCAGCTTCCTGCTAATGTAGACCCCAGGAGGCAGCTGGGTCTGCCTTACGCAATCGGTTCCTGCCACCCAGATGGAAGCCCTGGATTGCCTTCCTGGGTCCCAGGGCCACTGTGGACATTTGAGGAGTGAACCAGCAGACGGCGGTGCCTGTACTCTCCCTCGCCCCCTCCCTCTCAAATAAGTAAGTGTTTAAATTAAATGAGCAATTATTCACAGTAGCTAAAAGGTGGAAACGACCCAAATGTCCATCCGTGGAGCACCGGCTATGTAAGATGTGGTCTATACACTCCGGGGCGTGCCCTTCAGCATGAAGAGGAAGGAGATTCTGACACGCACTTCGGTGTGTGGATGACCCTGGAGGACATGGAGCTGAGTGCAATAAGCCAGGCACGGGTGGACAAATGCTGTGTGATTCCACTGACAGGAGGTACCCGGCACAGCCAAATTCATAGAAACACAAAGCAGAACCCTGGCTGTCGGGGTCGGGGGCGGGGGGCAGGGGGCAGGGGGCAGAGGCAATGGGGAGTTGGTGTCTCATGGGCAGAGAGAGTCCGTCTTGGAGGAAGGAAAAGTGCCGGAGATGAACGGTGCTTATGGCTGCACAAGTGGCCACACTTGCTGCTATGCTACTGAGCACTGGCTAAAATGGTAGATTTTATTATATATATAAATAGCCACTGAAAAAATTAAAGGAGTACCTAAAAATGTGTCTGTAACTAGTCACCACAGCAACATTCATAAAGCTCAAAGACCGTGCTGCGTCCCCACAACGAAACACTACTGCAGGCATTGAGAGGCACGGAGCACTTTTACAGCTACGTGTGTGAGGCCCAAAAGCATTCTGCTGGGTGAAAGCAGACGAGAGGTCGTGTAGTAAGATCCCGTTTATGTCAAGTGTCTAGAAGGCAACTCTGTAGACAGAAAGTAGATTCGTGGTTGCCTGGGTCGGAGGTGGGATGCGGGAGAGAGAGGACTTGGGAATGGGTGCTCATGGGTAGGGAGTTTGCTTTTGGGGTAATTAAGATGCTTTGGAATTAGGTAGTGGTGATGGCTGTACAACTTACTGAATATGCTAAAAACCACTCAATTGTACACTTGGACTTTCAGTGTATGTGAGTTATAACCCAAAGTATTTTTTTAAAAATTAAATGAGAAAAATGATTCCCTTTCCCTGTACATCCCTGAAACCTCATTCATCTCATGAGAAAATTGTCAAAAAACACACTAATAATGCAGCAAATCTTTTGCTGGATCTCCACTGTTACTAAGGAATGCATGGGTGGGATAAGCTCAGAATGTAGTTTGACACTTGGCCACTAGATGGCACTATATCCACTGATTTGTCGGACTCCTGAGAACACTCCTTTTCCTGGTTTTATTAAATCAAGGCAATTGGGAGCAGGATTTTCCATGATCCATATTCTGATGTAATGATGTGCATCAGGCAGTCAGCCAGGCTAATGGCTTGTCCAGTGGGATTCATTTCAGGAGCAAGCCCACAGATAAGTGGGCCTTGGGTAATACAAGCAAGCAAAATCTCCAATGTGATGTTCCCCATGGCTGCGGCCTGAGCAAGGAGGAAAGGAACCCCATTAAAGCAAATGTCTCCATGAAGATGACACAGCCAATTGAATGTGCTAGAGAAATGGGCTCCAATCTGGCCTGTGGTGTTCCCAGATGTTTCTCAGTGCAGTGTAGCTAAGAAGTCGCAAGTGCACACCAGGAGGAGACACCCATTCCACGGAAATCCACACACTCCTGACGCCCTGAAGAAAGCAGGCCGGGAGCTGGTGCGCTGGTTCTCCATCATGGCTATGCCCAAGAATCACCTGGGGTTTTGCAAAACTTCAGAGAGTTCAACCCAAAACAATGAAAGAGGAACCTTTGGAATGGAATCCAGGCAAAGCGTTGTCTTGAGACACCCCCAGAACACTGAGCAAAGGGAAGAGGGAAAGGCTTGGCTGTCCTCCCCCCAGGACAGGGGTTGGGACCCCCAGAGCTGGAGATCTTTGGGTGATGAAGGAAGGGGAGCCCTCCCCAGGGTGGGGGACGGTGTGAATGATGCGGATGTGGATTTTGTGAGCAGGTGCAATTCCCCCCCCCCCCCAGGATGCTGGGGTGTCTTTGAGGCATGGAAACAAGTCCTGACTCAGGTGCAGCCGCAGAAGAAATCACCTGTTTGAGAGCATTAGCAAATCCATGGGAGCCCCTGCTGAGGAGCTCCTGAAACCCCAGACTGCACACTGAAGGCGTCTCTAAAAGGAAGGAGGGGGGAGAGGGCGAGAGAGACCCACCGCTGAATTCTTTCTTGAGAAAATACTGGAAGCTCTGCCGCCCCTTGGGGTCTCGGATCAGCTCGCTGAAGTTGAAGGCCCACCGCTCCACCCGCATCTTGGTGGGGATTTCTACCCTGCAATGACAATGACTTGTAAATGCAGACGCTCCATACAAGGCAGGCATCCGCCATGAGTCCCACAGCCCAGGGCTTGACCCTGTCCTCCTCACGCCACCACCCCCGTGTAAACGCACAATCCACTGAGTCCCTCGCTAGGCAGGTGCAGCCTCAGACAAGTCCCCTGGGCTCATATCCAGGAGGTGCCAGCCCAGAGCCGAGGGGGTGCCCTCCAAGGGGAGCCCCACTCTCAGCCCCTGCCATGGCCCTCAGGGTGAAAGAACTTGGAAGGCCTTCCACGAGGCCTGGTGGCAGCCTGCAGACAGGCTCAAGGACCAACAGAGAGTTCTACAGCAACATGGCCATGGTCAAGGCCACCTGCCGCGTCCTGTCACCGGCTGCAGCTGCCTCTTCACCACACACACACATGAATGTTAGCAGCAGCAGCATCTGCAGTAGCTGAAAGCATCCATCAACAAGTGTCCATCAACGGATGAATGGATAAGCGAAATGTGCTCCATCCTTACGGTGACTATTACTCAGCCACAGATAGAAACGAGGCGCTGTTAGGTGCCACAATGCAGATAAACCTTGAAATCATTAAGTGGGGGCCAGCGCCTTGGTGTGGCTAGGTTAAGCCTGTGCTGGCACCCCATTTGGGTGCCAGTTCAAGTCCCGGTTTCTCTACTTCCAATACAGCTCCCTGGGAGAGCAGCAGAAGATGGCCAGAGTGCCTGGACCCCTGCATCTGCATGGGAGACACAGAAGAGGCTCCTGGCTCCTGGCTCTTGGCTTCAGATGGGCCCAGCCCTGGCCATTGCTGCCATTTGGGTAGTAAACCAGCATATGGAAGATCTTTCTCTCTTTCTCTCTCTCTCTGTCTCTCCCTTTCTCTATAACTCTGCTCTCAAATAAATCTTCTTTAAAAATTAAGTGAAAAAAGCTAGTCACGAAAGATGACATATTGTATGGTCCCACTGATATGAAATGTCCAGAGACAGGAGATCAGTGGTTGCCAAGGGATAGAGAGGTACAAGGGGTGGAGAGTTATGCATCACAGCTAAGAGGTGCAAGGTTTCTTCCTTGGGTGATGAAAATGTTTTCAAATTGATTGTGATGATGACTATAGTACTCTGAAGATGATTTTTAAAAATCCATTCAATTATACTCTTTAAATAGATAAATGTATGGCATGTGGATCATAACTCAAAAAGCTATTTACAAAACACAATGTATTGAATACATACAACTTGGCATTTAAGTCCCAGAACTGGGTGTCATCTGTGATCCAAGGATTGCTAGGGGCGCAGCCTGACATGATGGCATCGTTGGACAAGAACTGCTCGCTGTACTTGACAATCCTGAAAAGCAAACAGAGAATGACTCCCTAGAATTCTGCTCAACACCCAAAAGCGTAAATCAGTGCTTGCCGTATCGACCGAGTTCCATAGGTACTACTATCTTCTTAGAAAAGGCTCCAGGAGTCCCTGGGATTGGCAGGTTATTTGGCAAGACCTGGCCCTATTTGGCCTGGGAAACCAAGTGTTGCCTCCCAGTCTGATCCCTTTGTCACCTCTGAACCTGCATGGTCTCTGCATCTTATCAGGAGTCTGTAAAATCCAAAATGGACTCGGTTTGCAGGTATTCAAACAGGTGTCTTTGTACTCATCTTGGAAACACGAGGTTGCCATAGATGTGCTGAGATTCTATGGCCACAATTGACATGAGCATAATACCTAGATTGGAAAACTGAGATCCACTATTCAAATCCTGGGTTCTAATTGAAGTGTGAACCCCGAGTCCATGATTTGGGGCAAGAGAAAAACTCCTTCGAGTTGAGTCAGACTTTCCGAGTCGACACCTTTCCTGATGTCTCTGTCTCCACCCGTGGGTAGGGAATGATGACCACAATGTTTATGAATGGCACCTGCCATGAAGCCTGCTCACGGCCATGGAGTGGTTGTGGTTGAACAACCACATGCCCTTGGCATGGATTTGCACAACGCAAGACCCTGGCTTCCTTCTCTCAAGCCTCTCATGCTTCAATCAGAGCTGTAGCAGCAGTGCTGCTGCAGGGGGAGAAAAAACACAACTGGGCCTCAGGTACGAACACAAACAAGGTCAAAACTATGGTGCCAAGGCCCCAGGACCATCGGAAACTGGAAAGTGGGTCTAAGAAGCATCCGACAGACTTCAGATGTCCTGAAAAAAAGTGTCCTTTTTTTTTTTTTTTTCCTTTCTGTTTGGTTTCATGCAATCAGGTTTCTGGAACATGACAGTAAATGGTGTCATTGGCTTTATTATAGAGCAATGACGCTCACTACAACCAAAAGCAGATGCTGCTGAGGACCCAGGTACACTCCTCCCCTGGGACCAGGGCTGATTAGCCGCACCCAGGAGTCATTGAAAAATGTGGGTTGGACCAGGAGATATTTTCCTGGGCAGGTGACATTTCATCCAACTAGAGATTTGGGAAGATATAAAAGATTGTTGAAGATTTTTATAAGATCCCAACCCATAACCACAGGGGACAGAGGCACTGAGCAAAACAGCATCTCCAGTCTCAACCTGTGCCATCGCTCGAGTCCTCCCCATCGGAGTGAATGGGGAGTTACTTGTGCCTGCCTGGGAGAAAAGCAAGTTTACTTCTGTGTGTGCAGGAAAATCTCAACTCTGGCAAGCTGAGCCTAAGATAAATTCTGCATTTCAGGAGGAGAACATTCGGGAAGCACTTCAACACTTTTATGTCTCCCAGAAAGGGTCCTACAGGGGCAGGATCAAGATAGACCGTAAGTTCAGTAAATCAAACGTAAGTTTCCCATTTACCATAATTGGATTTTAAATCAAAGGTTAACAGTGGACATTTCACGGCCCATTAAACCAATAAACCAGAAATCTCCAGGAAATTTGAGCGTTAATCTAGGAACACAAGCTATCTTGGGTCCTTACAAGGTCCAGTCCACAGGTTCTCAGCACTTCCTACCCTCCCCACCACCGACACGCACATCAGTGGGTTCCAAGAAACAGACTTGGAATAGACAGACTTGGATAGAGCCTCGCCAACCCTTGTTTTTAGCCAGCCCACTGTGGGAGCTGGAGAATTACTCTGCGTGAAGAACAGGGAACTACGCCCCCAAGAGACCGGATCTGTCCCTCACACCTCTTTAGGGTGCTTCCTCGGGCAGTCCACGGCTTGCCAAGTGTGCCTTAAAGAGCAGGCTCTCCTCTTGCCTAAGCGGTACTCAGACATTAGCAAGACCAAGAAATCAGGGACATACCCTCCAAGGGACACCGAAGACTTCACCGTGGACCTCATTAAGGCCTGCTGGTAATACATGATCTGGAAGACACACCATTGTTAGAACGCGGCCAACGGCCCCACCCAGAGTCCCACTTCCATGTGGCCTCCAAAGCCAGAAGCCGTAACTACACCCCACTCCCTCCCCTCCCTCAAGCCAGCCACCTCGGCACCAACAGAACCCATGCCCACATAGACAGGGGACCCCAAACTCCAACTGAGTATCCTTAACCCATCATCACGTGTCGGTCTGAGGAAAGGTACCAGCTTTCAAAGCATGTATTCTAAGGAAACCGAGGACAAGGGCAGCCATCGGCTTTTCCCCATGGCGCCTCTGGTTGTGCAAGCAGGGAGTGGGCCCCATCACAGGGGACATCCTCCATCTTTTGAGCCCAGTGGCCTCCGCGGAAGCAAGTCTATTGTTCCCCCACCTTCTTCCCTTTCCGCACACCCATCCACCCATTCCACTCCAACAGCCAATGCTTCCCAGGGTGTCTTGGACCCTGGATTTAAGCTTTGCCAAAATAGGTGCTTGGCTACCCTGGGTAGCTTCTGAATGGCCATGGCATGGCAGGGCAAGGGCCAGGTTGGGGACGCAGCCACTCTGCAGACTTCACGCCCATGGTCATCCCTGGCCATCCCTCCGCCATTTGTCTTTGAGGGGCGTTGCACATCCTGCCTCTCAACAGCAGCTTACAAAAGAGCCTTTGTCCTGTGCTGCCCATGAACTTGGAAACAATTGTCTGAACACGACACATGGTTTTCATTTCATGACTGAGTCAGAACACAAAGCCAAAGGGCACATAATTAGAGGACTTCAAAATCAAACTGCACTGGAACAGGAAGACATATTACCTCTTTTCTGACAGCAGTTACTGTTTGTTTCTGTAAAACAAAGAAGCAAACCCATTAAAGGGATATTAAGTCACTGCAGTTCAAACACCCACTTGAAAAACAAAAGTGCTTCTCCCATGAGTACACGGTCCATCTTCTCTTTCTTGAAAGTTCTACACTTCTCTGCCACCATCACCTCCGTGTTATTCTATACAACCACTAGAGAATAATATCAACTCAGAGATTTGGTGAGGGAAAGAGAATAATTGGCCATGATAGCCTGACGCTGCTCTCCTGAAAGTCAAGATGAACTAAAATCTAAGCCTTAGGTCCTTCCCAAGCCATTGGCACCCTCAGAGCCATCTATACAGTGAGAGATTTAAGCAGTGGGAAAGGGAGGTCTCTAAGTCTCCCTGGGGTCTAGAATGAGAGATGAAGATGTGGAAATGGGGAGAGTTCTGGCTGCCTGGTGAGGTTCATTCCCCGGGTCTTTACCCAGCAACACACACGGAAAATAAAAGCCACATCGCCGAGAATAAAGCAGGCGGCTAAAGGAGCGGAGGCCAGCGTCCACCGCAAACCACCTCCCAGAGTTGAGCTGCAATGGGGAAGTCACATCAGACCCAGCCCCTCGCAGAAGGCGATGCAGCAAGTTCCCACCAGGGGGAGCCACAACGGTGGCCTTTCCCCGGGCTGTTTTGAGTCTTGGACAAAGAGGGATGACTTCAAGCTGGGGGGCAGGAGGGCGGTATCCACATTTAGACCCTTAGAAACCTCTGGAAACCATTCAGATCTCTGTAACCAAAATGCACAGATCTCCTACAAGCTGAAAGGAACACACTTTGTTGCGCCACTTTTCTGTTCCACGCCACTCTTCCAAGTTGGGTACGCTGGTAATTCCAGTCTTGGTTGTACCCAAGGCTTGGTACCGACGTCTACACTTCAAACTGAGCCTCTGCATTGCTGCTTCATCCAACCCAGCCCTCGCCTGAGATACTCGGAAGTCCAAGGAGCACACTCCTTCCCCTTAGCCAGTTAACAAAGTAAGCCTGGCCCAAGATCAGGGACTGGAGTGTCGTGTATTCACCTGTCCTAACCCAGGCTCAGTTTCCTTTTGCTTCATTGGATTGCTTTTCACACGACACCTTTTTTCCTGGGTGGGGGAGTAGGGAGGGTTCTCTCAGAAAGGTAAAGCCTAGGGGATCTCTATGGTTCAGACTCAGGTATCCTTTCTATTGCATAGCATGCATCACAGTTTTAATGATATATTTGTGTGACTTTTTGTTTGATAAAAGTATCATCATTAACACACAATTAAGGGCCGGCGCTGCGGCTCACTAGGCTAATCCTCCACCTAGCGGCGCCGGCACACCAGGTTCTAGTCCCAGTCGGGGCGCCGGATTCTGTCCCGGTTGCCCCTCTTCCAGGCCAGCTCTCTGCTGTGGCCAGGGAAGGCAGTGGAGGTTGGCCCAAGTGCTTGGGCCCTGCACCCCATGGGAGACCAGGAGAAGCACCTGGCTCCTGCCTTCGAATCAGCGCTGTGCGCCGGCCGCAGCGGCCATTGGAGGGTGAACCAACGGCAAAAGGAAGACCTTTCTCTCTGTCTCTCTCTCTCACTATCCACTCTGCCTGTCCAAAAAAAAAAAAAAAAAAAAAGACACAATTAAGGGATAGACGTTCAGCACAGCCATAAGGCACTGCCTGGGATGCCCACATCCCTTATCGGAGGGCCTGGTTCAAATCCTGGCTCCCCTACTTCTAATCCAGCACACTTCGGGAAGCATCAAGTGATGGCTCAAATACTTGGGTCCCTGCCCACCACGTGGGAGACCTTGATTGAGTTCCAGTCTCCTGGTTTCAGCCTGGCCCAGCTCTGGCTGTTGCAGGCACTTGGGGAGTGAATCAGTGGGTGGAAGCACTCTAACCACCTTTCTGCTTTTCAGATAAAATGAACATAAATAAATGCATGTATGTTTTGGAACAAGACACCATTAAGGCAAGGAGGGCCCTGTCTATCTTGCCTAGCATAACATCTGATGCGGAGTGCTCAATAAACATCGAATAAATGATAACTTCAGCATGCTTGGAGATCTAAAAAAAATGGGCATTTTTTTCCTAGGCTTAATGAATTTCTCTACTTGAAAACACTCCCCAGATGATCCAAATATTTTGGCAACCACACTTCCTATTTGCTCCCATTCTCTCTCAACATAAGGCATTGTTTTAGAAGACATGCATTTAGGTAGCAAAGGTCCCTGGGGACTTGCATTCAGATCAGATATAATCAAATCCTGTTGTGCAAGTCTTGCTGGAGTGGACAGAGTATTCAGAAAGCAGGTTGATCAGGTTGGATCCAAAATGTGTGGGATCAGACTTGTTTCAGACTTTGAATCGCTTTCAGATGTGGGTAGATCTGCATCGACTTTGCCAGTTGAGCACCCCTATTCAAAAAACGCCAAGTTTGCATTCTCTTCAGCATTTTCAGATGAGGGCTGTGCAGCCTGTAGTAGCCACTGGCCTGAGCCCTTCTCCAACAGAAGGCGAGGACTCGTCCAGCCTCACCTGCCTCTTCACCGGTTCCTTTCTTGCCTACAGCTGAGAACGCTACAGGCGGGAATGGCTCCTTCACGCCATTTCATGGAAAATGAGAGAGGAGGAAGCCCAGTCACAAGATGCACACAAACACAAATGAACACCAATGACGGCAAAAATGCAACTCATGCTGGGCTCCCCAGCAGCACCCAAGGCATCAGCACCCTGCTTCCTGTCTGCCGGCCACGGTTGTGTGCCAGCATCCGGGGCACAGGGCTCCAGAGTGGGCAAACACTTACGAAGGGGGGAGGGGCGCGACTTCTGTCTGTCCTGTTCTCCGGCTGCACAGGAAACTGTACGTGCACACAGCCACACGCACACAGTCACTGTTCTACCTCTTGTGGTTTTCTCCTTTGGCCTAAGGGACCATTATCTCAGCCTTCCGGGCTTTCAGCTTTCTACATTTTTATTCTCTTCATTGGATTTTATTGCCATGGTAGGGCTCTGCCTCTGTGGCGTGGTTTGCTGTTTGCTTTCTGGTTCCCAGAATTACCAATGACCTTCTGGGACTCCCACGGGCAGCAGCGAGCTCGGGGAAGTGCGTATCTGAAATGCTTGGGGCCAGAAGCGTTTCCGACTCCAGCTTTTCTGATTTTGGAACATTCGTTTGTAGTTAATGAGCTACCTGGGAGACCGGAGTCTGAATTGGAAACCCGTCTTCTGTTTGGTGTACACCTTCTGCACATAGGTTGACAGTGACTTGATACATCATGTTGAAGAACTCTGTACACAAAACAGTTTCACGGTGTGGACTTTCCCTGTTGGGGCACCTCACGGGTACTCAGAAAGTTTGAGGTGGCACATTTCAAATTTGGGATTTTCGGATTAGGGTCACCCAATCTGCAATGGGATTCGATTGAGGCTGAGGCTCCCCAGTGCTACCTTGAGTTGTCTGCATGATTGCAGTTTGGACTTCTAACTCTAGAAACAACTGTCCATGGAATGCCCAGCTTCCTCCACAGGGATGTGTGGTGCCCCCCCCACCCCGCCAGGGGCTGAGGGTGTTTGGGGAAGCTGAGCTTTTTTTTTTTTTTTTTTTTTTGGACAGGCAGAGTTAGAGAGAGAGAGAGACAGACAGAGAGAAAGGTCTTCCTTCTGTTGGTTCACCCCCCAAATGGCCGCTATGGCCGGCACGCTGCGCCGATCCGAAGCCAGGAGCCAGGTGCTTCCTCCTGGTCTCCATGCGGGTGCAGGGCCCAAGCACTTGGGCCATCATCCACTGCACTCCCGGGCCACAGCAGAGAGCTGGCCTGGAAGAGGAGCAACCAGGACAGAACCGGCGCCCCAACCGGGACTAGAACCCAGGGTGCTGGCACCGCAGGCAGAGGATTAGCCTAGTGAACCGCGGTGCTGGCCAGTGCTGAGCTTTTCTAAAAGGAAGAGAGATGATTTGACCTAAGGGAGAAATGGTTCAGGTGAAAACGTGGGCTCCAGGGATCAGACCATGGCTAAAATCCTGGTTCTACCACTTATTGGCTATATGACCTTGAACGAGTTATTTAGCATCTCAGAGCCTCTGATTTCTCATATGTAAAAGGAAGATAGGAAAAAGAGGGTGACAGCTCCCTGCCAGCGTGTCCGGAAGGCAGCAGAAGATGGCCCAAGTGCCTGGGCCCCTGCCACCCCCACGGCGGACCCTAATGGAGTTCCAGGCTCCAGGCTTCGGCCTGACACAGCCCTAGCCATTACAGTCATCTGGAGAGTGATCCAGCAGGTGGAAGATCTTTCTCTGTCTCTGTCTGTCCCTCTCTCTGTAACTCTGCCTTTCAAATAAATAAATCTTTTTCCTAAAAAAGAGGCTTAAATGCGATAACACACATAGGTGACTGGCACACAGCAGAAACTCCATCTACAGCAGCTAAAATCAGGTTTATGGCCCTGCTGCCAACATAGGGCGTATGTGCATGGCATGATTTTAGCCCTTATTACAAGATAAAATACAGGATGCCTGGACTATTATGTCACACATACGAAAAAAAAGGTATTCATTATTGATCTGAAATTCAAATCTAAGTGAGACTCCTGTATTCTTATTTGCTACATCTTACAAACATACTATCAGTATTATTGTTACTTAGCTAAATGCCATAAGAAGCATTATTTTAAAGGAAAGTGAAGCCATTAAAAAAATATATATACACCTAAGCAACTCAAAGAAAACCACTCCATGATGAAATCAGAGGAAATAAACACTTTGTTTTCCACCCTGGAATTCGCACACAAATCCCAGCCCTTCCCAGGTGAAGTCACTCTGCGTCCTGCATCCCAGGGGCAGCGCACTCTGCCCAGCAGGAATATTCTGCTGGGGTCGGCGTGGGAGGCTCTGCGTTCTTGGACTTCTAACAACTGAGTATTTTTCGCTGGCACGGTTGCCCAAGTAGAGACACATCTAGACTTGTTTACGTAGCTCGGTGGCCAGCCTGTTGCCTGGAAACCCAGTTGCAGGCTGGGGACAATTGTCAGGAGGGTCAGGAGGGGCCAGGGCCATGCCTGTGAGGCCCCTGGGCCGCTGTCACACAGGAGCAGGGTCGGGGTAAGAAGGCACTTTGGTGTGACGAATCTGGGACGAGACAGGGGTGCGGAGTGGGGCAAAGCCACAAAGCCCAAGGCAAGAGGCAGGGGAACCTGCTGAGGACTCCGGCCACACCAGCACAGTGGGCATGGAGAGGCCCAAAGGTCAGAGGCTGGGACATCCAGAGACTGGAGAAGGCGAGGCGAAGCGAAGCAGACGAGGAGAGAGACGGGAGGCAGCTATGCAGGGAGGGGAGGAGTTGCGGTCTCCATCTCCTGCAGGGAACACCGTCCTGCCGGTGCTGCCTGGCCACACAGAGGACAGACTGCTCACAGCCGGCAGGGCTACTGCAAAATGAAAACGCAGGGCTCCCTTTCCAGCAAATAATAACTAAAAAAAAGTATAAAGAGTTTTAAAACTACAGCAGAATGTTAAATCAAGCAAAGTCCTTCTGCATGTGGGGCTTGGGTGACAGCTCAAGTCACCTGCCCATATAGCAGGCCCTGGTGCAGGAGCTGGGGTTGGGAGCCGGCGAGGGCTAACGGTGATAGCAAGGCAAAGCTGGGGCTGTCGACCCGGATGGGCTGAGTCTCTGAGCTGGCTCTCAGTGGAGTCATCAAAACCCAGCAAGGCACTAAGAAACACCAGGCAGGACACAGAGTGGACCCAGGTGGGCGTCAGCGGGAGTCCTGATCCTGGCTCGGCCTCTCCCGAGCTGAGAGTCCTTGGCTCAGTTCCTGCATCCCCTTGGCCTGCTGCCTCCACTGTGATATGGGGCTGCGCACACCACCGCGGGCCTGATGAGGCTGCTGTGAGTTGTCACTGAGCTGCTCCCGGTGGGAGGCACTTAGCTCCACGCCTGGCACAGCCCCGGGTCCTCCGACACCAGCTGTGAGCGTCACCCCTTCCCCAGCCAGCCGCTGTCACACGGGGGCCACAAGAAGAAAGCAGTTTGTCTCCTCCAGGTGGGGCTTTGGTTTGCTGAGGGCTCCGGGCTGGGTGCCCCCGCAGAGCAGACCTTGACCTTGGCTTTTTAGCCTAGAGGCCAGCGTGCACACCAGCGTTTATGCTGGGCTGGGCCAGCAGCCGTGCTGTGGACTAGGCAGAGAGGCTAGAGATGGCGAGTATCATCCTCCCTATGCCTACAACCAGGCTGAAAGGACAACTGATTCAATGCAGCCCAGTACAGTCTCTTCAGCCTCCAGGGCCCTGTAACCAACCTCTCACAACACGTCCATGGTTGCAATAGTCACAGCTACTGTGAACCCGTGGCCTCTACCATGAATGGGATACTGTTCTAGGGCCACATGAATGATCTGGTTGAACCCTCTGAGGAAGGAGCTGTTGTTGTGCCCATTTTATGGATGAAGAAAGTGAGGCTGGGAATGCCCAGGATCACACAGCCAGGAAGCGGAGCGCTGGGGTTCACTGGGCTGTCACAGCTCTCTGTAGCACACCCTGCCCCTCATCACTGGGGACAGAGGTGATCCCTTCTGCACAGGGCTCGCCCCATCACTTTCTGGGATGGAGGGGCCCAGGGAAGGCCAGCTGTGCCGCACAGCCCACAGCCAGCACCCCCTTCCTGTTTCCTCCCTGCCCAGCAATTCGTGCCTGAGAAAGGGAAGTGGGGGTACAGTCAGAATTTGGGGTGGGGGGATGCACTTCCTGGATGTGGCGGGTCCCAGCCTGAGGGGGTGGGCTACCCACGTCCCTAGACCCCTGCCACCCCAACTCATCCTCAGAAACAACCTCTCTCTCTGCAAACCAGCTCAGGCACCCAAGTGCTCTGAACTGAGACAGAAACGCAAGCCCTCTGCACGCCCAAGGCCTCCCAGAGCCACTGCATGTTCCTGGCAACCCTCTCCTGCCAGCGCAGGTGCACAGGGCAAAGTGGGGGACACTGAGTCACGGGGGAGGGGTGGGGACCTGCAGACAGAACACAGTGCCAGCCTGCAGTGCCTGCCCATGCCCAGCCAGACAGGGGCACGCCTTCCTCTTCTTCCCTCTGGGCAGCAGCCAGGGCAGGACGGAAGAAAGAGAGCTGCGGGGAGAGAGAGAGAGGAGGTGCCGATCAGAGGGGCTCCAGGGAAGGCACAGGGCTCCGAGTGTGGGCCCAGGGAATGGGGTTTGAAACCCAGAAGGGGGGCTTCCTCCATGCTCAGGGAGGTGGCCCGGCCATGCCCCCTGGAAGCCCCCCAGGAAGCACCCAGGATGGAACCACCCTCCCAAGTTACCGAAGACACCCCTCCCCCCAGCCCCTGGTCCCTACACCCCACCCAGGCAAATTAGGAGGCGATGCCTCCCCTCCCCCTCCCCTGGAAAGAGCTTTCCAGAGCTGCCACTTAACCATTAAAAAAAAAAAAAAGCTCCTCTTCCCGGGTGCTGTATTTTACTTGATGGTTCTGTTTCCATGGCAACCGGGCGCCAGCAGCGCTGATCTGTTATCTGACAAGGGGGACATAGAAAAGGCTGCCATAGAACAGACCGACCACAGGCAGGGGCCCCTCGGCCTGTGGACAAGGGACCTCCGACTGCCCCTGCGTCGCGCCCGGTAGACTGGACACCTCCCCCCACATCCCAGAGCCGCCTCGCCACCTTCTGCCTGCTCCTGCCTCTCCTTCCATTCCTGGCTTCCCCAGCACCTCGCTCCGGTCCCTACCCAGGCACCGCCTGGTTTCACGGGTGCCACACGAGGGTAAGGAGTGGCTGAGCCCTTGCTGCCCAAAGATACCGCTGGACAGAAGGCAGGGGCACCAGCACCCAGGAAGAGTGTAGACAGGGTTAGGCTGGCTCCTGGCACCCTGGTTCTCAAGCCAGGACAAGCTTGACTCCCGCCCCAGGAACATGGAGACCCTGTGGACGATCAGGGCAGGGAGAGGCAGGGGGGTGCTGGCACCTGCTGGCTAGGGGCCACGGACGCACTACCACCCTACAGGCCACGGGACAAGCTCCTCTCTTGGCTGGAAGATTCCATGAAGCCACAGTCTCAACAGCTTATGAACAGTCCTCCTTCACATCAAACATTTTAAATCATAGGAAATTAATGGTCCATCGTGAAAGATGGCCTATGTGGGCAAAGGGTCAGTTTAAAATGAGAAGCAGCAGAGGATCTTTGCAAAGACCCCAGCCCACTGGAATGCACAAGTGAGGCGTTCCAGTCCCCGTGGTGTGCATTAGGGTTTAAACCCAAACTTGATCCCAGCACTTTGAGCCTGGGGCCTATCATCCTCTCTGGGGGAAGGAACTGGCTAAAATTATGCACAATATGTCTGCTTGGGCATCTTTGGGCACAACAGGCTCATAACGCTCATCAGATTTTCTAGGGGGAAATGACTCAGGACAGTCTGAAAGGCAGCAACCCAACGCCATGTGCACCGACTGCACTCCACCTTCTCTGGCCCCCTTGCCAGCTGTAATCTCTCCAGCTGGGACCACTGCCCCGCCTCCCCTCTCCCCCCGCCCTAACACCGTGAGGACCACAGTCTCATCTTTGGCAGTGTCACTGCCCCGACAGGCGTGAGAGACACATGGACACCTCCCCAGCCTTGGAACCCAGCCTGAGCCCTCCCCGAGTGGGCAGCAGACACCTACCTAGTTTACCTTAACTTCATTTGGATTGGTCACTCGGTCCAGGCCGTAGTCCAGCACATTGTTCACTCCTGGCTGAAGGAAGAAAAACAACATAAGGGTCACTACGGGGAGTCTCCGGTTTCTGGTTAACTTTAGGTCGCGGGGAACCTGCTGATGGTGAGACTGAGCTGAGAAGGGCTTGTGGCCTCACCTACAGGCAGCTACGAAGATTGTAAACCCTGCAGGTGAGCTCATGAAGGCCACTGTGCTACAGTAGCATCCCCAGCGCCTAATACAGTGAGATGGATGGATGGATGGTTGGTCTCCAAATTCAGCAAGAGTTCTCGGGATTAATGCGTGGAACTCCTGACCCCTCCCACGGTGCTCCTTCCCCACACTTTGCAGTTTCCCTCTTGGCTCATACAGAGAAGGCACAGGGCTCTGCTTCGACTTCACACAGGCGCTCTGAGCTCCAATCCAGGTTCTGCTGCTCCCTAGCTGGACCGACGACCCTGGACGTCACGTCTCCTCTCTGCACTCGCTAGCCCATGTGAGAAACAGAGGTGCCTCTGACAGAGCAGGTTCTGCTGAGGATTTAACAAAACAGGATGCGGTGGCCATCGCTGAATAAGGGGGTATGTTCACGTCAAGGCTGTGTGTGTTAAGGGGTGGCCCAAAGCTGGGTCACCGATCTTGGCCAGTTCCCTCCTCTATTGGGCAATCCAGTTCTCTAACCAGTCTTACTTGGTCTCCCTCAACTCTTTGACGCCATAAATGTGGGTCTTCCACTTCCTTTAACGATGTCTGGAGCCGGCAGCCACTGAGGCATGGCACATATTACCAACCAGCCCGACTGCACAGAAGCAGAGAGTTGGGGAGCGACAGGACTGGGCTTTCTCTCCACCCAAGTCAGCCTCATCCTCTGTGTCAGCCACATCTTTTAGCTCAGATGTGAGATTGCCAGATACAATATAGGACATCCAGTTATTTCATAAAATCAGCAAATGTCTTATGTCTCAATACTCCTATGTGTTTACGCTAAAATATAAAACATGTTTTAAGTTTAAAAACTTATCTTGATATAAAATAGATTTCCTATAAAAATTATTTGGTGTTCATCTGAAATTGAAATTGACCTGCACATTCTCTGTTTTATTTGCTACATCCAGCAACTTAGCTCCACACCATGGAGGCAAAGATTGGGCCTAGGCAAGGAAGAGATAAAACAAGGAACCAGAAAATGGATAAGGAAGAGGACAGGGAGTTGTTACGAGAAGGCTCACTGTGTTCTGGGTGCTGTGTTCAGTACTGGGGAGCCCATGGGTGTGGCATGAGACCCCAGCTCTCAGGGCAGCCATGCAGACAAGTGGAGGCACCTGCTCCAGTCCTGGAGGCCAGCAGGGGAGGCAGCCACTCAGCTATGTGTCATACGGATGGTGGGTCACATTTGTGACCCACATCATGAGAGGCCTACACAGGGGCGTGACCTGGGAGCTGGGGTGGAGGAGAAGGGTGGGTATAGGAATCAGTGCCCGGGAGTTGCCCACTATGTAACTAAAGACAGCTTTCACACGCTTCCACATGACCTCTAACACACCTACACACAATCTCACACACACACTCACAGGCGCGCACACCCTGACATTCCCACTCCTACACAGCCCACACCCACGCTACCCTGACAGCCGCTGTCCGGCCACCCTTCCCCAGGCACTGGCTGCCTCAGCAGCTTCAGGGTCCAGAGTCCATCCCCAGCACTTTCCTTTGAACTTGCTCTATGCCCTGATAGAAATTCTGCCACCCCCGTGCTCAACAGTGCACGCACAGAAGTGAAATCGGCACAGGGGCACCCCTGCTGCCTGGACCTTGGACTCACCCCTGTAGCTGCCCACCAGGCTCCATCATTCTGCCGTCCTGTCCGGCTGAGCCTCATCACACCCCTCTTTCCCACCTCCCTCCGGCTGCTCTGCCGCCCAGTCTCCTGGCGCCTCTGTGGGCACCAGCTCTGTCTCAGTCACGCCTGGTGGAGCTGTCGTCCCCTCCCAGCGCCCCGCCTTTGAAACTTGCTCTACACTGGGTTGGGAGACTGCCAGCCTTCTCATTCATTCATTCATTCATTCAATAGTCCAGTGCGCTAGTCACCAACACTGCTGCCATCATGGCTTCTGGCGTACAAGGCGGTACTTGAAGGAAGCTAACCCAGAGCTGTGAGTGCACAGGAAAGAAGGGCGAGCGAGCACCCCACACTGTATGCAGAGGCTCCTGCCCGGGTGTCGCCCACAGGAAGGCCCCCAGAGCTGAGCGAGCTTCCCCCGTCCACCAGAGGAACCGTGAACTCCAGGGTCTGATGCCCCAACAACACACCCTGGGCATAAGCCAGGGAGGCACTTTGCTAACCGCTTCATAATCCAGGTTAGGAAAGACCCTCTGTGCTTGGCGCATCTGTGCCGGGAGGAGGTCGGCATTCCAGAGCGGGCCGGCTCGGCGTGCACACCTCTGCGACACGGCGCCAGTCGCTCCTGCTCCTTTTCTAGCTCTCACCTCCCCCCTACCTCCTAAATGTTACACCTGTCTGATGCTTGGGACGGAAACCGAGCGAAACACTCAGTAGTTTTGTTATAAACAAAATAAAGCAGGGACTAAATGGAAGGAGACAGGACTGGGAAGGGAGATGGTTTGGGGCTGACGGGTTAGAGAAGTCTCTCCCGCAAGTCTTGTCTTCCAAGGGAAGACTGGTCCCCGATCTGACGCAGGGCCCCTGCCTCCTCCAGGCTGCCTGCCAGCCTATCTGTGCACTATCATCCATTTGTGTAAGCATTTTAGTCTCTGCATCCCCACCCGACTGTAATGAGCTCCTTGGAGTCCCGGGCCACATCAGTCTTGGCTCATAAGCCTAATAGCACCATTGCCTAGGAAGGTCTTGGTGCACGGTAGACATTCACAAATAGATGTGGAATCTGTTTTGTAGATTCAGACAAGAGTATCGCAGTGTTCCACCCTGTTTCTGTGATGTAATATGATATGTGAGACCATTTTTCCAGGTCAAGGGATGCCTTTGAAAATATCCCACTAACAGCCCCACGGTGCTCCACGTCGCACACACCCCCATTGATTTTGCCAGTCTTCGCACTGGACACACAGCCCCACCTTGACGGGAAACAGAGGGCAGCCGGCTCCTTCTCTGGAAGGAAGGGCGTCTGCACATTGATGAAACAAGGGCCCTTTAACTGGACACTCAGACACGTGAGCACTTGGTTGAGAGCACATGCCGGGGGAGAGCAGCCTCTGTCTGCGGACCAGGGCACAGCAGAGATGTTCTCATCAAAGACACAGGGAGGCCTCGGATGACCTGCTCGAGGGGCTACCCCCCTTCCGTCCGTTTCGAGAACTCACTGTCGTCTGCATCACGCCCGGAGCTCTGCTGGGCTCCATCTCACTCTCCTTCACTGCTGGGCACTGAGCCGTGGGGTCACGCCCCTCGACCACTACCACCACGTCTGAACGGGGCCTCTGCCGCTGATGCTACTCCTGGGGCAGCATCGGGCAGACCTTCCTCCCCTCCCTTGATCACCTCTCGCTCTGCCCCCGTGGCACTTGGCTCTTGGCACTGGGTAGAGCACTGCTCACCTGTGTTAGGGCAGTGTGGATTTTGAGCTCCTCGAGCTAAGAGAGGAGGGGGCTGGGCAGGGGTGCTGCTTGAACGGGAGCAGAAGGTGGGCGTTGCCATCAGATAGATACGGACCCACATCCCAGCACTGCAGGCTCCTGACTCACCCCGGGCCTGGGCCTTGACTTCTCAATCTGAGTAATGGGGATGACGACACTCCCCACTTCAAAACCTTGTGGTCAGGTGTGAGGGAGGTAACCAGTGCCAAGAGCTTCCTGCCGGCACATGACAGGTGCTCAGTGGTGTTTAGCTGGCACAGAGAGAGAGCTGAGTGAAGGTTTCCTAGGTTGATGAACAGACCAATGAACAGGTGAACAAATGGGCTCAGTCGCTGCAGACCACAGCATGCTACAGCAGGTGGCCACAGCCCGCACAGTGCCTGATCAATACGTTACAGAGCCAGAGGCCATGTGGCTTTGCCTGGCTTTTTCCCCACTGAACTGGAGACTCTTTCGGGGGTCTCCTGCAGGTGGTCTGCTGGTTGATAAGCTCTGGGGCCTCCTGACCTTGGCATGTCTGCTTTTGACTCAAGGGCACGGCAGGGAGAGACACGACATGCAAAGATCAGCTCTGTGTCCCAGGACTTGTGGGACGGCTCCAAGCACGTCAAAGCCCCACCCTGAACTTGGATCCTTGGCCAATCAAAGATGGACCAAGCACCCTGGAACCCAGGCACCATGTTTGTTGGAGCAGCGATGACTTGGGTGGTGTGTCAATGACCAAGTAGGTTACAAAGCACTGAAACACACTAAGACAACCTGTGACATTGGCACGAGACGCAAAGGAGCACCAGGGCTCTGAAGGAGTGCTCTGTAGGCAGCTGTATTTGGGTCTGACAGTCTGGCACTTACAAGCTGGGTGACTGAGCAAATCAGCAACAACTCTGACCCTCAACTGGCTTATCAGTAAAATGGGAACAATAGCACTGCCTTCCAGGCAGGGCTGTACACATGAACAAGAGAGTGAAGGCAGAGCACTCAGCAGTGCCCGGCACACAGTGAGTTCACGTCTCCTGTGATGATGGTGGCGGTGGCAGAGGGGGCCGGAGTAGGGGACGTCAGGGAGGGGTAGAGATGGAGGCGTGGAGGAGGGAAGGGAGGAGGGGCTGAGACGAGGTCACGTTGGTGAGGACAGAGGAAGGCGCAGGGGTAGATAGGGTGGCGGAGGAGGCAGTTACAGCCATGCGCCGCCATTGGATTTGTGTGCTTCTGTGTCAGGCTGTAAAGAACCACTTAGCCATCGCCTGGTGGGGACTGCGAGCATGCCCAGGACCACTGGGGAGAACCCGAGTGATCTATTTTTCCCTTTCTGCCCTGTAGGCCTCCTGAATGCAGGGGTGGAGGGGAGGAGAGGGGCCCTGGGGTGATCGAGCGCGCAGCCAGTCTGTCACTTGCGAGCACTGCAGTCCCACGGGCATCCCCCACGGCAGGGGAAGCACGCCGAAGCCAGAGATGCAATGCGCTGCATGGCACGCAGTTGCTCCTCTCTCTCCCTCCCCTCTCAGCCGCTGGGGCTTGGATCCGGTAGAGGAACAGGAGGGAGAGCAGGAGACACGTAGGACAACTTCCGGCTACGTTAACTGCCAGCCAGGGCGTTTGATTTTTCTGCTTTGGAGACGTGGGTGTTCTGGTTTTCCTTCTTAGATTCCTTTCCCATGGTTTTGTATCCCAGACCAAAACTCAGTCCCAGCCCTCATAAAAGACGCACCCATTCAGCTCCCTACCTAACACCAACAGATGGACCAAGGGCAGACACCTGCCAGCCAGTATATTTCGTCTTCCAGACAAGAGGACAGCACCGGACAGCTCCTCCTACCGACCCAACTCTGAGCCCACAGAAGGGCTGGCGACAGGGATGATGAGAAAGATGGATACTCACCGGGCACCGGTGCACCAGCCAGTACGCCTTCTCCTGGCAATCCAGCGCGTACCTGTCTGCTTTGGTCCTCTCCTTGCCAGTCCTGGAAAGCCAAAAGCCACATTCAAGGCCATTAGCACCTTGCACCTGCCAGTCAGAGATGGTGCTCACTTCTTACACCCTGAACCACTCTCCCAAGGTGCCTAGAGGATGCACGTGCCCCACGGTAGTGATTAACACCGCAAGCACTGCCTTCACCCTTATGGGCTATGTGTCCCTTTGCCTACTTTGACATCCACGCTGTTCAGGCTTCCCAATGGCCTTCCTCACTTCATGGCTCAGGGACCTAAGAAAAGAGGAGCTGAAGGCACTGCCAGGATCACACAGTCGGCACGTGGCAGAGCAGGACTGGCGCCGGGAGTGTCCCCGGCACTACCCTTGCTGGGATGAGATGGGCACCGTGATGGCTCTAGCACCAAACCAACTCCAGCAGCTTTACCTCTGGGGCTGCACACGCAGATGACCTCCTGGGCCAGCACTGGATGGCCTGGGGCTTCTTAATTTTCCCCTGCCTCAGTCAACAACACGGTCAGTGTCAATGTCAGCAAGCAGGCAGCAGTCAATGCCAGAGCTTATGCTGGGGGAAACGCTGCCTCGGGCATCCTCTTCCTCCCTACTCACTCCAAAGAGCTTGGGGCCAAGGCAGCGCTGTTTCTGAACCCAAACGCTTACTGGAAGAGGCTGTTTATCTCTCTTGCAGCCCAGCCTCCCCCTCTGCACGGCGGGTGGGAGAGGATGCTGGAATCTCCTCCTCCAGGAGCAAGGTAACACTGATTCCAGGCCGCGGGCCCATTCAGTGCCATTTCCATGGCGATTTTCACTCATATTTGGTAGTGTTTGCTTCCCCAAGCAGCACGGCTGATGCACGCACCTTCTACCCGATGGCGTCGGCGGATGGCTTTCCCTAACACTGTGCTGTGGATGACGTGATAACACCCAGAGAGCCACATGGGTGCACAGCACCCTTCAGTGGGTGTTTTGCCAACTTCCTCTGGGAATTAAATAAAAACACTGCTGCTCCCACTTCCCTACGCCAATCTAACCGGGCGTTCTGCCAGATTAGCTGGCCCGGGTCCTCTGGAGGAGGCACTGCAGAGAACCCTGTGAGTGGTCCATCTTCAGTGGAGCACAGGGGTCCTTTTGGCCCACACCCTCCTGCTTTTCTATGCAAGAGGAGAGGGAAGTCACCTTACATGTCGCTTGAGAGAGCCTGCAAACTGGAACTATTCCAGTCTGTCTTTCAATGTTTTTCTCAGCAGCAGCAGGCACATGCAATTATTCACCTTCCACTATGTTCCAGACACTGGGAGTAGTACACGGGTGACCCAAACGGACACGATCCATGCCTTTTGGTCTATACGTTACACAAACAGCCAAGAAATACAGGACCGAGCCAGGCATTTGGCACAGTGGTTAAATGCCACTTGCAGTGCCGGTGCTGTGGTGTAGCGGGTAAAGCCACTGCCCGCAATGTCGGCATTGCGTACAGGCACCAGTTCGAGTCCCGGCTGCTCCACTTCCAATCCAGCTCTCTGCTATGGCCTGGGAAAGCAGTAGAAGATGGCCCAAGTCCTTGGACTCCTGTACCCATGTGGAAGACCGGGAAGAAGCACCTGGCTCCTGGCTTCGGATCAGTGCAGCTCTGGCCATTGCAACCAACTGGGGAGTGAACCAGTGGATGGAAGATCCCCCCTCCCCACTCTTTCTCTGTAACTCTAATTTTCAAAGTAAATAAATCTTAAAAAAAAAAAATAAGATGCTATTTGAGAAGCCCACTTCCCACGTCAGGGTTCCTGGGTTCAAGTTTCAGCTCTCTCCCAGATTCCAGCTCCCTGTAAACGCAAGCCCTGGGAGGCAGCAGATTATGGCCAAAGTAGCTGGACTGCTGCAACACACATGGGAGACCCAAACTGAATTTCCAGCTTCTGGTTTTGGCCTGGCCCAATCCTGGCTATTGCAGGCATTTGGGGAATGAACCAGCAGAGAGAAGCACTGTGTGTGTGTGTGTGTGTGTGTGTGTGTCTCCCTCTCTTTCCACCTCCCTCCCTCCCTTTCAAATTAAATAAATGTTTAAAAAAGAAACATAGAATTGCAAATTGCATTATGTGGTATAAGAAAACATTGAGGTACGATAATATAGACCCCTGGTGGCCCCCGGGGTGAATTTTAGTACTGTCTGTGATTGTCTGATGCTCCCCGCATTGACGGATATGCCCATATCCAATCCCTTTGAAGCCAGGTGCGTTTTTGTGATGGTTTTGACCAACTATAGTCTGAGGGCTCTTCCAAAAGTTCATAGAAAGGTGGAATTAAAACATGAGTTTGGGGCCGGCGCCGCAGCTCACTAGGCTAATCCTCCACCTGTGGCGCCGGTACCCCGGGTTCTAGTCCCGGTCGGGGCGCCGGATTCTGTCCCGGTTGCCCCTCTTCCAGGCCAGCTCTCTGCTGTGGCCCGGGAGTGCAGTGGAGGATGGCCCAAGTGCTTGGGCCCTGCACCCCATGGGAGACCAGGAGAAGCACCTGGCTCCTGCCTTCGGATCGGTGCAGCGTGCCAGCTGTGGCGGCAATTTGGGGAGTGAACCAACGGAAGGAAGTCCTTTCTCTCTCTCTCTCTCTCTCTGTCTAACTCTGCCTATCAAAAACAAATGAGTTTGGTGCAAAACAAATGAAATCCATGCATACGAGGAGGACTTCAAAAAGTTCACAGAGATGCATGTTGTGAAAAAACTATGGGCAGATTTCAAAAATTTTGCACCAAAATAAACTTATCTTTTGTTAAGATTTATTTTGTTTGAAAGACAAAGTGATAGAGTAACAGAGAGAGAGAGAGAATATCTTCCATACTCTGGCTCACTCCCCAAATGGCCACAACAACCGGAGCTGGGCCCGGGTAAAGCCAGGAGCCAGGAATTCCACCCAGGCCTCCTGCATCAGTGGCAAGAACCCAGGGACTTCAGGCATCATCTGCTGCTTAGCAGGGAGCTGGATCAGAAATGGATCCCCAGGACTCAGAACCAGCACTCTGACATGGGATGCAGGCACCCCAAGTGGTGGAAGTAGTGGCGTAACCCGCAGCATCATGGCACCTACCCGCAAATAAACCCACCTTTCAATTCCATTCAAACCACCTTTCTGAAGTACCTTCCCATGTCAGGCAGGGCCCTGTGTGTTTCTGAGCCTGCCACCCTTCTTCCTGGAGGCAGACTGGAGACACGAGTTCGTGAAGTCTCCAATCCCTGTAAGCAATCTGACTGCCCTGATGGCGTCCTGTTGTGGGGAAGCTGTAGCCTGACCCCATGAAGGGATCCAGAGGCTACAAGAGGAGAGCAAGGACACAACAGCTCCATCCCCAGGGGCTCCAGGCCGCCGGCTCCAGGCACCTGACTGCACTCACTGAGAGGCTCTCAATCAGAGCTGCCCAGCCACGTCCCTGCTGAATTCCTGACCTACGGAAATCACAGCAGATAATAAATAATTGGTGCTGTCTTGAGCCACTAAGTTTAGATCTGAGTACAGTAATAGCTCATCAGAAAAGCCTCTTTGGAGCCGGCGCCGTGGCTCAATAGGCTAATCCTCCACCTTGCGGCGCCGGCACACCGGGTTCTAGTCCCGGTTGGGGCGCCGGATTCTGTCCCGGTTGCCCCTCTTCCAGGCCAGCTCTCTGCTATGGCCAGGGAGTGCAGTGGAGGATGGCCCAGGTGCTTGGGCCCTGCACCCCATGGGAGACCAGGAAAAGCACCTGGATCCTGGCTCCTGCCAGGATCAGCGCGGTGCGCCGGCTGCAGCGGCGGCCATTGGAGGGTGAACCAGCGGCAAAGGAAGACCTTTCTCTCTCTGTCTCTCTCTCTCTCACTGTCCACTCTGCCTGTCAAAAAAAAAAAAAAAAAAAAAAAAAAGCCTCTTTGAGGAATTGACATTGAAGTGTGCATTCTGACAGCTTAGACAAGGTCAAGTGGCAAGACCCTGTTTCAAAAGTAGAGGCAGGGACCTGCTGTGGTGCAGCAGGTTAAGCCAAAATCAGATGGCTAGTTCACGTCCCGGCTGTTCCAGGTCCTATCCAGCTTCCTGTTAATGCACCTTGGAAGGCAGTGCTTGGGCCACTTCCTCCCATATAGGAGACCCGGACAGAGTTCCCGGCTTTTGGCTTCAGCCAGACCCTGCATATGGTCAATGAATCAGCAACTGGAAGATATGTCTGTGTGTGTGTGTGTGTGTGTGTGTCCCTCCCCATAACTTTGACTTTCAAATAAATAAATCTTAAAAAAAAAAAAAAAAAAAAAAAAAAAAAGACGGCAGTCTGGGAGCACAGAGGCCATTATTGCCATGGTCCAACGTAGGAACAGCAGAGGGGGACAGCAGTCACTTGGAGTGGAAAGGACTCTGCCAGAGGTGACAACAGGACACGGATGACTACACAACACCGGGGAGGGGAGAATGGACAGCAGCCCCTTGTACCAATACAGGTAAACTACAGGAAGAGCTTTGGAGAGTGAGGGCAAGACAAGGCCAAACAAGGACAAGCTGGGTGTGAGTGGGACGTCAGTGTAAGATGTGGAGTAGGTAGCTGGATGCTCAGCCTGGAACTAAGACGACAGGGCCCAGCACAAGTAAACAACTGCCCACAGGCCAACCCCCATGGCCACGGCCTTCTTAAGGGTTTGCCAAATTGGTTTCATTCTGCTTTTTTTTTTATTCGACAGGTAGATTGATTGACTGATTTTGACAGGCAGAGTGGACAGTGAGAGAGAGAGACAGAGAGAAAGGTCTTCCTTTTGCCGTTGGTTCACCCTCCAATGGCTGCTGCAGCCGGTGCGCTGCGGCCGGCGCACCACGCTGATCTGAAGCCAGGAGCCAGGTGCTTCTCCTGGTCTCCCGTGGGGTGCAGGGCCCAAGCACTTGGGCCATCCTCCACTGCACTCCCTGGCCACAGCAGAGAGCTGGCCTGGAAGAGGGGCAACCGGGACAGAATCTGGCGCCCCGACCGGGACTAGAACCTGGTGTGCCAGCACTGCAAGGCGGAGGATTAGCCTAGTGAGCCACGGCGCCGGCCCCATCACACATTTCAAAAACTTTTGCCCCCAAACAAATTTATCATTCAATTCCTGGTTCCACGGATTTTTTGAAGTACCCTTGTACAACAATGGTCCCATGAGGTTATGCCACCTAGTGGTACCGTAGCCGTGATTGTTTGTGCAAGTGCACTCTATGATGTTTGCACAATGACAAGACTGTGAGAAGGAAAGACATCTGGCTCATTTTCAAAGTAAGGTGTTCAGTTGAAATTTACTAACAACTAGCTGGCATAAAAGCTTGCAGATGTGTGGAAAGTTACAAGTAGGTAACTGGTTTAACAGCTAGGTTACAAACCACAAACTACATGTACCTGGAAAGTCTGAAAAAAACAGGGTGTTGAGCAAATAGAAAGTTAGGGGTGGTTAACTTAGTAACTAAAATGGATGGAGATAACAAGCAATGTCTGGGAAGATTGTAACCCCAAAGTACTCAGCCAATGAGGAACCAGGAGAGGGACCTGCCTGCTAGGGAATAAATACTTGATGCAAACCACCCCGAGCGTGCCTGCCTCCCAGATACCCAATCTTTCAAGATGGTAATGGAGTCTTGCTTTAATTACACTTCCCAAGTCCAAGTCCATCCTTTGGATGGGCAGGTGATGACATTTTTCACATAAACTTGATTAACAACAAATTAGTCAGAAGGTATCAATATTGTTAATCAACACACGGCTATGTATCCCTCCCTTGCTTTAAAAAAAAACCTTTGTAGCACCCATAGCCCTCAGCAGATCTGCTGTTGCTGACATGTCCAGTGAACATTCGCTGGCTTCCTCCCAACCCATGCTTTGCACCTCTGTTTCCACCAGAAGAAAGGGTGTGCAGCGGGCGCTCTCTTGCCCCCACACTCTGCTCCTGTTTGCTCAGAACCCCACTCTTCCTGCCCATCCACCATCACCATCCTTCATCGGGGTGGTTCCCCCGCAGCTCCAGATCCAATGTCCCTCTTCAGTTCCTTCTACAAACACCTGACAGGTAGCCCTCACCTCCCAGCCGCATCCTGGTCTACTCACTCACCTCCCTGGCCTATGTGACTGTGTCTTTTCATTCCCTATGTCTAGCCCAGTGCTGGGGACACAAATTCCCCATAAGTGTTTATTTGAATGAAAGGAAACGATGGAGGAGGGAGGGAGAGAGGACAAGCATGATCTTTTGCTCACCTGTACTGCTCTTTGGCCTGCATAATGACGAAGTCCCACTTGTAGTTAATTTTTTTGTTCAAGAAATTATAGTTTTCCTGGAGAAGTAAAACAAAAATAATAACAGCGAGCCTCATGACCTGTGCAGCAAAGCAAAAAGTCCTAGGTGGACAAGGACACACCCAGCGGTTCCCACCCTCGCTTAACAACGGTTTTCATCCAGCAGTAGCACAGAATTCTCAAAGGGCCTTCAAAACAAGCCTTAGTTTTCTTAGATTTTTTTAAATAATTATATCCCAAATCTCAGTAGGAAAAGGATACAAAAACTCAATATTTAACAACACAATCCACAAAGATGATCCCAATCATGGATACAATGCTGGACCCTTTAAAAACATGTTTGTTAAATATACACTTGGGTGGGAGGTAGGGTAGAGGGGAGTATCACTACATTCTTAAATTTGTATGTATGAAATACATGAAACTTGTATAACAAATAAAATTTTTAAAAATTTAAAAAAGAATAAAAATGCAGTGAAAGGGTTGCCTTCTGCCCAGAAACACTAGTCTTCTGAGTTCTGGTATATTCCTTAGAAAATCTGATTCACCCAGACTAAACAAATGTCTGCACTATTGTTTTCCCATCACAACCCATACTCAAAACTGTTAGTCCAGGATTGTCCATTGTTATGCATTTTAATTAAGTGATAAGGTTTGGGGACTGCAAGCTTGGGGTGGGGGGCAGCATTGTGTGTGCAATGCCACTGAGCAAGGGCTTAAATTACAGCAGGAGAAATTGAAGCCAGGCATGAGGAAGAGTTTACCTCAGTGAGCTGCTTCTAATAAGTGGATAGGTGGATGGATGCATGCAATGAAGGATGGATGGATGGTGGATGGATGGATGGATGGATGGATGAAGAGATGAAGAGATGGAGAGATGGATGAGTAGGTGGATTAATGGGTGGATGTTTGGATAGATGAATAGAGGGAGAGATGGTTGGGTAGGCAGATAGATGGATGATGGATAGACAGATGGGTAGATGGACACATGTGTGGGTAGGTAGATGGACAGATGGATGGATGGATGGATGGATAGGTGATGGGAAGATGAATAGATACGTGGGTAGGTGGGTGAGTGGGTAGATGATGGATGGATGAGTAAGTGGGTGGGTAGTTGGATGCATGCATGTATGACATAAATGCTCAGCTGTGTGAGGAAGGGGGTGGGTAACAGCTCAAGGCTCTATTCCACTCAATTATAATAAACTCTACTTGAAAAATCTCTGTACCTTTTCATATTCCTCTAAAATCCCTTTCTTCTTAATATTTCGCTTGGCTAGATAGATGGCTGGAAAAGAAAGCAATGACATTTTCCATCATCATCATATTTCAAAACCCCATCTGCAGCCTCTCTGTGCACAAAGTCACTGTGGTGGAGAAACACTCAGCAGAGCTGGTCCCCTGCCCCCAGGGAACGGAACACTCCCAGTGCACATGTGAGCTGACATAAAGGTTGCAAAGACAAGAAGACAAATGTCACCAAAATTCAGCAAGTAAATAAGCAGCCTGTTAAGCACTACCAAAGGCATAGGTGGGCTGGAGTATTTACCGTAATCTGTATCTTCCGCTGGCCACTGCTGGGTAGGCCAGAAATACGGTGTCTGTAAGAGAAACCAGGGAAACCAAGCTGAAATGCTGGGCTGTGACTCTAGGGACCCCAAGCCCTATAACTGGAGACATAAAACCACCTTTGCTTCTTCCACCATTTCTAAAGCCCTGATCTGTGAGGATATGAAACCACTCAGCTATCTGCTCAAGTAGAGTGAATCCCACATTAACGTCCAAGGTCAAAGACAAGTCTTACCTGAAATCGGTAGAGGCTGCCATCAGGCTTGAGTATAAGATTCTTGGGGTCTTGCAGGGGGTAAATGTAGCCATACTTGACAATGAAGTTGCCCAAGTTCTGTGCCTCTGGAGAGGAGCAGTTCAGACATGAATGCTAAGAGCAGAGGTTGGAGGCAGAAGCTCACTGCCTGCCCCCACACTGCACCCCAAACTCCAGAAGAGGTGCCCCATCTTAACATGGGTGTCTTAGGAGTGAGAACAGTGGTTTCTGAGCTGGACCGTAGACATGTGTCAGCTGGGAAGCATGCTCAAAGAAGTCCCAGGTCCAACCCTGGGGATAGCACAACTCAATAAATCCAGAAAGGAAGCAGCAAACCTGAACACGAACCAGGGTCAAAGGTGGCCTGTGGCAGATAATATGGGTTTGATGGTTGGAGAAGCTTCTATGGGCCCTTTTGGGTCTGGAAAAGGTCCCAAGAGTGGAAAGAAAAAATGTCTCTATTTGACCAACACTTTCTCATTCAAAGAGAAAAGAGGCAGGCAGCCAAGAGTCCTGTCAACTTCTGCCCCAAGCACAACTCCGCCTTCATCCCAGCTCCGGTCCTTCCACCCTACGCCCCTCCCTTAAAGTCTCACCCCCGCCCCCAGCTTGTGTGGAAGCTCAGCCTTTTTCTGGATTGGATTTCTATTAGATCTTTCTAGATCTAGACTCAATGAAAGGAAAACCTTCCTGGCTCTTCCCCAGAGCACCAATGAGAACAGGTCTCTCCATGCTCTCAAGGGGATCACATTCCTCCAGTCCTCCACCCACCCTGCCCACGGCCCATCCCACATGACATCATTTAGCTCAGCCTCCAAGGATTAAGAAGACCTCTCTCCCTCCCTCTTCAGGCCCTACTCCCTCCACCGTAGACCAGGTTTTTATGCCTCGTTATACCTCCAGTCTTTTTTCTACTGTGAAGTCCGGTCCCAAGATTCTTTCTGCTCTAAGCCACCCTTCAAACTACTGCCTGACATCCCAGCCTAGCATGGGGATAACACACACTGCTGTGTATGCAAGCTGGTATGGCACCACTTCACCCCTCACCCAGAAAAAACTTGGAGCCTGAAAATACACCAGTGGCACCCTCACCCATCCCACCCCCAAACCCAGCTGAAACCACTACCCTCAATCTTCCTGCCTAGCCCTCCCCCATTTCTGGTTCGTTCCATTTCCTCACCATTGCACCTGCTCCTGTCCCCTTCAGCAATTCCCTTTGCAAGACCAAGGATATGCAGTACCTCCTCCAAGAAGTCTCTCCTGACGGAGTCCCTCCAATTACCCCTGTGATGTACAAACTCTCAATAATTAAATGAAACAATTGCTTTGTTCCCAAACTACCAGGCCTCTGATTTTGATTCTGGTTGTTTTACACATGAGGGCCATGTCTCTTCAATGAAAATGTACATTTCTGAGAAACACAGGCCAAGTCTCTACGTGGCCCCTCCTGTGGGGTTGTGTACACACAATGGTCCTCAAATCCCAGTGCCACATGGACTCACCCAGACTGGAGATCCAAAGCCGTTCGATGATCCATTGGAGAACGTCACTTCCTGCGAAACAGACGGATCTGGTCACTGTCATCACCTCCCAGCCCATCACCACATGGCCACACACCCCTGAACGCTGTTGCCGGACTGATCTTCTCTCTGCCCCAAAACCCCCAGGGCCCTGGGCATGTACCCATTATGTTCAGTCCAAGCCCTGCAGCCTGCAATTCAGGGCCCTGCGTGACCTGAGTCCCAGATCTGCAGCCTCGCCTTCCCCCTACACACCCAATCTTTACCTCTCTTGTCACAGTTCTCTTCCTCCCTACAATACCCTGCCGAGACAATCAGTCATCACTGAGACAGTAAACGGGCTAAATCTAAACACCGAAAAAACAAAAGGCAGTCCCCAGGAAAAAACGTCTGGTGGGCTCTGGAAGGCGCTTGGATGAGTGGGAGTCAAAGCGAGCCACGGAAGGGGAGGAAGCAGAGCCGAGGGCGGGGGTAGCTCTCCTGCACCCACAGTTCCCAGCAGACCTCGCAGGCTGCAGACAGCTCTGCCCGGGAACCTGGGCTTCCACGTGCTGGGCAAGGTGCTTTTCGTCAAGGTAGGAAGATGGGACCTATTTTAGTAACACTTTGCTGCCACCTACACTTTGCAGGCTGATTTGTAACTTCAGACAATGGTGCGTGGGCTTGGTTTGTACTCTTGCCCCAGCCCTGCAGATCCCAGGGGCTGGCTGGGAACCACGTAGGGTGAAGACTGGCATAGGAACAAAGCAGGAGAGGCAGACTGGGATGAGGCTGGGAGAATGAGTATCCTATCCTGATCCCCCGCCAAGGGTCCCATTTATCTAAGGGCCAAAGCAACCAACAAGGTCCAAGCTGCCACAGGACCCAGGGAAGCCATCTCAGCTGGGGCCCCTGGCCTCGTACAAAGAAGCGGTTCCTGGTAGGGGAAAGATGCCTGCGCCTCAGAAGTAAGAGCAGGTGCCCTGGATCCAGAGGCCACACTGCCCAGTAACGGCAAGTGACTTTCCAAAGCTCCAGCTGGGGCCCTGCCGGCAGGAGACTGGCTCACCAAACACGCCGAGGAAGAGGGTCGGGGCGTGAGACCCCACTGCCTGCATCCTGATGGCTGGGCGGTTGCAAATGACACCTGCCCCTAGGAGGTGTCTCTTCTGACACCATCCAGGCTTAATCAGGTGGGCACAGCAATGGCCGGGCGTGCTCAACCTGCCACACAGTCCTTCTTGTCTACTTGGGTGCTGAGACCCCCACCCCCAGCTTCTGATTGCTTCCCAGCGGCACACAGGCCAGGAGACAGACCCGGGCAGACGGTGGACTGATTAGCCTTCTCCACTGAGGCGCCGAGGGTTTTCTCATCCACTTGACTGCTTCCCGAAATAGAGCAAATGAGATTACGGTGCCAGGAGCATCTGTGCCTCGTGGTCTGTGCTGACAGCATGGCTGGATGCTCACCTGTGTCCCCGAGAAGCCCTGGGTCACTGGCCATCCCAGAAGCTGGACGCCCATTGGCTTTCATGGGTGCTGATGTTGGCAGACCAGGGTGTCTCCCTGCGTCCCGGCTCTGCAGCACCGGGATTCACCCACGCGGGACGAATAAAAAGCAAACACGGCTCACTGTAATCCAGGAACCAGGTGTGTCCAGGTGCAGAGAGGGCAAGCAGCTCACACACGCTGTGGACGAGGGCACGGCGGACCCTGGGGTCACAGAGCTAGGCTCAAATCCAAGCTCCCCCATGAATGAGCTTAGAGACGTGAGGACAAAGTGCTGAACCTCTCTGTGTCTCTATGGCCCCATTGGCAAAACGAGGGTGGGCAGACCTGCACTGAATTTCATCGCGGGTGTTCACAGGCACAGCGTGAGAAGAGTGAGCCGCCAGGACCCATCCATCACCAGCCCATGCCGAGTGCTGGCACAGCCCTGGCTCATTTAGCGTCTGCCATCAGTCTTTTCGACAAGAACTGCTATTCCTGCTCTTAAAAAATAAGAAAACCAAGACGAGGGATACACAGCCAGAAAAGGCACCTAAAGGATTCCGTTTCAGGGTGCCTGACTCCATGTCCAGGGCTCTTTGCACAACCCTAGAGTAGGACTGTTACACGCATTCAATCAACTTCTGTTAACGCCCCTTAGGGATGGAGCTGTCCTAAGCATTGGGGTTATCTCAATGAACAAGACAAGAGGCCCGCCTGCGGTCCAGGCAACATGCCGGACAGAATTAATGACAGCAGGGAGAGGGACAGGTGGCAGGGATGCCTCAGGAAGAACCGCCACAGCTGTATCTTAAACCACAGGGCAGAGCTGGGCGCCGCCAGAAAGTCTGCCGCTGGCTCCCTGCTCGCTCCCTGCTCACTGGGTGCCTGGAGCTACTCCACTGTCTGCCCGTCCCCAGGTGTTGCCTTTTCTTCCTTGAACTGCCTGCAGCGTTCCAATCAACTTCCCTTCCTCACTAACAAGCAGGAGGCAGCCGGCTCTTGCTTGCACTTAAGGAAACCTGAGTGACATTGCTGGTGGGGACAACCCCTCTGGGAGCTGGGGGTAGAGTCAGGAGTGGGAGCCTGACAGCAGCTGCTTCTGCAAAGACGAAGACACCTGAGTGGAAACTAAGTAGCTGGGTGGTGAGCGAGATAGAGGGGGAGCGCTCCCAAGGAGCCCGCAGGTGGGGGAGCGGGGGGGACTCCGCAGGGCCCCAAGCCTTGGTAGGAAGAGCACTCTTAACTGCAGATCCAAGCTCACAAAACACAGGCAACACAGGAACCAAAATGCACTCTGAGTTTGGAAGCCAGGCCCTCCTGCCACTGTCCTCAGAAGATGCCCTGCAGGCTCTGAACGCACACACGGAGGGCAGATGGTGGCTCCATCCTTGTGCAGAGGTTAAGAAAGCTCCCGAGGGAAGAGGGCGGTGCTGTCACCCAGCAGGTTAAGCCGCCGCCTGCCCCAACAGCCTCCCATGTCAGAGCCCCAGTTCTTGTCTCGGCTGCATTGCTTCTGATCCAGCTCCCTGCTAATGCGCCTGGGAAAGCAGTGGAAGATGGCCCTAGTCCTTGGGAGACCCGGATGGAGTTCCAGGTTCCTGGCTTTGGCCAGGGCTAGGCAGCCCTGGACAGCCCTGGACATTATGCCTATTTGGGGAATGAACCAGTGGATGGAAAATTTTTCTCTCTCTTTCTGTCTCTGTCACTCTGCATTTAATCTAAATAAAAAGAAACATTAAGAAAAAAAAAAAGCTCCAAGGTGCAGGGATTTGGCCCCGTAACTGGGACACCGCCTTCCTTACCCAGGTGCCTGGGCTGCAGTCCTGGTTTCATTTCTGATTCCAGCCTCCTTGAACGCACACCAGCGCAGGCAGATGGGGATGCCTCAAATACTTCCGGTCCCTGCCCCCACATGAGAAAGGGCTCCTGGCTTGGGCCTGGCCCTGTCCTGGCTGTTATCAGCATCTGGGGAGTGAATCAATGGGTGGGAGATTTCTCTGTCTCTTTCTGCCTTTCAAATATAAGCAAACATTTTTTTAAAGGCCCTGAATATACATTAGGAGGTAGGGAAGGTGGAGTGAGAGAGAGGCTGATTTTTTTTCTGCCGAATAAGTTTTTTTTTTCCTCTGCTACCTGACTTTATTAAAACAAAACAAGCAAATAAAAAATTGACAATAGAGTGTTCTAAAATGACCTCCTGGGAAGAATGCAAGAAGTGACCTGAGGAGTCTTTTTCCCCTTCCTTTCTAATCCCTTCCTTTAAAAAAAAATAAACAAAAACACTGTAGTCAAAGCAGCCCTAGGCAATGCTTAAGGAGTGTCTTTGGATGTGTTCCGATAAAACTTTATTTACAAATAAACACTAGCTGAGGACCAAATTTGGCCTTTGTGTTGTAGTTTGCCACCCGCCTTGTGGGGCCTGCTCCAGGCCAAGCCTAAGCCACATGCGACGTCACCTGTCATGGCGTGAGGGACGCTGGTGACCAAGACTCTCTGGTTCTGCATCCTGACCCCCGTCTCCGGGTTCTGCATGTCTTTCACCAGCGCTTCGATCTGCAAGACAGACAGGAAAAGGCTGCTGGACGGAATCTGCTGGTGCAGCGAGGAACGAATACAAGGAGGCCGTATCTGGGGTGACGGGAGGGAGCCCTGGTGCAGCAAAGTTAACAGTGCGACTGGGTAGTGCAGTGAGGGTGCCAGGGCAGAACACCAGGTTTACTACTTATATGACCAGAGTTGCCAGCCCTCAGAACAGAAAATGCAAAAAAAAAAAAAAAAAAGAGAGAGAGAGAGAGAGGGAGGGGGAGGGGGAGAGGAAGCGGGAGGGGCAGGGCAGGGCGAAGGGAATACGGAGGGGAAAGGGAGGGGAAAGGGGGGGAGAGGGAAAGGGAGGGGAGAGGCAGGGGGAGGGGGGAGAGAGAGAGGCAGGGGGAGGGGGAGAGGGAGGGGGAGAGGGAGGGAGAGAGGGAGGGGGAGAGGGCGGGGGAAGGGAGGAGCACCTTCCTGAAGCACACCTTCTTTGGAACGCTGGTCACCAAGGGATGCCACAGTGTCTGGCAGGTGACTGGAAATGACTCCCCCAAGTTCAAAAGTCAAAGATATGATTGGCAGAGTTGTGAATGTCAAAGACAGGTGGAAGCCAGAGGAAACACACAGGTGGTCCAAGGAAGACGGAACTGCAAGGGCCCAGCCCCAAGGACAGCCCTGCTCATCTTTAGATCGGCCTCTAATTGTTTTATTATTGAAAAGAAGCATTTCCCACTTGGAATAAAAATGGAATGGAATGGAAATAATATCAACTGCAGGATATCTGACTGGACATCTGACACCGTTCAACAAAGAGAACCCATGTGTTCCGCTCATCATTCGGCGTCTGTGATTGGTGGTGACAAAGCCTCCCAGGGAAAGTCTTCAAACCCCACACTCCCCCAGGACAGCCCCCTCTAGTGTCCACTCCCTGGCCCAGATGTGCTTGCCAATGATCAATCAGTCATTCAACAACCAAGCACAGTCATGGTCAATTCTGGGCAACCAGAGAGAAGTAGCTGTGGTCCCTGGGCCCAAGGAACTTGCCCTCCAGTAAGCACAGCCCCCTGTCCGTGGGGGGTGCATCTCAAGACCCCCAGTGAATGCCTGGAACCGTGGAGAGCACCAGACCCTGCAGGTAATGTTTTCTCCAATACATCCAACCCTCTGGTGAAATTTAATTCATTAGTTAGGCACACTGAAAGATTAGCAGCAAGAACTAACCATAGAGGCTGGCGCTGTGGTATGGAAGGCTAAGCTTCCACTTGCAGTGTTGGCATCCCATATGGGCACCAGTTCAAGTCCTAGCTGCTCCACTTCCACTCGAGATCTTGGCTTATGGCCTGGTAAAGCAGTGCTTGGGCCCCCGCACTTGCGTGAGAGATCTGGAAGAAGCTCTTGGCTCCTGGCCTCAGATAGGCCTAGCTCCAGCTGTTGCAGCCATTTGGGGAGTGAACCAGCGGATGGAAGATCTCTCTCTGTCTCTCCCTCCATGTAACTCTCTCTCTCTCAAATAAATAAATCTTGTTTTTTTTTTTTTAAAGGAACTAAGATTAAATAGAATGATTATGATAATATACTGTAATAAGTTAGGTGAATGTGGTCTCTCACTCTCAAACGATGGAATTTTCCATTTCATATCTCTGGGCTACAGTTGACTGCAGATAACTGAACCTTTGGGAAAGAGAATTGTGGGTAGGGAGTGACTGCTGATAGGACAATACCCAAAGTGGCATGATGAAGGTGACCCCAGGGTTGGGGCAGGACTCCAGGAGTAGACCCTACAAACATGGCAGGGAACTGGGCAGCAGAGTGGGGCCCAGAGGGTGAGTCTGGGCCTTCCAGGCAGAGGGGCAGTGGGAGCGGGAGCCAGTGAGTGGGAGAAACACCTCTCCTGCCTTCACCTGGCGCACAGCTCTCTCCTGCGGTCCAGGCCGCTGTGCCCAGCTGGACACGGTCTCACGGGGACTACATCCACACCCGGCCTGTCCAACAGGATAGGACTCAGAGCAGAACAGCTCCCTGACTTAGCTGCTCCACCTCAATTTACCTGACTTGGGCAAATGATTTCTTTCCCACCATTTAATAAAATGATACCCACTAAAGCCACATGGCACGTTACAATTGACAAAGTCCCTGCATCCCTAAGGAAAAGAACCTGGGGTAGGCATTTGTCTACCATAGTCAGGGACTGATGGCAGGGGCCCTGCCGTTGGACATGGCTTCAAAACCTCCGAGAACCCGGTTACGGACTGTGCAACTGCTGTCTAAGGAGACAGACACCGTGAATACGCGTAAACACACCAGGCTGAGCACGCCTTATCCGAAGTGCTTGGGACCAAAAGTGTTTTGGATCTGGGATTTTTCTGGATTTCGAAATGTTTGTACACACATAATGAGGCATCTTGAAGACAGCATCCAAGTCTAAAACCCAAATTCATTTGTCTCCTCTATGCCTTAGGCACACAGCCTGTTGGGTAATTTTATACAATATTTTTAATCATTTTGTTCATGAAATAAAGTCTCGTTTGAATGTTCCCCCCACAAAGCAGTGCTATGCATCTGAAGTCATGGGTATGCCCGTTATTCTAACCTGATCATTACAGCCCATATGCAGGTAAGGAAATGCCACTCTGTATCCTTAAAAGGGCACAATTCTTATGTGTTGATTACAAAAAGAAATAATAAATAAATAAAGTTTAAAAAAATAACAAAACTGGAAATAAATCTCCTGGTGGGAACTTTGAGCACTGCCCTGACTCCATGAATACCAGAGAGTTCTGCATTCGGGAGTATATTGATTTTCAAATTTTCACAAAAAGGAAGCTTGCCCTGTACACGCTTCCTAACAGGAGGTTAGAATCAATAAGTCATTGGTGATTCCCTCTGCTTAGAGTAATTAACGTTATAGCATTTGTACAATGAATACATTTTTGAAATTCTGCGCACAGGGGATGCTCACGTGCCCAGGAATAAAACCCAGCTGTGCCACCCAAACACACATGAAGTATCTGTTCAGCGAGTATTTAGTGCCCAGCATGGAGGGGAATATCACAAGGCCCAGAACCACACTCCCAGTCCTTGGAGAGAGGGAGCTAATTACGTGAACACCAAGGTGAGGGGTCTGGGTGAGGAGGACGCTCAGGACACATCTGTATCCCAGTTTAGAAGCCGGAGGCCCTAGGAAAATGGTTAAATCTCACTAAGGCTCATTTCTCTAGGAAAAAAAAAAAACCTGGAGATTCAGCACTACCTACATCACCCCAGGGAGGCTTGGAAATTAAATGAGATGAAGTGTTAGGATGTGCTAGGCACAAAGTAGCTGTTTATGAGACAGCCATTCCAGCCTGAATTACAGACCAAGAAATCTGGAGGTACTGAGTGGAGGAAAATCCAGAAGAGGAGGACTGGTTGAGAAGATCCTAAAGAAGAACGTGGAGGGCGAGCAGGACTCCAAGGCAGGGGTGATGTGAGGAGGCTCCAGGCTCCCCCAGGCTGGAGAGTAAAAACGTTGACACAAGAGTCCTTGTGCATTGTTGGTGGGAAGGCAAAATGGCTCCACTGCTGTGAAAAACAGTATAGGGGCTGGCGCTGTGGCGTAGCAGGTAAAGCCGCTGCCTGCAGTGCTGGCATCCCATAGGGGCGCCGGTTCGAGTCCCGGCTGCTCCTCTTCCAATCCAGCTCTCTGCTGTGGCCTGGGAAAGCAGAAGATGGCCCAAGTCCTTGGGTCCCTGCACCCACGTGGGAGACCCAAAAGAAGCTCCTGGCTCCTGGCTTTGGATCAGTGCAGCTCTGGCTGCTGCAGCCAATTGAGGAGTGAACCAGAGGATGGAAGACCTCTCTCTCTGTCTCTACCTCTCTCTGTAACTCTTTCAAATAAATAAAATAAAAATAAATAAAAATAAAAAAGGAGATCTTGCTCCATGCAGTGTCATGGATGAACCGTGAGGAAAAGCTGCTGAGTGAAATAAGCCAGACACAGAAGGACAAACACTTAGAGCAAGAATCACAAATAGGCAGATCCACAGAATCGGAGATTAGAATGCTGATAATGGACACAGGCTTTCAGTTAAGTTCCAGAGACGTGCGACACACTATTGTAGCTGGAGTTCACAATCTCTTCATAAAACCAAGAAGGAGACACGGATCCAACCTTGCTCAGAGGGGAGCAGGGTCATTCGGGGGACTCTGAACTGGAACAATCCCACCTGTCACCACCCACCAGCCTGCTCTTGAAGCTGGAAGGCTCCCACGTCCCAGGGAGTATGGAGCCATGTCCTAATTCAGCACTGAGAAGGGAGGGTTTCCTATTCCAATCTTGGTTGCAAAACCAGTATTTGCAGGTGAACCACAAACTCAAGCAACAGCCTGAGATCCGGTGCACGGCCAAAGCCACCAGGGCACAGGGCCAGCCGCTCAGTCGGCCTGGGAGACTCAAGCTGTGCCAGGACTCCACGTGCAAGACGGAAGCAGCAGGCTGCAGCTGCAGGGACACTCTCTTGGCTCAAGAATGATTTGGAGCAGAAATGACTCACGACAGCCGCATTCAGAGCCACAGTCCTCGGCCTTCCGCCATGCAGGGGCTGCAGGGGGGTCAGCAGCAGGAAGGGGAGCAAAGAGACAACCCAGGACGGTGCTGGACAGGGGGCTGGGAGGTGGCCCCTGCTGGGAGTAGCCAGGGGACTGAAGACTGACCTTTTCCGCAGTTCTTACCTAACACTAAGCCTGTAGATGGTTCTGCAAGAAGTGACCGATTTTCTAACGTGAGGGCTTAAGACTCCCCCTTTCCCATTTTAGCAACCAGACAAAAGGCCAGCCACGTCCATGCAAACATTTTTATAAGAAACAACAGTATTTAAGGTTCATCTCTAAGTCCTGGAGGAGAAATACACATTCACTTTGCAGATTAGACACCTGATAGAAAATCAGCAGATATTGGCCGGCGTCGCGGCTCAATAGGCTAATCCTCCGCCTGCGGCACCAGCACACCGGGTTCTAGTCCCGGTTGCTCCTCTTCCAGTCCAGCTCTCTGCTGTGGCCTGGGAAGGCAGTGGAGGATGGCCCAGGTGCTTGGGCCCCTGCACCCCATGGGAGACCAGGAGAAGCACCTGGCTCCTGGCTTCGGATCAGCACAGTGCACTGGCCACAGCCCACTGGCCACAGCAGCCATTGGGGGGTGAACCAACGGCAAAGGAAGACCTTTCTCTCTGTCTCTCTCTCACTGTCCACTCTGCCTGTCAAAAAAAAAAAAAAAAAAACAAAAAAAAAAAACTTGTCCTCACTTTAAAAAAAAATCTAGTTATGAAGAGTTTGAAAATAATCTCCAGAGGAGGAATAATGAGAGTTATTTAAATGCACAATGAGAGGAGTCAGATTTCTGTCTAGCAGGTGTGTGTCACCCTTGGCAGAAAGGAGGGGGCGGGGAATGTCACATGGACCAGGGAACATTTCGGGGGAGTCCAGGCCACTTGGAGTCAGGCAGTTTTCCTCGAAACTTTCTTGATGGAAATCCGCCAGGCGCCTCCGCACTCGCTCTGCTAGGAAAGCTCAGGGTTCAAGCTCAGGATGCTGTCGCTGAAGGGCTCAACCGGGTCTCCCCAGCGTCCCAAGACCTCACAATGTGACCGGTTGTGGACACAGGGACTTCTAAGAGGTAAGTGAGGTAAAGTGAGGAGGAGAAATAGACCCTAATCCGGTACGAATGGGGTCTTCTCACAGGAGATGAAGGACGGGTGGGCCCAGAGCAAGCATGAATGCAAGGCGAGAGAGGAAGCGGCGCCCACAACCTGAGCAGAGAGACCTCCCTGCCCCGGATGGGTCTCGGGCTTCCAGAGCCCAGTGCAGTGGGAAATCTGAGTTCTGTGGGTGCAGCCCCCAGCCCCAGCTAAGCACCTTTGACACACAGGCTCACACAGGCTCTGTGTTCTGTCCTCGGTTAGGAATCTCCATTCCCCATCACAGAGGGGAGAGAATCAGAATTCGTCCCCAAGTTCTCCCCGGAGCTCACACCCCTGGCCCCTCTCATACCCTCCTCCTGGGGATGAGAGGGAGCCGCAGCTGGCCCCACCCTCAGGCGCCAGGGCTCCAGCTCCTCCCAAGGCGAAGATCAACTCATTCTGTTCCCAAGCAACACACAAGTGCCACATCACGGGGCCACGCCGGGCCCTGTCTGGCCTGGGCAGGGGGGGAGCAGGAGGGGTGGCAGCCCTACCTTCCCCCTCTCACGCACCCACGTGCAGAGGCGTGACTTCAGGCATGCCGGGAAGCCCAACACCACGGAGGGATCAAAGGCGAAGGCTTTGATAGCTTTGACATTCCCCCCCTCACCACGCCCACGCTGCTGCGCGCATTAAGGAGCTGTCACTCATGCACCAGCTCTCCAGGGCTGGGATTTTCCTTTAAGCAGGAGAAGCCTCCCCTGGGGCGGGGGGAGGGGGCAATAATAATCAGGAATTTTCCCTACAAAGATGGGAAAGGTGGCCCAAGAACCACAGAGCTGGTTTTCTAACAGGAGGCTGCGTTCTTGCCAATGAAGCCGGACCACACAGAGTCCAGCCAAGCCCTGGCCAGCTCCCCCCGCATCTCGAAAGCCCCGCATCGCGCTCAGCATCTTTCCCCAAAATCTGTTCTTTCCCTGGTCGGGGCCCAGGAAGCTTCCAGACAACCCCAGCCAAGTGGGAGCCAACTTTGCTAGTACTGCGGTTTGCCTTGCGCGGACATTTTGGGCGGGGTCACTGGAGGGAGGCTGTCCTGTGCACAGTAGGATGTTCAGCAGCATCCCCCCCCCCGCCCCCGCCTCTGCCTACTGGGCACCAGCAGCCTCCCTGGTTGTGAAGATCCAGAACGCATCCAAATGTGGCCAAATGTCCCCAGGGCCTTTTATCCTGGCTACGCATTCAAACCACCTGGGGAGCGTGGGCCCCACCCCAGGCCAAGTCGATCAGAAACCGCAAACATGGTGAGTGGTTGTCAGTATTTTTAGCAGCGCAGCTGGGGTTGAGAGGCACTCGCATCCTCTCATGGGAATCGTCTTTCTAGCACATCAACCGTCTCATCTTATTCACCCCCGATTTGAAAACATCCAGCGGTTTCTCTTTAAGCACCGACAGCACCCAACTCCTCGGCATGGCGCAGGAAGCCCTCCCCGGGGCCCTTCTCACTGCCAGCCTCCCTCCCCGTCCAGCAGCTCCACGCCCACCTCCCGCCCTCAGCAGGCCAGCGAGCCCAAGCCCTGGGGAGTGTCCCAAACCACCAAGCTGTGTCCCCACCTGTGTTCTGCTTGTGCCTAAAATGCCACTCACGTTCCCTCATCCCACAATTGCTGATCTTTCAGCCCTCGACTCAGAGACAAGCCCCTGGGTGGCACCTGTCTCAATTCCGCCACCCCGGACAGAACTGCCCACTCCCTGTTTGGAGTTCACTCTGTCTGCCATGGGCTTCGTGACCATTTGCTCCCATTACTTTCACGTCACTCACTCTCTGCCTGACCCTGAGCCCCTTGGTGTCTCCAAGTACCTGGCCCAGTACCTGTCATCCAAGAGCTCAACCATGGGTATTGAGTGAAAGAATGATACAGCCAAGAACACCACCCTCTGCCCAAGTCCCTTCAAAAATCCCTGCTTTGGGGGCCAGCATCGTGGCGTAGGAGGTTAAGCTGCCTCCTGTGACACCAGCATCCCACAAGGGCATCGGTTCAAGACCCAGCTGCTCCACTTCCAATCCGGCTCCCAGCGAATGTGCCTGGGAAAGCAGTGGAAGATGGCCCAAGTGCTTGGGCCCCTGCCACCTCTATGGGGGACCCAGAAAAAGCTCCTGGCTTTGGCCTGGCCATTGTGGCCATTTAGGGAGTTAACCATCAGATGGAAGATATCTCTCTCTCTAACTCTGCCTTTCAAATAAATAAAAAGTAAATCTGCTTTTTCACCCCATTCCCAAGTAAAAGATATGCGAGAGCACCCAGGAAAGCCAGGCCATCTAACAGAAGGCTTTTCCACGGACACCAAGGTCACTCTCATGGTGAATCCCAATGACAACAGTAACAGGTACTGGACTGGTCATCTGGGAATCACAGAAAAGGATGGGCCAGTGCCAGGACACGAGCCCATGAGTGCCAGAGCCACGGGCTACCCACAGCCATAGGTCACCTTGCTCCACTGGGTGCCGTCGGCTCATCCTCCAGCAAAGCCCCAGACAGGTGAGCCATCCACTCCCACCCACAACCCCTTCAGCCAGCCCAGGCAGCACAGGCAGGCGGCAGCCCAGCTCTGGGGCCGTCTACCCAGGGCTTGTGCAGAACCTCCAGGAACGGCAGCAGAAGGGAGGGCTCCTCTGGCCGGCGTCGCTTGCCCTGGCTCCGTGAGAAGCCACTGTTGCCTGTGTGGTTGGAGCTGTGGGGCGCTCAGGGGAACCCTGAGTGAAGCCTCTTAGCTCAGGGAGAAGACCCCGCTCCACTCCTCCCACTCACACCAGTGGTCCTCCTAACTTGCCAATCTCCCACATGGCTTGCTCGCTCCGAACGCCACTGTGGCTCCTACCAGGTGAACTGAAACGCCTTCAAAGGCCCCATGGCCTGTTACGACCCCTCCAATCTCTGCCTGCCTCTCCTGCCTCCTGTTCCCCTGGACTTCAAACTCCTGCCATTGCAGAACAGGTCCTCACAGAGTGCCCAGGCTCCCCACCGCTCCACACCCCAGCATGGGCCACATCTGCCTCCCGCAGCATCCTCCCCTCTGCCTGGACGCCCCCTCTTTGCTTTCAGTCCTTAGCTCTCTGTCCCCACGCATGTCCAGTCGAGCCTCCCCACAGCCTCCACCCTCTGGCCTCCGTCACAGGCTAGTGCGCAGTGTCCTGTCACATTTGGGGACATCTGGTCCTTAGTGACCCTGCTCCTGGCAAGTCACCCAACCTTTGGGAGTCTCAGCTTCGCTCCCTGTGAGATGTGATCCGAGCCACCGTCTGGTGGACCAGATGAGACCCTGCATGCCGGCCCTGGCCGGGGACACACGCACTGCACAATGTGCTTTCAGCAAGCAGGTGCACATGCCGTTCACCGGGCCCTGGAACGACTGGGACATCACGGATCCGCAAAGATCTTTATCTCCTGCTCTCAGGAGCTCCACGACACCACCGAGGACCCCAGAAGACACAGACAGGACCCTTTGCCGGCACAAGGCAGAGGGCCAGAGCAATCCTGGAGGTGGAGGCAAGGCCTGCGGGCAGAGACAGTGGGGAGACCCGGAGCAAGAGCCCCTGGGTGCCCGTGGCTACACATACTATGTTCCTGCGTGCAGGGCCGGAGGGCAGGCTTAGTAGGGAAATAAAGCCACAAAGTGGGTTGGAGCCAGGAGCCGAGTGGCCAGGCTGAGAAGGCTGCACTTCATCCTGCAGCGAGAGATGCCAACGAGGGGATCAGGACCCAGTATGGGTGTGGAAAGAAAATGTGAGAGTGTGTACGAGTGTGTGCACAAGTGTGTGTGTGTGTGCACAAGCTGTGTGTGTTGTGTGAGTGTGCGAATGCCAGTGTGAGTGTGCATGTGCTGTGTGTGTGCACAAGTGTGTGTTGTGTGTGTGAATGCAAGTGTGAGTGTGCATATGCTGTGTGTATGAGTGTGTGCACAAGTGTCAGTGTGTGTGTGCACAAGCATGTGTGTGCTGTGTGCATGTGCTGGGTGAATGTGTGTGCATGAGTGTGTGTGCAAATGCAAGTGTGCATTGCTGTGAGTGTGTACAAGTGTGTGCACAAGTGTCAGTGTGTGCACTAGCATGTGTGTGCTGTGTGCATTGCTGTGTGAATGTGTGTGCGAATGCAAGTGTGAGTGTGCATGTGTTGTGTGTGCATGTTTGTGTGTATGAGTGTGAATGTGTTATGCAAGTGTGTGCACAAATGTGAGTGTGCTGTGCGTGCATGCGTGAGTGTGTTGTGTGAATGTGTGTTGTGTGTCCAAGTGTGCGAGTGTGTGTGTGAATGTGAGTGTGCTGTGTGTGCACGCATGAGTGTGTTGTGTGAATGTGTGTTGAGTGTGTGCAAGTGTGCGAGTATCAGGGAGGAGGGAAGGCTGGGAGAAGAGGAGGGTTCTAGGGTGGAGGGGGGAAGGCTGAAGACCAAGACACCCATCAGAACCCAAGGTGAAGAAGGGAAAATCTACCAGGCGACAGTGGCACCGAGTACACCGCCTGTGACCCATAAACAACCTCAGTCTCTCCAGGCAGCTCCTCTCTGAGCCGCGCAGCCATCGCTGCCCGGCCTGGGGGAAGCCAGCAGCCCCCCGTGACACACGCGCGTGCACATGCACACACAAGCCCTGGGAGGTGATTTATGGCTTCCCGACGCCACACTAGGGAGGGTCCCTGTGTTTTTAGGAAGTATTGTCTCCAAGACAGGCAGGGACCGCTGCTCTCCGGCTGCGACACCCACGCGCCTGGGTCTCACCCGCGCCCCTCCCACCTGCCCCGCCTGGGTCAGGGCACCACTCTTGCAGTGGGTGGACCGGGTGTGACCCTCTGCCTGGTGTGTCCCGGCCCGTCCAGGTGTTAGTGTGGAAAGTGCTGGGAGAATAAGACACACGGCTTTGCTGAGCCCCGGAGGCTCAGGGCAGGGCCCCGCCTGTCACAAAGCATTCGGCTAATTCCACTCACCGGGCTAAGCCCGCACAGGCGACAAGTGCCCAGGACGGTAGGAAGGAAGGGCAGACAAGTGACCCCAGACTTCATCTTCAACCCCCCTCTACAGCTGTCATCCCACACCCAAGATCTCAAAGACCCCAGGACACACGAGCCACTCCACCCCCAAACACCTCACCCACAGGTGCATTTCGCCCGCCACATGCCCGTTCAGGGTGGACACCCTGTGCCCGGCCCCTGAGTCCGGGAAAACCCGAGGCGGGTCCAGCTGCCGCCTGCGCTGGCAGAGCCCAGCCTCAGACGGACTGGAAGCAGGGAGCCGCCCTTTATCCCACACACGGCAGCATTTGCAGGGTCTGCGTGGCCGCACACGCACACACACGCTTACTTTCCTACCCTGCAGTTTGGGATCCGAAGAAAAAAAAAATTGACCACAAAGCTAGGTGCACACCGGCGTGTCTGAGCTGCAGGCTCGGAGCCGACAGCGCCCGGGCTGCGCCGCCTCCCGCACCCTGCCCTCGCGAGTAACAGGTGGGCTTCACCTCCCGCACACCAGCGCCGCCGGCTTCGGGCTCCGCGCCCCCCACAGGTTACGCGAACGCCTAATGACCACCGGTCCTTAAAAGCGACACACAAACAGAAGCAGCAAATCAATTAACAAAACCGGGCAGCGGACGGGTCAGAGGGCCGCGCGCGCCGCCGGCCCGGCCCCTCCGCGGACGCCTCCCGCAGCTGCTCCCCGCACACCTCCCGCGCACCCAGGTGAGCGCCCACGGTTACCTTGGGCAGGAATGCCATCCTCGGCCTGTACTGCTGGCCCTGGTGTCGGATCGTCATCCTGGACCCGGGAAGAACTCACAGCCCGAGCACGGATCGGGGACAAGAGGGAGAAGCCGCCCAGCGCGGCCCGGGGTCACCAGCCAGCCCGGCCCGCGCGAGCCCGGGGCGGCGGCGGCGGCGGCGGCGGGGAGGCGGGGAGGCGCGGGGCGCGCGGGGCGCAGGGCCCGGGCTGCAGCCGGCGGCCCGGCGACGCTCCCTCGGCACCCGCCGGCTCGGAGCGCAGCTGGAATCCGCGCCGGCCAATCAGCGAGGCGCGCCGCGGGCTCGTTAGCATGCGCTGCGCTGCGCCCAGCTGCCACCAGGGGGCGGCGTCCGGCCCCACCTGGACCCCGCGGAGCCGCAGGTGGAGCCGCGCGCTGGCCGGGGCAGGTGGAGCTGGGCACAGAAGTGAGACACTGCCGTGGGAAACGCGAGCTTTCCGTGACCAGCCCTGCCGCTGGCCAGCTTTGCGTCAGTTGCTTGAAATCTCTTAGCAAACATCTTTTTAAAAAATGTTTTTTAAAAAGATCATGATATCCAGCGAACAGAGAGATTGCTTTATCATTTAGTAGGGAAATGGATAACACGGCGCTTGGCCCAAATGTTTAGAAAAAAATCAGAGGTGTTGATTTTCGACCAAAGAGCAAAGGGGGAAAATGAAGAAGGAAGAAATGAAGGTAGCAGTGCCATGAGCCAGCTGTCTCGGGATCTTAGAGATGAGTTGGTTGGTCTTTAATGCTGTTTAGAGGAGTTTTAGGTTCACAGCAGAATTCAATGAAAGGTATAAAGACTTGTTGGCCATCTCCGCTCCCCACACACTCAGAGCCTCCATTTGTTAACCTCCCCACCACCTCTTACAACTGAGGACGCCACATGGACAGTGCGTTATCCGAGTGCTTTTGTCTCTGGAGCATGAAAAGGTGGAACCCTGCGTAAGCATCAGGACCCTTTCCGATCTATCACAGAAAGTACCTCCTGGTTTCTTTTTTTTTTTTTTTAATTTACTTATTTGACAGGTAG